>NC_142063.1:283334845-283645202 GCF_059756535.1 Pantherophis guttatus | reverse complement strand
GGTCTTCAGCCTGCAGTTATCAAGACAGTGAAAACTATACGTCCACCAGATGGCAACAATGAACTAGAAGTTTTGGTTTTATTTAAAATTGTTAGTGCTTACAATATAGTAAAGAAAAGATTGAAAATGAAACATACATAATTTATAAAAAAAGTTGAATATAATGATACACAAATAATGCATTTTTGTTAAAGCTAAAAACGCTATGGATCTACAAACCAAGTACTAAAAGTCAAATAGCACAATGAAAAAAATGAGATTAAAATTAAATATAAAGAAGAACAAACCAGCATTAGAATTGAAAATGAAGTTTTACTGAAGTTGTGGAAAGCTTTTGTGATCAACCATCAACAGTAAATGAATATATTGTATTGGCCACGTGTGTGTGTGTGTGTGTATTTGCTGATGCCTTATTTAAACTAAATTTATATATCAGTAACTGCATGACTTCTGTAGATGCCATATACTAAATAAATTAAACAGTGAGGAACAAGTGATAAGATAGACTGTTTGATCTATAATCTACACAATTATCTTTTCAAGCTCTTCCTGGTAATGCATTTCCTTGATCAAACCAAAGTTTGGAATTAGCAATTCACACCCAGAAGTATCAGGGTACTGAGAATGTAAATATTTCACTTGCAGATGAAAATCCTAAGATTACAGTAGCAACAGCCAGATTTTTAATTATGGCTATAAAAACAAGGCTTTTAGTAATGAACCAATGAGCTGGGTTTTAATAAATATTATGTAATATTTATTAACTATTTTACTTGTTAAACGGTTTTGTCCAATGCCAAGTTTAGATTATGTTGTAACTTGCTTTTGGGTCTTTAGGAATTCATATCCAGCACTTCTCTGCAACTCATAAAAAATAATTTCAAATGTTTTTGGGGGGAACATTTTCAATTAAACTGTGCATAAATGGAACATTTTAAAGTAGGATATGGTAGATTTGACTCTGAAGTGCTTTGTGGTTGAAAAACTTTGCTAAAGATAGGAAAATATTCTTGCAAAACAAAGCTTTCAAACTTTGAAACTGGAAATATTTCAATGAAAAGGTCTAAGTGAGACATGTTTGCATAATGCTTTTTAATAAAAGGATTTATTATTTTATGAGAAACAACATACTTTATTAAAATATTGCACAATAAAACTGAAGTAGACAATTGGAAAGTACATTTAAATTTTACAAAATGTCTGTGGTGTACAATAAAATATCACACCACATAAAAGAAATGATTGGAAGAAATTAACTCTGAGATTGTTGGTTAGTTGGTTTATGAGCAGTCATATTACTATGTTTATTTTGGAATGATTGGGAAAGGTTTGATAGAACCTATCAAATAGTAATAGGTCAAAAACAAATAGTAATATAATTTATATTATATTCCATATGAATACATTGTTTTGTATTATAATGGTACAATGTAGGGTACGCTTTTTGTACAGATGTAAGAGCATCTTATTGAAGGATTTCAAATCATAGAATTAACATATATGATATCAAAATATTCCAAAATATATTGTTGTATTTTGTGTGATGAACATGTTTGTTCTTTTGTTTCATCACTTCATTGCTTGCTTTAATTGCATTCTGGTATTTGTTCTTGGAGACTCAATTTGTTAAAGCAAAATAACTGCGATGATGAACTGATTTCATTGTTTAGTTATGTAGTTATCAATCAGCCAGATCTGGACTCATTGAACATCATCTCTGATTTTAATCATAAGTTCCTAAATATTTTTAACCAATTCATTCCGGTGCCACAAAAGGTTCTGCGAGTAAATACTGCCATCCTGTGGTTATGTTTAAATGTTTTTTGTGTGTTTATAACTTTTAATGTTTTATCAATGTATAAAATACAAAGAAAAATAAAAATAGGAAATTAAGGGAAGGAAAAAGAAAGGGGGGAAATGTTATGTGATAATTACACTCTGAATGTCCATCCCAGCCAGCGCTATACTTTGGGATGAATTAAGGATTGCTTTGTTTAAAGGGAAAAAATCAAGTGCTAATCAAAGCAATGGCTTTTTGATAAAATATATATATATAAGGTTCTTTCACTGTCAGAAATAAAATAGTGTTAATACTGTTTAAAATGTACTCAAAATTTAAAATCAAAGATCTCCTTATACTAATGAAACCATTTATGTCCAAAGAACCAACATACATATTTCATTATTTTATAAAATATCACATTATATCCATTGGATACATTCCTTAGAGAACTGTTATGATATCATAATTCTTAGATTTTTTAAAAGTGAAAAATGTAAGCTGCATTCTTCTGCTTCCTTTCTGGAGCATATCTCCTGCAAATTTTGAACATTACTTAACTCCATCATAGACAATTTTCATAAGACCCATCAATGTTTGAACATCCTTTTCATAAGAGCCACCAAGATTTTTCTCTCAACACTATTTTGATTAAGTTGGTGTCAAGTCTTAGCAACCACACAGACCAGGGGTGTCAAACTGGCGGCCTGCGGGCCAGATACGTCATGTGCAGGCCATGCCCACCCCAGCTCCGTGAAGGGAAAAAACATAGTGAAACGTCACCTGATGGCAACGTGATGCTGCAAGTTTGATACCCGTGACATAGAGAAACACTTATTGTACCACTCACCTAAGCATAAAATTCTCTGCTTTCAATTTTATAAATCACCATTATTGCTTCTATCATCAGCATGTTTGTTGTCTGATCTCCATGAATGTTCCCAACAAAACTAACTTTGAATATATTTTCATTTTCTGATCAATTGCTTTACCCATTTCTCTAAATACAATTCCCAGAAGTTTCTAATCCTTTTCATTTTTGATAGTGTTTGCATAATTCATCAACCACAATTGTATTTTGTGTAAATTTAGTTCATGAGGTAAACTTATGATTTATGGTTCAAAGTGTAATGCAAACACAATTTATTGGTTTAAGTAAGCCATAGTTAATTATAATTGAGCATGTTGGTTCCCCACCTCACAATTGAATATTATTCATCCTCTTTCTTCCTTGTCCGAAACATTTTTATGTAGCTATTTTAAAAAAGTGTACCTTGAATAGAGTTTATTACTAGATTTCCCCACCTATCCCAATTAAAGAACTTGTGTGAAGCATTTCCCTGAATATCCATGCTTTGTTTTGTTAAAATAATTATGACTTTTGCAACTCTTGTGCAGCTGTTTTGAAAGTTATGAACAGCAGCCTTGACTATTTTTTAGCAAAAACTCCAAAAGAATTTTGGAAGCACCCTGAGAATATACTGAAAAATGAAGGCTTTTTTTTACAGAGAAAGAAAATGTTTCCGGGTATAATTCTTTCTTGATATGTACAATAGTATTGTGTGGGGTGCCACATGCTTGGTATTTTCTAATATTTTTATTAATGACTTGGATGAGAAAGTGAAGGAAATGTTATTAAAATTGCAGACAACCAAATCTGTGCATGACAGCTAATATCCTGGGAGACACAAACAAAATTAAACAAGATCTTGGTAATTAGAGAATGGGCGATAGCATTTTAACAGTAAAAATGACTTGGAGACTAGAAATGAAATCCTGTGAGGAGAGATTGAGGAACATAGTATATTTAGTTTTGAGAAAACATGGCTGTTATTTGGGGAACCTGAAGGGTTATCACACAGAAGATGACCAAGGTTTGTTCCTATGCTCTGCAATTGCAGAAAATGAAACGACTGGCTTAAAATATATTTCCAATTGAATCTTAGGGGAAAATATCTTAATCATAAGAGTGGTTTGCCATGGAAATAAATGGTCTGTGTTGGTTGCTTTTTTTTTCTAGCAATGTTCAGAGGCTGGTGGACAACAATCGGCTGAAGATGCATCTTTTGGTTTCTTTTGCTGAGCAGAACTTATTGATTTAAAACTATGGACCTTTCTGTTCTATGTTTTCTGTTAACATTTTCTGTTCCTAATCATATTAATTCCCAATACCCCTAGCCAATATTAATTACCGTAAGTACGATGGTAAATTGAGTTTCCCAAATACCTGCAGCAAGATTCCCACTCTTGGTGTTCCTTGAATTTTGCCTTCAGTAAGTTCTACAACAGAGTATCTTTCTAATAATAGTCAATTTTACTCTTTTCTCCTCGTCTTTTGCCTTTCTTTGATATTACCTGTTTCATGGAAGTGAGTACTAGACAACTATATTTTTTCACTGAATTAGCTCAGATGATTCATAAAAGCTCAGTTTTATTGCTTGCTCATGTTTACGTCTCTGGTGGCTGTTGTGGGAGTTTATTGCATGTACACACACACACACACACACACACACACGGGTGTACAGAACCACTTCATTTCCACATTGTATCACAGTCAATACCATTGATTTCCTTCTGAAGAATAAATATACACCATAAATATGAAAGTAATTTTTGAAAATTTCCATTTAAAAGA
The DNA here is from genome assembly GCF_059756535.1 of Pantherophis guttatus. NCBI lineage: Eukaryota > Metazoa > Chordata > Lepidosauria > Squamata > Colubridae > Pantherophis > Pantherophis guttatus. Next base: position 283,640,787 of record NC_142063.1, on the reverse strand, counting down.
ATCAATATGCCAAGACAAATATTCAGGGAGTTGAGCAGAGGGATTTCAAAACAGGAAAGTACTTAACATCCTGCTGCTATTAATAGATGTTTGTTCCACAGACATTTTGCCTCAAAAATGGATGAGCAAAGCAAAATACGTTTTAAGACCACAAAAGAAAAAGTTTTAGGTCTGACTCTATCCATTATACAAATGCTCTGACTCATATCTAAATAGCAGTCAATTGATGCAAACTTGCCAGCTGTTAGCAAAGCATAAAATGAATATGGGTGAATTCACTGATACATACAATCAAAATGTCAAAAAATAAAAATAAAAATTTGAAAACCAAAACTGTGAAGGTAATGAGTACTGTATAGAAATTAATCCTTTAGTCTGTTAAACAAAAGTAGATGGGACAGTTTTCTGCTATCACTATTTGGGGATGAAGGGTTGATTATATGCTTCCAAGTTGGTGTTAGTCTTGGAGAAAAATCTATTGGTTGCTAAGAACTATCTCTCCCTAACTTTGTCCTCCTAACCTAGTCTTTCAACAGGACCATCGCCACTGTAAATGAGTCCATCCACCTTGTTGCTGGCTGTCCTCTTCCTCTTTTTTCCATCTTTCCAGCATTAGAACCTTTCTAAGAGAGCTGGATCTTTGTGCAATGTGTCTGAAGAAGAATCATTTGAGCCTTGAATGAGAACTCTGGGCTGATTTCTTGGAAGATCCATTTGTTATATTGACTGGCCAAAGCATTCTCAAGATTCATCTCCAATATCAAGCTTCAAAATCTCAGTGCTCTCCTCAGCCTACTTCTTCAGCTTCACTTCTGTAGTGTGTCACAGGGAATAGCTTTACTTGTCCTCTGAAGAGTAAAAATTCCAGTTGTAATAAATAAAAAAGGCTAATGGCATATCTCGCAGGCACATGATTGTGTTTTGTGACTTTTTGCCATTTTGCAGCAAAAAACCCACAACCCATTGGATAAACTGAATTCAGATTTAAACTACACGATTCCTTAATGACTGTGATGACTGACAGAACCACCATTTTAAAAATGGTCATAAAATTGAGTCAGGTCACATGGTTACTCAACTTATGAGTGCAACATCGTATGACTAAAATTCCAGGGTCAATGGTGTTTGTAAGTCAAGGACTACCTGTAAAACAACTTTTAGTAACAATTCCTTTCCTTTCTTATCTCCTGCTTTGAACAAACGTAAACCGTTTGTTTACGGTTCTGATACCTTTTTTATATTTTGCATAAAATGGCTTACTGCAAAGAATAGCAGGATCTTCTAGGAAGTATGTGAGTGTAGTATGGAAAAATTAATATTTTTGACATATATGTCCCTAAATTTGTCAAAGGGGCGTTAACAAGCAAATGAGAGTGATTTTTAAAAGAGAATTTGGTTTCTTTAAGGACAGTGGAAGTTGGGGTGTGAAGGTTAGTTTTGGCTACATCATAAAGTATATCTGATGAAGCACAGGTGGGCAAACATCTCTCAAAAACTCAGTTATTGAGCACAGTTGACTTCCTTTCTCAACCAGCTGCTATCTCTGCCCGATGTGTAATCAACATGCTTATGTAGGTAATTGGATCTGGAAGTGCTTTTTGTAGCATCCCAAAGCATGAACATATGCTGCGAATAACATGAAGCGTTTTCGGCCACTTCAAATCTCGTGAAAGGGACTTACCACAGTCTACCATCAACTCCTACTTTAGTTCAGCTTGGTTCATGCGTTTCCCAGAAATGCATGGGCTGTTTTTGTTTCAGTTATGTTACTCAACACTTCAGTTTTGTTAAAAGTACTTGGTGCCTGAGTTTTGTTTTGCCTGGGTGGAGTTGTCTATAATATTGTAATGTTTGGAAACTTGTCAAAAATGGCCTCCAAAAGAACATAAAGAGAGCTATAGCTTTGCGGTTTATCATAAATACACATGTACACAGTCTCAAAATTTTGTTTGGAAAATAAAAGAGCTAGAAAGTTTTCCTCTGTCATGCTTGACTAGAAAGATTGTGTTGGTTAGTCCAAACTATGCATTTTTAGGTGATTTGTGATTGAAGATCTAGCTTTTGAATTTTCTGAAATGGACTACAATAGATAAAAATATTGGCATTGTTAGGAAAATTATTTTCAGTCGATTGAAGGCACTCTTATATAGCCCAATGCTATTATCTACTCTTCAATATATTCCCTTTTACAGGGAACCATGTCACCCATTTAGCAACTGTGCTGCTTTGAAAGAAGCAATGTCAAAGAAAGAGAAATTTAATAGCATAAAAGATTCTCTAACGCATCACGAGTCATGAATTCATCATCCAGATGGCCTGAACAATCAGCCAAAACTGAGTGATAAGAGCTCAAAGGGGTTATCTTTAGGGTATGTCTGAGTAAACATTTCATTTTTTCAAATTTTGGACAAATCCAAGGATAATTTATTTTCTAGATTGCTGAAAGCAATGAAGCAAGTAGTAGGATTTCTTTCTTAAGTCACCAGGGGAATGTTATAGTTTGGGATGTGAAAAAAGAGTTACAGAAGCAAGGAAACAATTCCAACAGTGCGGAGGAGGAAAATTATGGCCATATGAGCTTTGCTGACAAAGCATGTACTTTGTTCATATGCAACAGCAATTGTTCTTATAAAACAACTGATGGGATACATTTTAATTTTTTTTCCAGCTTGGGACTCTTGTATATCAACAGCAGAATTGGACTCAATTTGGGGCTGAGATAGAAGCATTTAGAGGGAAGGACTGGATTTGGCTGGGTGGAGCTGCCAGAAAAATTCAGAAAAAAATAAATAAATCTACAATGCATCCTATGGGGAAAACAGCTGGGCAGAGAAGCTCAGAACGTGGCTTACTGCTATATTCTTAAGGGAATGTTCAGCCTGCACTTACTACCTTATTTCTGTTTTACCTATGCTTATCAAATTAAGATAGTAGAACTTTCCTGAACACTTTATGGACAAGGTAATAGTAAGAATTATTTTGTTTCAAATATTTATTGAGATTACAGGAGTAGTTCTATTTATTTTTTGCTGTCTTGAAATTAATAGTTATCTTTAATATCCTTGGAATTCACCTGGGACTACACTAAGAAAGAAAACAATTTTAGATGCAACTTCCTTTTGTATGAAGGTAGCATTGTTGTTTATTACCATATAATTGCCCTTCCTAAAAAATGTCAATTTGCAATCAGAATCTTATTTGTAAGAAAAAGCATGCAAGATAATAGTACTGGACTGAAATGCATCCAGAGAATATTGCATACGCTCACAAGGCTATTTTGAAATCAAATGAAGAAATTGGAGAGGAATTTTTTTTTCTTTTTTTTGCAGATGCCTCCAGCCCATTCTGCTCTTATTTTACTTTCGGTCTTAATATATGACCTTTGCCTAAGGGAATTTTCAAATTGGAGCAAAATTGCTTTCAAAGGAACACCATAATTAAGGATTTATTAAAGTATTTCCAGTACATAGCACATTATACTATATTACAGGATTTTCTTATTAAGGTCAGAGGTCATTTATGAAACAGAGGTTTTTGGTTTGGTGTGTCCTCCTTCGATTTGATCAATTGCTAGGGACAGTTGCAAATCTTTACAATTTTTGATCAAGGTTGCCTCCATTGCTGGTGTTTTCTGTGTAACAATCTCCTTCAGTGTTTTCACTGGCTGCTAAATATATCCAATTCTGAAAAATACTCAAGTTGATTTATGTCCCATTCCTTGATGAGAAACATTTTGGTTTACTTCTGCTACTTCACACCTTTTTTATGAGGTGAATTAAAACTCAATTTTCTCTTTACATTTTACCTCCTTCATCAATCCTGCACAATCACCTTCTAACCTTTTGTACATAAAGTCTCCATCTGGAAATAGATAGTGAATGACAATATTACTTTCAGAATTGCTTACTTTGAGTTTTCATCATTTTTATTGTCTTTGAAAAGCCCTTGCATTTCCTTCTTTAACAGTTGATTACTGGAAGATTTACAGATAGCTATAGATCTTAGAATGTATCTCAAGAGTTAGACTTCAACTCCATTCAAACTAATCTTAGCTACTGCTGTTTTGTCACAAGTCCCTTAGTAGCCATTTCTGTTTTGTCTTCACTTTGGCATGAAGTAAATAACAATTCCAGTGCCTATGTATATGCACAAAAGCAATCAGATCCATCTTTTGAGATTCTGCTAACTCTTTTAGTAGTATCTGATGGGACAGAAAATTCTTCCACATTAGGCTGCTAACATAAATAAATAAATAAATAAATAAATAAATAATAAACAAACCCTAGGTATTCCTGAACACAGCTGTTACAATAAAAATAGACTAGAAACAAAATGGAATCAGAACTGAATACAGTTCAATTAGTAAGAGTGTACTGATGAGGTAACTCATAGTTTTCCATCAGAAACTCATCACAGAATTGTGGAGTTGGAAGGGACCGCAAGGATTACCCAGTGCAATTTTTAATTAAGCTTATAAAAACTAATTAAACCATAAGAGGTGGCTGTCCAGTGTCTTCTTAAAATCCTTCAAAACTGGGGCTTCCAAGTGAGATGTTATGGCCAGTTAGATGTCTCTGCAAATGTCTCTGCAGACACACACAGTGATGGAATTGCCAGCTAGGACTCATTTCTGGCTTACAGAAAATTTATTTGGAGGAAGGAGAAATTGGGGGGGGGATTCATTTGTGTTCTGGAAGAGCTGTTCCTCATTAAAAGAAAGTAGGAATTTAATTTTTTTCTGACTGCTGTGCTGTGATCTCTGGGTGATGTAAAAATATAAAATATAAAAACTATATTGTAACTATCTATTGTAATAAAAAGCAGCTAAAAATGAGAATAAAACAATTAAAATTAAAAAGGTGGGGAGGGGTTTCAGGCTGCTAACCAGCCCCATGGCTGTGTATTACTCTGAGATGGCAGAATCAGGTCTTCAGACAGTTCTGGAAGGCCAGGAGAGTGGGGGACCTTTTTTAAAAGGACATTTTACTGGCAAAAGCTTCATTCTTCTTAATCATTGTATGATCTAATTGCCTGCAACCTTTGAAAACTCTAAGCTTAATTAGACTAACAGAACAGGCCTTGTGGGGAAGGTTGATCATTTATATATGCAACAGATTGCTTGCAGCAGTTAAAAAGGAAATGGAAGAAGGATCTGCAGAAAAAAGATCTGAAAGAAGTTAAGAGAATTGAAGAATCTTTAGAAGTTAAGAGAATGGAAGAATCTGGCTGCAAATTTAAAATAAGTTATTGTTAAAAGTGTAAGTTTTTGAATGCAAGACAGAAATATAAGTAGAGAAATGGAGAAAGACTTGGGACAATTTGACATTATTGGAACTTAGAAAAAAAGAATTTGGTTTAAGATTTAGACCAATTCCAACAGAACATGCAGAGGATATTACAGAAAAAATAATTAAGTCTCTGGTGTGATTTTTGGATTGGTAGAAAGATGATATTGCTACAGAGATTGATACAATCTCAAGGGTCAATACACATTTTGAAATATTAAGGAAAGTTTCAAGGAATGTCCTTGTACATTTTGTCAAGAGGAGATTAAGTTCTATAATAACATTTTAATATCTGATTGAGGATTGATAAAATCCTTCAATCCATAACCTCCATTGATAGCTGGTTCTGCTGTTGTACAAATCTTACTGTTAGAAGGAGATGCACTTGGGCAAGTTATGATAACTAAATGTAGCCAAGAGAGCCACCAAATAGACAACTGGCATTTTAGCCCACAGAAAAGAAATGTTTCAGAAGAGACCCTCTCCTAGTTTTCCAGAGAGTAAAAGAAAAGTAGGGGAAAAATACTTTTAGTCTATTAATATAAACCTACCATAAAGACAGAGATATTATTCTTGGTTGTGTTTCTTGTCTGCATTACCACTACTTACAGTAAATAAGACAGCTGAACAGAAATGTTTTAAAATTGTTCATTAACATATCGAAGCATACAAAAGATACGATGACCAAACATTTAATATGGGTTAAAAGTACAATAGCAGCAATACTATAATTAAACTACGTTAGTTTTAAATTAAAAACTACAGAAAATGAAAATAATGAGACAATGATTTGGGGCACAATTCATCTTACACAAATCGAGGGTGTTCTTTATTGGAACCCTTTCCCTCTATGCCAACATTAGGCTTTGAAAGAAAAAAAAACAACCAACCAATGAGGGGAAATGATAATCTACCACTTTTTACTTCAAAGGGGGTTAATGAAAGTCATACGAATCAGTAAACAATACTACAATACTGTCTTTATTCTTACTTTAAAAGTCAGTTCCTGTTTCTATCAACATCTTCATCCCAGAGCCTTCAAGGAAGAACTTCAATGGAATTTTGCAGTGCAGGCTCAGCTTTTGATCCATTTTATACATTTAATACTTGGACCTGCTGCAGCTTTTATTAAGAGGTGCATTATGTTTAATAGGCATCTTTTATTTATACTGATGTTATTTTTCCTTCACAACACAAATAGGTGTTGGGTGAAAAAATTACATGCCATATAATGTAAAAATAGTCTTTAAAAAGCCAAAACAATGCATGTGAGTAAAACTGTACAGAATTCATTATTTGTTCAAACAATTTATATGCGGGTGGGGGAAAGGATGAATTTTACATGATCTGGATGACTTATTCCAGAATTCAAAAACAGAAGCAGGCAACGAAAGTAACAAATACATTAGAATTCAACGCAGTGCAAACAAACAGTCAGGTCTGAAAGAATCCATGGGAAAATGTTTTTCACAGGAATTTGCCAGGCTGTTTTTTCATAGGTCTCTTCACGTAGGACACAGAACTGCAAAATAAAGTTACATATGACTGTCGTTAAATTGATGCTTTGTAGAATATATCATTAAACCTTCCAGAATCAAAGTTGCAATAATTATTATCTGTACTAAATATGATTCCCAACCCTTACCACATAAACAAAACTGATAAATCCATAAAGATATATACATAATATGTACACACACACCACTGCTAATTATTTATTTTTTTTACAGAAATGAGCTATATAGTAGGTCATGTCTTGGTCACTGGGTTAAATTTTTAAATTTAAGAAAAGCTGACCAGCTTTAGTCCTCAATTTTCAGAATCTGTGAAGAGAGCTTTGAGATAAAACATCTCAAAGATTTAGGGACAACTGTATTCTCTTGTCCAGGATATTGAAGCCTACAACTTAAAATACAGAGAGGATCAAGACATGTCCTTTATATACTCCTTTATCACATCTATAAGGCACAAACCTCAGAGCAATGCAGCTTTCAAACCAATGCTAGCACAATATAAAACAAATAAAGAAATCAGGTTTAAAATGTCATAACCGAAAACTACAAAGGTGTCCTTGTTTTGGGAAACAATCTTTCATCATTAATTTAAACTTTAAATAAATCTTAATAGTTGATAATAATTATGATGATTTGTAATGGTAGAGTTTAAGTATCTAAAAACAAAAATATAAACAGAAAACATTTACATTTTCTCTGATAACACATATTCTCAAGAATTTCTAGAAGGTAGCCATCTAGAAATTGGCTACCAAAGTTTGCTTTAATCCTGAAAGTTGGCTACTCACATTTATTTAATAACCAATGTTACACATTACAATATGTGAGGCAATCATCTGTATGTCGAACATTTTTATGATGTTGCAGTGATTAGAATGCAATATTGCAGGCTAATTCTGCTGACTGCAAGCAGTTCGATTCTCACCTGCTCAAGATTGACTCAGCCTTCCATCCTTTCGAGGTCGGTAAAATGAGGACCCAGATTGCTGAGAGCAATATACTGACTCTGTAAACTGCTTAGAGAAAGCTATAAAGCACTGTGAAGCAGTATATAAGTCTAAATGCTATTTTATTAAAGAGGAGAGGGGCTGCTTTTTGTATAATCTAGCTTTCCTACCATCTACACTTCCAAAGAGCACTTTAGAACATGGAAACTGGCCTCAAGAGACAGAGACATTCTAGAGATCATAGAAGATCTCCTTAATATCAGAAAGATCAGCATAACCATTCTGAAGAAACAGATTCAGTCTGAAGTAGCTTCCAAAATAGCACCACTGATTTTGTTCATGACTACAACACCACAGAAGTTATATTTATAGAAAGCTACAATCATGCAACATGCAATAATCAGTAAACTCACCTTTCAAAATGTAGTCTGTTAATAAGCTTGGCACTTTCTCACTGTCTTCTTTCATGGCATGAAGAACTATAAAATATGAGGATGCGGTCAATGGAAGAAGTAGAATTCACCGCCTTTCAATAAAATATGCAAATAGAAAAAACTAACGAATGAAGGTGAATGTACATGTCCGAGGATAATGTGGCACTGTTGCAGGATCCAATCTGGGTCTGTCAGCAGAGGTTTTGTCTTCCAAGCTTCCTAGTCAGATTACAGAGAAGTTCCCTGAAGATGGGCTCCAGCATGGGTCCGAAAGCCCTGAAGACAAAATCTCTGGTCCTGGTGACTGACCCAGATTGGATCCTGCAAAAAACTAAGACGAAGTTATTCTGTAGATCCTTTTCTCATCACTTATTAAAGGGAGAAAGATATAAAAATACTGAGTAGAAATAGCTGTTACGTATTCAGATTTGTTTAAAAGATGGATTATTCCTATGAACCCTATTCCTATGAATCCCATGAACTCAAACTATTCCTATAGTACCAAGAACTTTCCATTTTTGGTAGGATGTGATGATCTGGGAATTAAAACAATATATCCATTTTCTCATTCTCCCCACCCACCCCATCTGGCTCCCTAGACCAGGGGTCTGCAACCTTAAACACTCAAACAGCCATTTGGACCCGTTTCCCACAGAAAAGAAAACACACAAAACCCTTCCCGTGCCCAACTATTTCTTGAGCAGCCACAAAACTAGCATATGTAGTTGAATTAAATGTTCTGTTTTCTTCTGAAATTTTTCTTTTCTTGGGATCTATCCATGGTTGGCCTACTGGGGGTTGAAAAACTCAATAAATCGTATGCCGATTGAGTAACAGGGAGCTGCAGCAGAGGGGTGAAAGAGCCACATGCGGCTCCAGAGCCGCAGGTTGCTGACCCCTGCCCTAGACCTTGCAGTAAAGGGAACCTGGAAAATTTAGTGAACTTGTCTTGTACTTTTAATTTTTTAGATCATTACTACAGATAGTCCTTGACTTACAACAGTACATTTAGTGACTGTTCAAAGTTACAACAGCCCTGAAAAAAGTAACTTAAGACCATTTTTCACAATTATGACCATTGCAGTATCCCCATGGTCATGTGATCAAAATTCAGATGCTTGGCAACTGGTTCATATTTATATCCTGGGCCATGTGATCATCTTTTGTGACCTTCTGACAAGCGATGTCAATGGGAAAGTCGGATTCATTTAACAATAGTGTTACTAATTTAACAACAGCAGTGTTTCACTTAACATATGTGGTAAGAAAAGTCATAAAATGGGGCAAAACTCACTTAACAATATACATTTGGGGCTCAATTGCAGTTGTAAGTTGAGGACTACATGTGTATTTACCCAAAAGAAAGATGAGCTATTGACAGGAAAAAACCAACAGTCACAGCTTCTGTCTTACTGAGGAAGAATGGAGAAATTTATATCTAAAAGCTCACTATGTAAGAGACTGAAATAATTTATAATCTTTTTGAAAAGAGCACATTCCAAATCTGTAATTATGAGCATGCATAAATGTCATGCAAAATCTATTTACTCTTTGGAATTGAAATAATATCCAGGTTTGAACAGTTTTGGAACTCTAAAATAAATGGTTTGAGCCCTGTCGTCCGACAGCATTAGCCTAAAGAGAGTCAGGTAGTCTGTCCCTGAGCAACCAACAGATCAAATTTCAGTTAGTCAGTGGATAACAATAGTGTTAGTTCCTCGAGCTGTATCATTTTAAAAACTTAATTCACAACAAAGAGGCATTTTCAGGCTTATTTTCTTCTAGTTAGTGTTTCAGCACTCTTGTTAAGCAGTTAATTGTGCAAGGCAAACAATGTTGATTTTACTGGAAGAGATAAACGAATATAGTCTTCCAAAAAAGTCAAGACATAGGAATGATGGATAATTGTAGGATATATGAGAAGAGTAAGCAAACATAAGACTGCTGACCAATTCCAAACATTTAAGAGCAAAGTGGATTTCCCTGGCTAATTTAGAACAGAACCACTGAGATGACCCTCAAAAGTAATCTTCAGCTGAAAGAAACTCTGGAAAATCAGCTGTTTTTTCTCGTCAAAACATCCATGGAAATTTATTTCTCTAACAAATCATATTTATGTGCTTACTTTTTGTTAATGTTTGAAGGTCTTCAACTGATGGAGGTCCATTTTTCTTTTCATAAGGAATAACAGTTGTCAGATACTGTCAAACAAAAGTTATGATTACTATAAAATATTTTCCTAATTAAGTTTAGTTGCTAAACATCTGATGTTGGCAATATTAGATATAGTTCTTGCATGTAGCTATGCTTTGCAAAATGTAATTATGTGTAATTCAACTCTACTGTATGTCATCTAAGAAAAAGTGAAACACAGTGAATTCAACTAAAAGATGTCCCAGCAAGTAACAACAAAATAAGTGTCCCTCTGACAAAACTGATAATTTTAAAAATGTGCTTATATATTACATACATTTTTTCTGAGCTTCTAAATTACACTCTTTTCAGAATTTTGCTGCACTGTAAAGAACACTTACGTGATTCCATATAGAAAAGAATTTTTACATTAGATATTCTGTACAGCCAAAATGAAAACTTTTTTTTTAAAGTATAACAACAGGAGATTCCATAAAATAAGGCTTAATGAACTCTAGACAAGACCAATGCACTATAATTATTAGCAAAGAATAAACAATATACATGACAGGACAGTGAAACCATGTCTGTCAATTCAGGTCTTAAAGTTTTGAGGCCAGAATCAAACCATCTTTGGTCACTCCCTCGCAGTGATAAGAAGTTTTATATTCCAACTTCACAAGTCCCTCATGGTGAACTGACAGTGGACCATGCAAGATAGCCAATTTATGCTCAGAAGTGGGTACACCTAGGAGCACAGTGGAATCCCATATTGTTGAGCTTAGCTGTTATTTCTTGCACTGATTTATATGCATTATGTGATTCCTTGAAATTTTACTCTATCTGCTTTGCTGAAATAGAAATAAGCGCCATTTAGTTTTACATTTTATTTTGAACAATATTTTGTTTCCAGCTCTTTGATATTTTTCTTACATATCTATGGTATTATGGATATAAACTCTCAAATTATATTGCCAACTTTAAATGAACATTCATATTTAAAAACCTCAAGGAATGTGTCCTTTCCAAAGCTTAATTTTTCAACACTTATAATTAAAAATTTGCATTTGCTCCTTTTGGTAAAATCTTAGAGCCTTCTATAGCCTTGATTCAGCAACAGATTTCAATACAAAGAAGATATTTTTGTTCTAAGGTTGAAGGTCAATACTGTATAGGGTTACTATTTCTAAAATTATTTATAGGAAAAACACAGACCTTTAGTAATACTAATTCAATATTTTTGAAAAAATGGGGTAGTATTTTTTATTTCAAAATGAAGGGTATTTCCGGGGTCTGGGTTTCTTTCTTGTGTGTGGTTTATTTCTTAGGAATTATATTCTTGCACTGAGTAATAATGAGGTACCACACTATTGTATTACACTGATAGCATAATCCAAAAACAGCATCAGGAAAAGCAGTTTTATGCTAACATGAAATTACTATACAGATAAAACTTAATTCATCCCACAGAAATGCAAACAAATCAAATCAATAACACAACATTATGCACGTTTATCAGACCCATTTGTCTTTGAAGCCCCTTCCTGAAGCAGGATATCTTATTCTGGTAGGTTCATGTTGTACACTAAGGGCAAAATGCAGCTGAACACCTCTTTAATAGATAGGAAACTATTAAGTTAGCACAAGTAGAGTCCTGGTAGCGTAGCAGACTAAAGCACTGTTATTAACATCAGCTGCCTGCAATTACTGCAAGTTCAAATCTCACCAGGCTCAAGGTTGACTCAGCCTTCCATCCTTTCTAAGGTAGGTAAAATGAGGGACCCAGATTGTGGGGGCAATAAGCTGACTTTGTATAAATATACAAAAGTATGAAGGCTATTGCATAACGCATTGTAAGCCGCCCTGAATCTTCGGAGAAGGGCGGCATATAAATCAAATTAAAAAAATAAAGTAATAGAGTCAAGCCTGTAATTGGTATAATACATGTATCTTCAGATCACATACTTTATGTACTGTTGAAGGCTTAAAAAGCCCTCATTTATGCACCACTTTCAAATTGTGATACAAATATTCTCCAATTCAGACACAGAGATACATGCACAAGGCTTAACATGAACTGAGAAATGATTTCTCAATGGTCCACTTAAATGAGGTATTAACATAGTCACTGTACCATAGGCTATAGTGGATAGGCTGGTAACATACAAGGCGGAACATGTATCTTCAGAATTATCCTTCAAATTCCATGGAACTGTCTGGATTTAGTAGATCACATGCTTTCTAAGTCTCACACATTCCTTAAGATTTAACAGAGATTCAAAGTTGCCCAGCACATATACTATCTAGAAGAATGACAAGGTAGATCCTATGTATGAGGGATGCTTGGTGCTTTCTGAGCTTGTTTGCTTGCTAGTTTCAATATCCAAACTAGGTAACATCATCAGTGCTAGTCTAGCACCGATCTAAATCTAGATTTGATCTTAATTTATCAGAGATTAGCATTGATATTACCTAGTTTGAGTAATGAAATGTCTGCAAGAAAACAACGAAGTTCAGAGAGCACTAAGGACCCCGCACTTCAACCCTGAACTACAAATAATCTCTTTTATTGAGACTGAGATCCTATGTATCTCACCAATAGCCCAAGATTAAAAAAGTAATACTGTAATAAGAACAGGCTTTTATGCTAAGAGATTCGTGTTTAATATAGCATGCAGCTACAAGACAGACTAGGGACAGATAATCTATTCTCTAGTTCTGAATAACACAGGCAAGTATCCCCCCCTCCCCCCTTTCAATCTCTCTTACAGCATATGTAAGTCACCGGCACGGCTGAAAGATAGCATCATTCTCAATTATATTTGGTGCAATTTTATGTTCCCTTCCTTTAAATCTCTAAGATCCCATGCTCATGCCACTTCATTCTCATGGCTAGTACATTTTTAGAAAGAAAAACAAGATATTTTGGCTTATAAAGCAATAAATTGGATGACAGCAGGCCAAGGAATTTTTTTTTAATTTTCCTGTTTTATGTCTCCAGTTGTTTTGTGCCATCTTCTTTTTCTGTTTTAGTTCCTCCAACCTCTTCCCCAAAACCTCTCTGTCACTTTTCTACACTGGAAAAATTGAGAGATTTGCTATGAAAACAAATAATAATAAAGACTTCATTTTGGAAAAAAAAATACTACTGGGAAGAAAAAAGAAAAAAAATCCCGACTGGCTTCCCTTGTGCTACATTTAGGTTCCAGTTTTGAAAACAGTGTTTTCTATTGAGGACTATCAAGATAGTGGAGTAAGCCTTAATTTTTAGAAAATGGTCCATAGAGCACTTAGCTTATGGCAAGCTATGTTACCTATCCAGGCACCTCTTTTCTTTAGTTCTATAGGAGATGCAGGATACTGCTTTTGCTTCCTTGAAAGAACAGAGAAGACACTCCTGTAGAACAGTGATGGCTAACCTTTTTGCTATAGCGTATATTCTAGGCGCCCTGCCCCCGTGCGTGACCACCACCCTCCCCCTTCTCCTGGCATGCAATGGCACAGTAGGCTCATTTTTTGCTCTCCCCAGCTTCCAGAGCCTTTCTAGGAGTTTGGGGAGAACGAAAACGGCCTTCCCCATCCCCCCCCCAGAAGCCCTCCAGAGGCCGAAAATAGCCCGTTTCTGGCCTGTTTTTTCTCTCTTCCCAGCCTCCAGAGCCTTTCTAGGAGTCTGGGGAGGGTGAAAACAGCCTTCCCCACCCCTCCGGAGGCCAGAAATGGCCCATTTGCCAACTTCCAGTGGGACCGGAAGTTGGCAAGTGGGACGTTTTCGGCCTCCGGAGGGCCTAAGGAAGGGGGGGGGAGGAAGAAGACCGTTTTCATCCTCCCCAGACTCCTAGAAAGGCTCTGAAGGCTGGATACAGCAAAAAACGGGCCTTCTGGTCCCACCAGAAATTGGCAAATGGGCCTCCAGAGGTGGGGTGGGGAAGGCTGTTTTTGCCCTCCCCAGACTCCTAGAAAGGCTCTGGAGGCTGAGGAGAGAGAAAAACGGGTCTTCCCCACTACCCCTGAGGTCCTCTGGAGGCAGGAAACAGCCTGTTTCCCTACTTCTGGTGAGCCCAGAAGGCCTGAAAATCAGCTGAGCTCACATGACCCCTGATATGGCTACACGTTTGCCATCACAGGTCTAGAACATATTACATAATTGATTAAATAGCTACTTTTTAATTTCTAAGGACGGCTATAATTTATAGGGTTTATTTACATTCAAGAATTCTATTCTATCAAAAACTTTTATATAAGATCCTGACATGGACATTTATTAGTCTTCTAAGGGAAATATATATATATCTAACAACTCCAAAATCTTTAATAATCAGTAGTTTCAAAGTATGAAATAAATATATTAGATGCTGCCTTAAGATGAGTCAAACCCATATTATCTTTATTATTTAGGTATGAGCTCCATGTTATTTAGGTATGAGCTCCATATTATTTACGTATGAGCTCCATGCAAATGCAGAATCTTTTATTTATTGTTCAGGTTTTAGAAATAGTGAATAGTTGAAAAATTATTTTTCTTTAACTTTAATAACTTTTAAGATTTTGAGAAATCTTAAAGTTACCTGTAATTTAGAAATAACACCCACCATATGAAATCCAATCAAAACCATGTACATATAAAACATATATTAATAGTGTCAACTTGTGCAAGGTTTTATCAACATTCTCTACAGTATATGTATCTGCATCTATATCATACTCTAGCAAATCACTTGTAACATTGAATTAAATTTTTGTGTAATAAAATAATTTATGGTAAAATATGTTTTCTGTATTTCATATCAGCATCCATGCTCCACATATGAGCAATACTGTTATTCTACTGGGTTTGCTTTGGGTTCTTCAACACTCTTCATCAGATAAAAGTTTAAACAAAACAGATGGGGATGGGAAGAATCAGGAAAAAGAATTATCTGGAACCATGAAATTTGCGTTCTAAACATAAAAAAGAATGTTGAAGGAATTGTAGATATTCAAATAAGGGTTTTTCTTGCTTTG
Organism: Pantherophis guttatus; assembly: GCF_059756535.1. Lineage (NCBI taxonomy): Eukaryota > Metazoa > Chordata > Lepidosauria > Squamata > Colubridae > Pantherophis > Pantherophis guttatus. Next base: position 283,625,473 of record NC_142063.1, on the reverse strand, counting down.
TGTTGAGTTGAGGCATAAAATTAAGGGTTCTGCCCTTTATTGCACATATTACTTTCATGAATGAAGGCCAATATACATGTCCCAGGATAATGTTGCAGGATTCAGTCTGGGTCGGTCATTGGGATCTGGTCTCGGTGACCATCCCATTTTGGATCCTGCAACGTTCTACTTGGATACGTATATTCCATAGGCTTCTGGAACACACCTTTTCTTCAGAGATTTGTTTCCTGATTTGAGGCATGCCGTTTACTGATCATTTTTCTTTTCCTAGACTGAAACTTTAAAACTGACATAATCTTTCATTACTGCTTTCTCAGACAGGTATTTAACTCCAAGTATGTATTATGCTGTTGCCTGCATTTTATTTTGAAAAATTAAAATAAACCCTAAGGGGAAATTTTTCATCTTCTCTTATTTTTTCCCCCGTGCATATCAAGGCTTGTCTGCTTCTTTAACTACTAAGGAAAGAAAACCTTTGTAAACAGCTCTTAGCTTTAAGGCAGGGAAGATGCAAAAAAGCATAGAAATGTATTTCCTCCCTTTCTGAGAACACCTGAAGTCTGAAACTGCCAACTTTTAAGACAGGAATGTATACAGAGACAGAAAAGACAGCACAAGGAAAACAAAGTCAGAGGGTAGCCCAGCACCTGTTTTTCTCCACCCGCGTTTCCAAACGTTTGTCGAAAGCCATTCTGAATGACATTTGAGATTCCTTCCATACTGAAGCGCTATAAGGAGTGAGAACGTGACAGAAAAGGGAGGAAAAAGAAAAATGTAAAGGTATTAGTTAGGTTTTTTGGGGGGATGCCAGCAAGGTAAATGTTAGAAATGAAATATAGCTGTAGCTTAATGAGAAAAGCACTGACTTTTAAATATTTTGCTCTTTAGGGATTTAGGAATGGAGCCAGCCAAATATCATATATACAGAACTAGAATAAGATTGTTTTAGCAATAACGATCTTTGGCTGATGCTTATTATCTCAAATAATATATTTAAATATATATGAAATCGCACATATAGAACATACTAAAGCACACTGCCTTGTAAGCTTTTTGCTCCTTGCCCAATCCCATTATACATTACAATAAATGATATTGTAATAAGATAAATAATCCAATGTTTTATTGGTATTAAAAACAGCATTTCCTTGCTCCTCATGGCTGAAAGTGGGAAATATAGAACAATACCAACAAACGACACAACATATTCTGAGCAGGGAATTCAATTTTTAGTTGATATTCCTTTTGAAATAAATCTAGATCTGTAGATAGTAGAATCTGTCAATATTTCATTCTTCAACTAGACATTATTCTAATATGAGGTAGCCCATTGGATTTTTCCATGCTAGTCTTGTTTGGATAAACTAAGAAAAAAACCCTATTTCATCTATACCTAGAAATCCTGACAGAAAAACAAACCGCTATTCATGGTGACTGACTGTATTCTCAAGTTTCTCCTACCCAAACAAGAAAATTCTAACTGAAACTGGAAATCACACTGCACTACTGAAATGAACAAGTGTTTGATACATGAAATGAATGTTTATGTTGTGAGATACATTCAGTTTCTATACACAAAACAAATCCAGTTAATTCTTTCACTCTTTGCAGTTGTCTTCAGTGTGGGAACCTCAGGTTTTAATGGCAGAAATGTGAGAAATATACTGTTATACACAAGATAATGTACATACAAATTTAGTGGTATGTTATATGATGCCCACAGAAGAATAGCGGAGAACAAATCATTTGCTGCCAATAGCCTTATTTTTTTAATGAATGGTGGAATCATTGAAGGCAAACTGTAATCAGTAGTGCAAGCTAATATTAGTGCATTCTCTTGCTACCTCCTGATTCTAAAGTGCAAGACATCAAGGACAGATTACAACAAACAAACATTGTGTGACAAACTATGTGACAATGATAGTTTCATCCATAGAAGTTGCATATTGTGGGGATATGTTCCTCTTTTGAGTATCTGCAAACATCTCATTGACCTTTAAAGATACATTCACTTTATAGGTTCATATTCTTCTTATGTAGATATTAAACAATCAAGCTTTTGTCTGAATAAACTCTTACTCGATGCAAGAGTTTTATAATTTATGAATTATGAATTATGTTCCTTTTATAATAGTATTATTGTGTCACATCCTTCAAAAGATATTGAAGAAACTGCTTATAGCTCTCCAAGATAAGGATATCTAAGGTGTCAAGGAAAATCTATGTTGAGAAAGATATACATCTCAGTTCTGGAGCAATTTTTACAGGGGAAACTACACTGCTCAAAAAAATAAAGGGAACACAAGCAGAAGACATCCGAGATCTGAATGAATGAAATAGCCTTATTAAATACTTTGTTCGTTACATACAGTAATTTTATGTTCCCTTTAGTTGTTTGAGCAGTGTATAAACTACTGTATGTAAAGAACAAGTATTTAATAAGGCTATTTCATTCATTCAGATCTCAGATGTCTTCTGCTTGTGTTCCCTTTATTTTTTTGAGCAGTATATTATCAGATTGCTCACTCTTATACTTCTGTAGAGATGTGTCTGAAGCATTCAGAATGTGAATGCAGAATGTGTCTGAGGCATTCAGCTGATACAATCCTCTAGAGTAAGAGAAGGGTCCCCCCACCCCAGTTATGAAGCATTCATTCTCCTTTGAAAAAAGATGCTTGGCACCCAATCCTTTACCTTGTAGGCACCAGGCAAAGCATTTTTATATTTTCCTTGATTTTTAAATCATTCTTACATTCGATTTTTAAATTACATTTACATTCTCCAGTTGTTTTACTATGCAGCTTAGCTTGTCGGTTTATAGTCTTTATATGTGTGCTTTATTGATTATTTTCATTTCTATTCTAAATTACCAGAGGATATTCACAATAAAAGGCAATGTAGAAATAAAATTGTACAAAGCTTTAAAGCTCTGCAGAATAAATAGTATTTTCAGTTGACCTTAGCGTAGTAGAAGATAATTAATCCATTTATTATCTAGGTTCAGTTGATAACTCATTGGACCTCCTAATTACTTTGGCAAATAAAAGGTTGAATTATAGGTCACATCACATTATTTCTATGTAACATAAATTACAGCAGAAAAATAAGTCTTTAACAAGAGTGTTTGCAACATACATGCCTGGCTTAGTTGTCTCTCAAATGATACACTTTTTAACAATATAGTGATGTTATTTTTCCTCTTCCTTATTTACAAGAAGTATGATTTATATTTAACCTTTTATATAATTCCGCTTTGTAGTGAATGTCTTTTCAGAGGGAATTTGCTAAGAGAGTTGGGTTGCCACAATTTCCACCCAGTTTCTGCTTCTCTAGTGACAATGTGTTTGCTCACATGGTAAACACAGATTTTAATGAAATCAGCAGATAAATTTTTTTTCTGTTTTGCGAAATATCCTAACATCAAGAAAACCTCATGTTAATGAAAAAGTTCTTGTGAATTCTGGGAAGTACTCTTAATGCCAATGAGCCTGGGAAGAACTATCCTAGCACATTAGCCTATCCATAATAGCATTAGCAGATTCTATTGTCTAAGGTGGCTGGAGAAGACAAAACAGGGAGATTACACACATAGGTGATGAAACGAAGTTAATGAGAGGAGGAATAATGTGGAAACTTCAAATAGCCTTTGGATAGAGAAAACTGTACGTTTGTGCATCAACAATTACTTAAATATATTGAACAAATTCTACATCTGTGACAGCCCTGCTGAAAAATACTAATTTCAATAGCAGCTGTTAACCAAACTTAAAGTAGGTGTTAACATTTCAAACACTTCCTGAATTTCCCCCTCATTCCGTAACAATTACCCAAAGAGGTAAAAAGACTACTTGTACAAATTTGGTTGAACAGAGTAAGAAATGTAATGCTGATCATCTGAGAAAGTAGTAGTTGTTCTTCAGTCTTGTAAACCTTCGCCAGTACTAGTGATGATCAGAAAAAAAAATATAGAAGATTATGAATATTTCTATGCCTATTGAAGTATATGGAATCCAACCATCGTTTACCAAAAGAGGTGATGTTATTGTTGTCATTAATGCTGCTTAAGGTAAAGGTTCCCCTCACACATATGTGCTAGTCGTTCCCGACTCTAGGGGGCGGTGCTCATCTCCGTTTCACAGCCGAAGAGCCAAAGCTGTCCGAAGATGTCTCCATGGTCATGTGGCCAGCATGACTAAACGCCAAAGGCTCACAGAACACTATTAACTTCCCACCAAAGACGGTCCCTATTTTTCTACTTGCATTTTTTACGTGCTTTCGAACTGCTAGGTTGGCAGAAGCTGGGACAAGTAACGGGACCTCATCCCGTTACGCGGCACTAGGGATTCGAACCGCTGAACTGCCGACCTTTTGATTGACAAGCTCAGCATCTTAGCCACTGAGCCACCACATCCCTAATGTTGCTTACTATTATTCATTTTAACTATTAGTAAGAATAACTGGGCAAAAATTAGAGATCATATTATATAAAGTGAAAATGTAAACAATGATTCAAGGGAGGCCCAATGCAGAGCTCTTACTGTTCCAGGCAGGTGGCTTTTTTCTTGCTTTCCGTTCTGAGGAGTGCCGTTTTTTAACTTTTTCTTCTTCTTCGCCATTTCTTTTTGTTCTCGTTGCTTGTTTTGTACTTCGATCAGGACAGATATGAAGCTGTTCTTTACTTCCTTCTCAAACTCCAGTTCATCCCGTAGGGCTAATTGTTGCACTAATTCCTCAGAGTACTCCTTGATAGCTGCCTCAATCTCTTCTAAGAGATCATTTAACTCAGACACAGACAGTTTCTGCACCCCTGTTTTCAAAACAACAGAAAACATTATGATCTCTAAAACAGTAGATTGCAATAATAATCTAATTCCAATAATACTTACCCCAATAAACATATTCTGTCCAATATGTACTTAGGTTAAAAACTGCTCCATTATTCTATTTACTGTATATATATATATATATATATATATATATATATATATATATATATATATATATATATATATATATATATATATATATGTATATATATATATATATATATATATATATATGTATATATATGTATATACCCATCCACCCCATGTAGATATCATCTCTAAGAAAAATCACTTAAAACAATTCTGAACTGTTTTAACAGTGCAATTATCTCTCCCTCCCTCTAATTGTTTTTAATTCAATTTAGCATGTACAAAGTTGCAGCTCGCAGCTTCCAGGTTTTTTAAAGCTCAAGGCAGATTAATTTAGATTGTTTTCTTCAATGGTTTAAATTAGTGTTTCTCATTGTAAAGATGAGAACTTCATCTTTACAACTTCATCTCCCAAAATACCCCAGCCAGCCAAGAATTCTGGGAGTTGAAATACATATGTCTTAAAGTTGCCATATTTGAGAAACACTGGTTTAAATCATTCATATTCAAAACTGCAAACTTTCTCTTTCTTTATTGATATCAGAGGCACCTTCAAATTACAGACATATATGCACAAATGAAGGCCAATTTATGTGTCCCAGGATAATGTTGCAGGATCCAATCAGTCACCAGGACCAAAGGTATAGTCTTCCGAGCTTTCTGATGCTGGAGCCCATCTTCAGGGAATGTTTCTTTAGCATAGTCTAGAGCAGAGGTGTCAAATTCATGTCATCACGGTGGCGTCACGTGACGTGTCAGGACTTTTCCCCCCTTTGCTAAACCGGGCATGGGCGTGGCCAGCACATGATGCATCTGGCCCATGGACCAGGAGTTTGACAGCCCTGGTCTAGAGAGAGAAGTTCCCTGAAGATGGGCTCCAGCACGAGTCTGAAAGCTCAGAAGACTAAACCTCTGGTTCCTATGACCAACCCAGATTGGATCCCATAGACATATATAACTACAAACTAGTACTATTGCATTTATCAGATGAAAGCTATAAACACCTCTATACCCACTTCCAAATAGTTTAGGATTATAGTACCAAGTTAATATAAACATATAAAATCATTTAACAACATGAATAATATTAAAAAAGGAATGCGGATCTGGTAGTTTATCTTGGAGAACTGGAATTGAAGCAAATATAGTTTTCTCAACAGCTAGACAAAAGTATTCTAGAACAGAAGACTAAAATTGCATTTTCAAGAAGTGCTATCAGTTTTAAAGACCAGTTTTCTTCTTATATTTGCGTGTAAGGAAAGAAAGCCACATACTAGGAGACTCCATAAACTTTTCAGCCCTACAAAAAGTGTACAATTCCTCCAGATTATGGCTGTTTCTTTGGAAGACAACATCCATTTACATAATCTAATGCAACTGCATACTTTCTTACCTTGCCTTCTTTAAGAAAGAAAGGAAAATTGTACATCTTTACTTTCTTTCAGCAACAGAAAATAAAAATCTGAGAGAAAGATAAAAATGTTCTTGGTACAACAGTATTTAGAAAATAGAGGGCTAGGATAAGTCACAACTAATTTTGAGAAAGCTTTTTAAGAATGTTGTATGTTGGTCTCTTTTCCGAAGTTTCAAATATGTGACTCAGTTTTGATTCTTCCAAATATATCTTATATGCAAGTAATTATTGCATAATAAAAACTTTGGTACACTATAAAACAGGGGTATCAAACTTGATTTCATTGAGGGCTGCATTAAGATTGTGTTTGACCTGGGGGCTGGGGGGGGGGACTGGGCTGTGTGTGGCCAGCTCAATGTCACTTGTGCCGGGGATGCCTGTGGAGGCCCGAGCGCTCTGCCAGTGAAAATGGGCTCCTGAGCGCCATTTTGGCTGCAACGGCCTCCTGCAACCCTTTGCCAGCAGCCCTCGTGAGTTCCATTTTCACTGGCAGACGCACTGTGGGCCAGTCCTTTGCTGTTTCCAGGGCGGTCCTGCGGGCCAGATCTAAGCACTCTGTGGGCCGGATACGGTCCCTGGGCCTTGAGTCTGACATCCCTGCTATAAAAGATGTGTATAACAGTAGCATATTCTTTAAATGCAAGATAGTTTCTAAGACAAACATCAAACAGAAGATACAAGTAAACATTACTTACTTTCTTCATAATTGTGGTTTGTACTAGACCTTTTAAGTGTTTGAATTTCTTGCGACAACATGGACAGACGGTCTGTCTGGCTTGGTGTTTCATCATCATCTGGATCGGGAGATTCCTGCATCATTTCCTCTATTTCTTCAATTACCTTCCACACACATAAAGTTACAGAGTGAAAGACAAAATTATACTGATTATTTATTTTTGTAAAGACTGTTTAATAATAACTTTTACTCACTAAAAGACTTTTCAGGTAGAAGTATAAACGGTCTAATAATAAATAAACAGTATTAACAGATGATTTTCAAAAATAGAGAAATATCTGTTAATTATTTTTTCTTTTAACAACCCTATAATCCCTTGCATCGGGTGGGACTGGGGCAACTAAACAGCTTGAGCATTTACTATCCGGATGCCCTTCCTGATGCCTAAAGTTCGCAGCAGACAATTATTCATTGCGCCCAGAGAGAGAAATATTTGCCAATACCTAGGATCGAACTTACAGCCTTCTGACTGTGAGGTCAGAGCTCCACCTCTAGGCCACTGTGCTGCTCCAGGTTAATTATTATTTATATATAAATAATTGCTTATAAATGATTAATCATGGAAAACCCATTCCTGCCTTTGGAACAATATAGTCATACATTAATACCATATTATTCAATTAGTCAATCCTTATACCTATATAGACACAATTATACATTTCCAAGGGATTTACAAATCAAGTCAGAGAAATGATAAAATCCACAAATACTATAAGTCTCAGAAAACATCAGTAAAAACTAAAATAATCCACTGCTACTCTGAAAGGAAGCAAATCAAAGGCCTGTCAGAAAAGCCATGTTTTAATTATTATCTGAAAAATTAACAAAGTAGGGACTAGTTGGATTATGAAAAACGCGCATAATGTGGAGAAGCAAAGTGAATAGCATTTTAATCCAGCAATTGTACGTGGATTTGGGTAACAAATGCTATCAATTTGAATAGGAAGCATGTTTCTACATTATCCCCCTCTAACCTATCTGGCAGATTTTCCGAAGTCTGTAATACCGGTACAGGATGCAGTAGTTCACTTGGTAACAGTATTACAGCTTCTCATTCCCTTGCATGGCTATCATTTTAGGGTCTGATCCGAGTTGCTGGATTCTTGGATAAAATATTTTTCAAGGGATGTTCAATGGCTGGAAGACTGATATGGAAGGAATGACTAATAAAGTAGTCTAATTGGAGAAGTTAAATAATGCTGCACAGATAACATGAAAGGAAAGTGAAACTGTTGCTAAAATGCAGCCGTGCATTTATGAACTAGTACAATACAAATATCTTCCACCAGTGCAAGTGAATGGATAGCTGGTGAACACAATTGTTATATTTCCCTACCATTCTGATATTCCTTTTCACTGATTGCTTCAAGGAAAAAGAAAAACAAAACAGTAGCATTGTAGAAGTCATCTGTATAATGAAGAGATATATACACACAAACATATATTTTGTAGGAGCTTCATCATCTATCAGTATGTTTCTGCGTGAAATTCAATATACTGGTTGCTACCTTTACAATCCTATATAGCTTGGAGGCAGAGGTATCTAAGAGAGTGCCTCTCCTAAGTAGATTGTCTCCCAAATAGATCTGGTGGTGCAGTAGTTAAATTGCAGTATTGCAGGCAAACTCTGCCCACAGCCTGAAGTTTGATCCTAACAGGGCTCAAGATTGACTCAGTCTTTCATCCAGGGGTAAAATCTGAACCGGTTTGCTACCGATTCGCTGGCTGCGCATGTGTACTGCACGTCAAGCATGCATGCGCAGTTAGCACCAAAAAGAGGCTTGGGAAGGTAAGTAGAACAGCGACGGGCGGGAGATCAGCTGTGGCGTGCAATTTAGCTTCGCTAGAAAGCAGGAATCGTCGGATCGTAGCTTTTTTAAACTACCGGTTCGACTGAACCGGTAGCTTTTTTTACTACTTCGGTTCGCCCGAACTGGTAGTTTTTATCGTTACCGCTTCACCTGAACTGGAGTGAACCGGTAGCATTTCACCCCTGCTCACATCCTTCTGAGGTCAGTAAAATGAGGACTCATACTGTTGAGGGCAATATGCAAATAATGTTTCTATATTGAAAACCACCCAGAGAGTGCTGTAAAGCGCTATGGGGGTAGCATATAAATCTAAGTGCTGTTGCTATCAACTGAGTTGGATGGTTAAGGGCTTGGGAAAGGTCCTCACCCACCATAAGAAGTGATGAGCCCCCACTTCTCCCCTCCAATGAAACACCTGTACCCCGAGGCAAAGATGAGTCCTACTCTCTCATGGCTTTCTACAACCTGGTTAAAATTTAGCACTGTGGAATGTGATTGGCTGTGGAATCATTGGTGCCAGTGTGTTGTTGTTGTTAGTATTATGATTGTTCATGTATCTTAAGAGTCTGATAAGATTGAAGTGTAGATAAATCCCATAAATAAAAACAAAATAAAGCATTCATACAAGAAGTCCTCTATGTATACATAACTTGGTACAGAGCGGTTGACATCCTGCGAGTTAAAATGCCATTTGAAAAAAAATAAGGTTCTCTTCTCCTAATGTGCGTTAAAATCTAAAAATTCACAGCTATGTAAACATTTGAGTTCTAGCAAAAACAGTAAAATATTCATTTAATAGGCATTTGAGAGGTGGAGAAGATGTCTGCTTAATTTGAACGTTCATTAAATCTAAATCCGCACCATTTGTATCAATTTGTTCATGATTTGTGGAATTACTTAACTGAGCTAAATGGCATTGTTTGCAGTAAAATCTGTTTAATGAACAAATCCTATAGTCCATTGAATGGGTGTTACATCCACACAAAAATGTCTTTTACATCTGAAGTTGACTACACATGATTCATCATACACACAGCTGACTAAAGTCATACAAGTAAAGATGATTTTAGACTTAAATTACCATACTAACCATTCTATCTGATTATTCAATCATGTTTTTTTTGTAGATCAACTTTATTTTCCTACTGCCATTCATAAAACATTGAAAAACTACTTTGAATATTGTAACTTTTATCAAATGTGGGAATATTTTCCACAGTTGAGGGGGGCTAGCACTTACCATCAAAGTGCTTTTCAGCGATAATATGAGGGCGAGCCTGAAACACACCCACCCACTTATATGTACGCACTTCATCATTTTCTCTCTGTCATATACATACATAGCTAAGAATAATAGGAGAGAAGAAAGGGTTTAAACTCCTCCTCCCCTAACTCAGCCTCTTTTTTTAAAAAAATCAAAATGGTTGTTTCTCTAGTAAAGTGAAAACAATGTTTTTTTTCTTGCTCATACCACCGAGTTATAAGAAAAAGTAGGTGGAGCTCCCAGGGACATTGGTGGGCCACAGAGAAGACTAGCAGAAGGCAAAGGCAATATGCAGCTCTCCCATATAAGTTCTAATTTAAGAATGAAACAGTACATATCTTCTCCATTTAAAACATGGGTTATTTTCAGTGGTGGGATTCATCCGGTTCTGTCCAGTTTGCGCGAACTGGTAGCAGCGACCGCAGAAGGCTCCGCCCATCCACCTGGACGTATTGTGCGACTACTGCTCATGCGCAGAAGGCTGTGCGCATGTGCAGAGGTGGCATGTGTGAGCGAAGCGAGCGTGCTCACATTTGCGAACCGCGACCCTTTATACACGGCAGGAGAGAAAGTTGAACACCTTCAATATGCGCTGTCTCCGATGTATTCTTGGCATTACCTGGCAGGACAAAGTCCCAAATAGCGCAGTCTTGGAACGTACTGGAATTTCTAGCATGTATACACTATTAAAACAGCTGGCTTGGGCATGTTGTGAGAATAGCTGATGGTCGGATTCCAAAAGATCTCCTATATGGAGAATTAGTGCAGGGAAAGTGCCTCAGAGGGAGACCACAGCTGCGATATAAGGATATCAGCAAGAGTGACCTAAAGGCCCTGGGAATGGACATTAACAACTGAGAAACTTTGACCTCCGATCATTCAGCTTGGAGGCTAAAGATGCAGCATGGTCTTCTCCAATTCGAAGAGACAATTCTTCGGCAGGCTAAGGCAAAGAGGCAGTCCCGGAACCAGCGAAATCTGGGGCTGGGCAGGGGACAAAATGTATCTGCCCTCAGTGTGGAAGGGATTGCTACTCTCGAATTGGCCTTTTTAGTCACACTAGATGCTGTTTTAGGACCTCTTTCCAGAGCACGATACACGATATAGCATGATAGTCTTTGTTGTGACCCCAGCCCCAGAGGCTGATTTATCTTCGAATGCCGAGTCGGAGGATGATATGGAGGAGGAGGAAACTGTCATGAGCTATGTGCCGCAGGGGCTGTCTTCACTGGTGAGTCAGCAAGAACTGACAGTTGCTGACGTGCCTTTGGACCCCAGCCAAATTGAGGAGGAAACAGAGGCCGGTAACGATGAGGGGGAGCCCCTACTGGATGCAAGAGAGAGACGTAGGAGACGTCATAGAGAACAGCTATTGCCACGTCCCAAGAGGTGTGGTCAGGAGACGTAGGGCTACACCCTACAAAGTATAAAAGGGGTGTAACTGGGCTGGAAAGGCGTGGTGAACAATTTGTTGGCGTTTTGGATGTAGTGGATTTACAACTGTTAGTCTGGAGTTTTTTGACAAGAGTCTGCATTCCTGCAGTAGCCTGCTGGCTGTCTGCCAAGACCTTTGGAACATTGCCTGGTAACTATTGGACTGATAAACACTTTGGAAGAGAACTATTTATTAAAGGGCCAGCTTCAGTCTATCTAGTCTGCATTTGTTACTGCCGGGCTATTTGAGCCTCTGCAAGGCCACTCGTGGGAGGGGACAGAACAGTCTTTTGAGACTGAAGGATGCCAATGATATGGTAGGGAAGGTAAGTGAATCCCACCTCTGGTTATTCTGTATTAGGCCATATCCTTACTAGGCTGTTTCTAAGCATTTCAAACATATCTGAAAGATGAAATATTTGATGCTGAATCGCACAAATTTATTTTTGAACTTTACCTGTTCGGCTGTGAAGAGAGGCTCTTCACTGATGCAGGAGACGATGATAGAATGCATGTCTAGCTGGTCTCTCAAATCTTCATCATCTGACAAGTCAAGGTTCAAATTATCATTAACCTGTATGAAAATGAAAAATAAAACAGGTTATTAAAAAGAGAGAGAAATCAACCAACTATCATAACACTTAATTATATAATAGTGTATGGTATCTTTAAAAAATGCTTAAGGATTCAAAATATTGACACCCCAATATTATTATTATCTTCCCTATCTATGTGGTGCTCAACCTACACATCAAAATCCAGTTCAAACATACAAAACAATATTCTGCAATTCAGGTTGATTAATTCAAATGAACTGAATAAATAGATACTGTCTTGCCGGTTCACAGATCACATTTATTCCTGAAAGGATCAATTTAATACAATCCATTCTGTGACTTGATATCCTAAAACAAAGCACTGACCTTGGACTCTATTTTGGCTTCAGAGGAGAGGTAAACCTATATTTAGTGAGGTGTCAAGCCACTGTCTAATTTATTCTTCAAAATAAATAAGATGCATAATCAAAATTGTTAAAGACAACCAGTGTGGCATAATAAAGTGCTAGATTGAAGCCAAGCAATTGAGGCTTGAATCTTCCCTTAGGCATGGAAACCAGCCGGGCACCCCTAATCAATGTCAGACTCTGTGACAGGCCAGCCAATAAACACATTATGCATTGATAGGTTGTAGGGGTAGATCTTCAGTAAAGGAAATGTCTATTATTTCTTTATAGTTTTGCTCTGTTAGAAACTTTAAAACTCTTCCATGGATTTTCTGATTCACTTCTAGGGATCAGCACGTAGATCTATCCAAGTAAGTGATAGAACCCATCTGAACTTAATTGATTCCAAAACGCTTAGCATAACTGGTCCAGGTTGGAACTAATCAGGAAATCTCAGGGTTGTAAGCTGCAGCAACAAATAATATAAAAACTATCCCAGAAGGAGGTACTGGAGAACCACTTCTGCCCCACTGCTGAGAAAATGTCATGGGCTTATCAGTTTAATTCCAAGTTCTTGACTTTACTCAAGGGAGTTTTTGCAGTAAGAGCTTTTCAGGGCAATTTGAAAAAGTTTAAATGCTTCTACCTTTTGCCTTATACTAGCTAAGAAGGAATAATATATTGCATATATTTTTTAATGAAACAGAGGGCTGCTTTTATTCTTATATCAGTTACTATTACTGGTTACTTGACTTCTGGCTTAAACACAAGTGTTATACATGATTAGAGTTGACAATGTATCAATGAAATGTGCAGGGATGCAAATGTAGGATTAACATTAAAATGGTAATTCTTGCATTTTTTAGAATTAACATGTCCTATTGGACATTGGCACGTTAAATAAATTTTGAAGAAGAAAACACATGATGCCAACAGAAACAGAAAGCTAATAATGGTATGGCAAAGGAGGCTTTAATTAAATTGACAGCTTATGTAATATTTAATGTCTAGGACACAGATTTAAATGAACAAAAGGAACATTTTTCAAATTGTTCTGGCAATACTTACTCCTTTTTCAGAAAGATTCAGGGTTGGCAAGTGCAGAGTTCTGGTGTGGGATGATTTCCAATCGACTGGCATTACATTACCATAATTATCTGTCAGAGCATTCCAAATCCTGGAAGAAAAAAAATCCAGTCCTTACAATATGCAGAAACTAAGATTCTAAAGTGAGTAAAGCTCCTGCTTTTAAAAGTGTCTGTACCATATTAATTCCAAAGTAAAGTATGTCAATACTAGCTGGATACCCGTGCATCGCTACAAAACTATGTGATGGGGCTTGATAAATTGACACTTAAAGCTTGAAAATAAATTAATAGTTAAGATCGACCCCTTCTATCCCCTTTCTCTCCCTCAGGCTTGTCCCACAGAAACGTCTCCTATCCTATCCCCTTCTCTCCCTCAGGCTTGCCTCACAGAAGCTTCCCCTAGCCTATCTCCTTCTCTACCTCAGGCTTGCCCCACAGAAGCCTCCCCTATACTATCCCCTTCTCTCCCTCAGCCTTTCCTCACAGAAACCTATCCTATCCCCTACTTGCTGCTGTGAAAGTAAAACTGAAACTGAAACTCCTCTCCTCTGCTTGTGTTTTGCATTTGGAACATATTTCTTTTCAGGTGGGGAGGGGGAATAGAACTCCTTAGCATCAGAGCATGGAACAGATTTATTTTCAGGTGGAGAAGCGAAGTAGAACTCCTTAGCATCAGAGTGTATTAATCATAATATAGGAAATACTAATGCTCTGATGATCATTTTGAAAAATCCTTTCTTAGTGAGGACCTAGAAGCCAAGAGGAACATACATGGCAAATTTCAAGTTTGTAGGCTTTACAGTTCTGGAGATTTTGTGATTACGGCGTAAGTGGTTTTTGGTTTTATATATATATTCATAGCCTCAGCCATGAATGGGGAATCACACACCACAAAAATATCCGTCATTGGATCTGACTTTTACCTTTGAGCTCTTTCCTTAGATTTGAATCTGTCAATTTTGCATTAAGAAGTAGAGAATGCATGCAATGTTATGATTTGGCTAAAGACCTTCATGGGTTGTCTTATCAGGGGTGTCAAACTAGTGGCCCATGGGCTGGATGAGTCCTGGACAGGCCATGCCTACTCCAGCTCTGTGAATGGGAAAAACGTCGCAAAACGTTACGTGACGGCAATGTGATGTGGTGAGCTTGATACCTGTGTCTTATACCAACTTGCCAAAGAATGAAATTGTTAAACTATGTAAGTATCTGTTTAGCAATAAATTTAATAGAAAAACCTTTTCTCTCTTAAGTGCTTATAAAAGCAGGACACAGATTATAATACACAAGAAATCACAGCTGCCAGTACTTTAGCTACTGTTGACCTTCATCTGCATTCAAGTTCTTCCCATTTATTGTAATTATTTCAAGTTTGCCATGAAGGAAAAAAACTTAATATAGTTTGCCCTTATTTTGGCACGATGTATTAAACAAGAGGTTTCAAATATTTCCATTATCCAACCATGGCTTGTTCTTGCCTTTCAATTCCTGATATAGGACAAAGAAGCCATAGCCAGCCTAAATTCTGAGGTCAGGTAACCTTGGAAGATGCTTCTGCAGTTTTTTAGCTGCTCCACCTGGTATGGGGAGCAATGCAAAACTGACTTGAGCGTTTACTCATTCATTCATTATAAGCCAAACTTATAGTGCTCTTTATGCTACAATGTGCAAATATCAATATATCCTTTGGCTAATATGGATATTATTCACATTAGTATAATTTATTAAGTGGATAATAAATTGTTTCCACCATCTCTCAATCAAATCTATATCTTGGGTATACAAGTGCTTTTGATGCAAACTACAGAATGCACCCATACCAATGGTTATATTGAAGCAGAGGTTGTAGTCTAAAATATTTCCAATTCCTAAATGAGTTAAACATCAATACAAGTTAGAGTTATAAATCAGCAAAAACCCAAGCGAAAAAGGAATATTTGAGACAATTTCTGAAACGTGCACTTCAGAAGGGTCCAATGCAAAGGTGGGGTTTTTTTGGTGCTTTTTTTAGACTTGCAATAGTTCCAAGTTCTTAAAATAAAACATGAGGGTCTGCACAGAAAACGGGCCTTTGGGGACTCTGAGAAAGGACCCTACTACCCTTAAGTATAAGATACAAAAGGATCAGATTCCATTTTAGGATAGATTGCCTTCCACCAAATTCCAGCGCCTAGTCCGTGGAATGCTGCTAACCTACAGAGTTCAGTCTGGTTGTGCTGGAAAGTTTAAAGTCCAAGTCGGAGTGAAGGCGAAACTCTCTTACTTACCGGGCAGTAACCCCAGAGAGCTGGGGAACACCCTATTACTCTGCCGGGGATTGCTCTCCATTAGCAATGAATCGTGTACTGCAATTCTCTCTTCCCTACTTCCTCTCCCCCCCAACCCCCATTTCTTTTTGCAAGGAGAACCCCCCCCCCCCCAATCCCCGGCGAAGTTTTTCCACGACCGAAGGGAGAACCTCACTCTTTGCAAAGGGACCGAGTCTCCCCAAGCGACGGGGGTCGAAGAGGAGGACGGGGGAGGCTCCCTCCTCCTCCTCCTCCTCCTCCTCCAAGGAAGGAATCCGACCCGCCGCTTCACTCACTCATCTTCGTGCAAAGCGCTCCGTTCGCTGAGGGGCTGAGGCGGGAGAAGGGCTTCCGGGTCTAAGCAATGCTCCGCCAGCAGCCGAGCAGGTTGGAAGCAGAGAGGGAGCTCGGTCCCCAGATCGCCCCGGCCGTCCCAGGGGCCTCCTTCCACGCCCGCCGCCGTCTCCGAAGGCTCCAGGCAGCAACCGCTCGGCTCCGACGTAGGCTGGAAGCCCGAGAAGTCCTGCCAGTCCCCGGCCGGGTCCCGCGGCGAGGGCGCAGTCGCCGTCGCCATCGCCGAAAGAAGCCGAGAGGCCGCGGGACCCGGCCAACGCGCGCGCCCGCCCGCCCCCTCGCTCTCTCTCTCTCTCTCTCTCTCTCTGTGTGAGCGGCCGGCGCGCGCTCCCGATCGCCGAGGCGGAAAAGCAAAGGGTGGGGCGGCCGTGTGACTCAACGCCGCCCCCCTCCTTCGGAGCTCGGCCTGAATTAGCCCTTTGGCGCTGGATCTGGAAGTTTTAGTATTTTAATGTGAAAACCTCACGCTACATATCGTTCCGTTGCCCCGTTTGTTTGAAAGAGAAAGGCCATTGTGATGGGGGGGGGGCGCGCGTTCATATCTTGATTAATACTTATTAATAAATCTAAAGTCTAATACGGCGGCAGATTAGGATATTAGGATTATTTGTGCACAGTAACCTGAAACAACACTTCTCGTTGAGCTCTCAATGGGCACAACCAGGGATTCGACATAAGATGCCATTCTTAGGTTTTCTCTTGGCTCGCTTCCACGTGGACGCAGAAGTGTTATTAGAAGTTCCCACCACCAGCACCACCAAAAAAAAAGAGAGAGAGAGAGAGAGAGAGAAATATCTGACATCAGGATGGATTAGTCTTCGTTTGAGGACAAAAGGGCACAAATAGTGCATTCCACTTGGCCGAGTTTCGAAACAAAGGAAGGCTGCTGCTAACAATGACATGAATTCCACAGCACTTAAAACATATGTACATCCTGTACACTCCCTTTTTAACGATCAGAATTAATTTTAATAAGCCCACATGCAGTGAACATGTGGGAAAAAAGCCATTAGGGGGGAAAAAAAACCGTGATTGGTTTGTTTGGAACTTAAATGCTAGGTAAGAGCAGATGGAAGAGAGAAGTTCATAACTGCAGCATGGGGAGGAGGGTGAAGTTTGCATCCAATCTGTCTTTCTCTGATTAGAACATTTTGAGACTGCAGTCCTATATTTTACCCATATGAGGTATATATATATCCCATCGAAACCTCCTTTCTTGTTAAATAGTTACAAGATTGCTGATTTACATTTGTTGATTTCCTACACAGCAGTGAAAAGCGGTGCTGGGTTGTTCCTGATGAAATTGGACACTCCGAATTTAGCTGTTTATTTCTGTACAGGAAATGCTTTTGAATGTGACATCACCAGACACATGGCTGGATATTCTATCATGCAACTTTCTGCAGAAGAGATATAGATAGGCAGAAGAAATATAATGAACTTTTGGGTAGTACCATGATGACTGCATTTGTGTATTTTTTTTCCTGGTGTTTTCCTGCTATGCAGGCTCCGCTTTTTTAGGATCACAAAATGTTGATCTATTTGGTTGCAGCAGGAATTGACAAAGCAGCTTGTTGCTTGACTCCATGGGCTGAGAGAAAGGGACTGGCTCAAAGTCACCCAGCCAGGGATTAGAACTCATCTCTTGCTTTCTAACCCAGTGCTTTAACCACCAGAGCAAAATGGTTGTCTAATACCATGATAGTCTCTCTTGTTTAATGTGATTTCCTTAACCCTGGTCATTTTCTAAAGTAAAACATTATCTGGAAGTTTTGCATTCTAGCTTGGAAACCTTTAAGAGGTTTACCACCTAAACACATAAGTGCACCAGCGTGCCTACCGTCCCTGTCCTAATATTCCTTTTTACTCTTACTCTTTTCATGTATTCAAATTATGTTTATACTTTTACCTGTTATCTTCTATATGCTTGACAAATAAATAAATAAATAAATAAAAATATGCCTTTTGGGGGGAAAGCAGTTTTTAAAATAATTATGTTTTACTTTTGTGTGTGTGTGTGTGTGTGCCTTTGAATCAGTGTTGACGCCTGGCAACAGGCTGGACTAGTTCCTGCAGGTTTTTGGCAGGATTTTGGAAATGGTTTGCTGTTATCTGTTTCCTAGGACTAGGAGAGAGGGACTGGCCCAAGGTCACTGCAGCTGGCTTTGTACCTAAGGTGGAACTAAAGCTTAGTCTCCAAGATTCTAGCTTGGAGCTTTAATCATGACACCAAACTGGCTCCCATGTTTACGTTGGTATCATATAAAGATACCACATTACTTCTGCTTCCCTTCGGTCATGAGAAGAATAACCAGTTATGAAGCCAGTTAATTTCACCAAAATGTACAACAAGAGAAGATGAGATAGGTGGCACACCAAATCTAATAAAAATAAAAAAATAAGAAGAATGGGTTATTCTGTTTGCTTTACTGAGAAGCCTTGGGATTCCTCATCCAATGACAGCTATTCCACTCAGCCATGAAATATTTCTTTAAATACAAGTCTATTTTAATTTGATAAATATGAAATTAAACTCTTGTCCCTTGAGCTCTAGTTCAGTTTCCAACAGCCATTATAGTTTATCCACTTGAGAACATAGTGAGTACGTTTTTAAAAAGAGCGTCATCCTTGGGCTGAAAAAGTGATCTGTATCATTTTGTTGTTGTTGTCACTTTAAATCTTGCCCATATGCTTTCTGTAGGATTTGGATATTAAAGATAATGCCAGGCTCAAAAATCAAGGACGTGGTAATTCTTTCAAGCTGGGCTCTTATTCCATACCTATTGACAGAGTCTTGCCAAACTAAAGCATTCTACTATGAACATCAAGCAAATACTCCAAGATTAGGGTGGGGCTGCCTTCATCCTCTTTCTCTTACACAAAATATTTAGACTGAACTGCCTTTTATTTTTCTGGAATGTACCCCCTCCCTCCTGGGAATCCAGTCTATTACATTCCATTGCAGATTGTGAGTTTTATATATTTATTACATTTTTATGCTGCCCATCTCCCATATAAGACTGCCCAACTCTGAGCAGCATAAAATTTCTTTAGAAATGTGTGTATGTTTGGAGACTGTTTGCTTTAAGTATAGAACCTCTTTTCCTCCTTTTTTGTTTCCTGTATAACTTGGAATAAATACGATCCTTCAGTTTCTGTGTTCTGATCATGGCTCTTAGCCAAATACTTTTCTGTGATCACTATCAGGTCAAAACATTTTTCTGTGTTAGGGTGATTCTTCGTTAGCTGCCCATATTTGGTCCACAAACAATGGAGAATGTCACAGTTAATTTGTCATCCTATTGCTGCTATTATATATTTGGAATTTCTAAGAACATTTCCCCCCCTGTTTTGTACATCTATTAATGTCAAGCACTGGGCAAATCAGGAGATTCGGGCAGTTTAAAGAGTATAAAGATTTATGGCAAACTTAAACTCTCTACAGTGATCTGAGCTACTAATGGTCAAGGGAAATTAGCGGGAGTTAAGAAAGGTATTCAAGGTGGACTTAGATCTCTTATGAGCTTGCAGGGACTCATGACTTATGATGTGCTTGACCCCTCCCTTGAGTTCAGCCTAGGCATCTTCTACAATTATATCATGCAGCTATGTCCTTTATGCCTAGCAGTTGCTTTACACCTGGTTTGTACATCTACTTCTCCCTTCCTTCTGGTTTTCGTTTCCTCTTAGAATTTTTTTCCCCTTCTCTTGTGAAGTGCACCGTTTTTTCCTCCAGAAATCCAAATCTTTGATTGTACCATTTTGGTAGTCAATGATTTATCTTGTGTTTTCGTTTCTTGTCTATTGATCTTCAGTGAAAAGCTAGATAAAAACACTACTTGGGTTCCTATTCACCTTCCTACCAAGGGAATCCTCTTCTTGTAACAATGTTGTCTGTGCCCACAAAAATAATTAGAAGTAGGTAGTAATTGTTCAGTTTCATGAGCCTTGATGATCTGGAGACGTGCAGCAAGAAAATGGTATAGTTTTCATTATATTTTTTAAATTTGTACATGGCAGCTCCTGGTCATTAAAACAGTGAGCCTTTCAAATCAATTATTCTTTTTTCCGCTTTGTTGATTCCTCCAGAGAAAAAGTCTTTTCCATTATTCTAGAGATTTTGGAATAATATAATCACCTTGGATGGTTGAAATTTGCCTTCTATGTTCAGAACTTCAAATTGGTTACCGCTGATAACAGTTCCAGTTCCTGTTACAGGACTGTTTCCTAGTTTGTGTATTCTTGGTTGACATATATTTCCAAATACTACTGTTGTGATATATTCTTCGTATGTGGTATCCTTCTGCTTCTTGTGCATAGGGGGAAATTTTTCCTCGGAGGCTTTTTTTCCCTGCCATTCATGGAGACCTCTTTGTATAATGCATGTATGCTTTTCATCCTCCCTGGTGATTTTTAAAAGAGAAAAAAGTTGGCCTTCTGTTTTTTTACTTCTGCAATCAGGAGTCAAACTTTTACAATAGGTTTAATTCATATACATTTTACTTTGTTTACCCTTTATTTATGCACTCTTTATTTAATATTATGGATACAAGGTAGCTTAAATATTTTACAGGTGTTACTAATTAGTTGAGTCGTCAGACGAAATGCTGAATGAACAGGTCACACTTCTGTTTTGAACTGGGTTAAAGCAGTATAATGTCAAATATATAAAATCTGGATCCAAGTCCTTCCAAGGTTTTGCTTGTAGATGCATCACCCAATCTCTGTCAGGGATGTTCCAAGCTTTTCTTCCTCTGTGCAGGTGGAGCAGGAAAAATGTGAGCTTTTTGGCTTAGTTGAAATGCATGTGACAATTTGACAACTAAATTTCACAAACAGGACCAAATCAGCAAGATAATATCTCTGGAGCAGTTATTGATTTGTTCCTCTTGTGTTAATGGCGGGGATGTGCATTGGGCTCACAGAGCATAAATGTGCTTTCTGCATCTGTCTACACCAGTGTTTCTCAACCTTGGAAGCTTGAAGATGGGTGGACTTCAACTCCCAGAATCCCCCAGCCAGTGTTGCTGGCTGGGGGATTCTGGGAGTTGAAGTCCACCCATCTTCAAGCTACCAAGGTTGAGAAACACTGGTCTACACCTTCTTAAAGTAGCTGTGCCATTTCCTGGGCTCTGATGGTATTTGCAGGGTCCCAGAAAATATGAATTTGAATTGTGATGTTAAAAGAGGCAACAACAGGGTGTGATGATCTCCTTCATCAAAGATATGTTGATTAACACATTTCTGCACATGTGAGTACTAGAACAGATGTTCCTTCTTTAAGGAAGCAGTAATGGGGATAGTGAGCATGGTACTGGTATCTCATGCAATTCTTGTAGAACAAAAACTTGTCCATCCAAGGCATCGGGTGCCTACAAGTGAAGACGAGAGCTGGCATCCTTAACTTTAAAAAAAGAATACGGGACATAATAATAATGTAATGTTGAGAAGAATGAGAAGGCATAGACATATATTGATACAAACTCCCCAACGAAAAACTGGCTTTTGGTAATAGTATTTGGAAAAACTACAAGCTGAATTTGAGTCAATAAGGTGATTCAGCTGTAAGAAAGGCAAATATTAACTTTTTTCAACATAATTGTTCCACTTGATTACTCAAATTGCATCTTAAGTATAGCACCGGGTGGAGAAATTGGAACAGGTTCACAGAAGGGTGACAAGGATGACCAAAGGATTACAAACCAAGTTGTATAAAGACATTTTGAAGGAGCTGAAAGTGTTTAACCTTGAAAAAAGATGACCAAGAGAACTCTTCAAATGATATTACACAGAAGGTCGTCAGTACTTGTTTCCTGTTGTTTCAGAATGTAGGACACAACGTGATTCCAACTGATTGTCATAAAAATATTCCTTAACAGTAAGAGCAGTTTAGCAGTGGAGCTGTATAAACAGAGAGGCAATAAGAATTCCATTCACTGGATATGTTCAATAGGATGGAAAGTTAACTTTCAGGGATGCTTTAATTTGGATCCTGAATTAATATTATAATTATAATTATAATAACTATTGTCATTGTACATGTATACACAGTATACCCATACAACGAAATTCACTTAACACCCAAAGACCAGGTTCAAACACACATAACAATCCTCAAACACACTCCCACCCACCACAATTCCCCACCCCTAAACCACCCAAACATCCACAACAGACCAAGTCTGTAATGAGGACTTGATGGCCTAAATGGCCCTTTCCACCTCTATGATATACTGACGATAGATGCAGGAAAACTTTCTATTTTAAAAAGTTTAAATATAAGTGCAAAATGAGGATGACAAGCATTAAGGGATGTATATATAGATTGACTTCGACTTACAACAGTTCATTTATTGACCATTCAAAATTACAATGGCACTGAAAAGTGACTTATGATCATTTTTCACACTTATGACCATTGCAGCATCACCATGATCATGTGATCAAAATTCAGACAATTGGTAACTGATTCATATTTATGACGGTTACTGTATCCCAGGGTCCTGTGATCACCTTTTATGAAGTAAAGTCAGTTGGAAAACTAGATTCACTTAACAACCGTGTTACTAAATTAACAATTGGAATGATTCACTTAACAGTGGCAAGAAAAGTCGTAAAATGGGGCAAAACTCACTTAACAAATGTTTCACTTAGCAACATAAATTTTGGGCTCAATTGTGGTTGTAAGCAGAGGACTACTGTACTCTGTAGGCACCCTGGTACTCTAAGACTGCATGCTGAGAATATCAGCTCATTTTTCAAGCAAAATAACATTTCCACACTTAAACAAGAATATCAGCAAGGTTGGGGGAGTAAATTTAGGGAGAACAGAACAATCATCTTTAAAAAAACAGATCAAGGAATCACTCCACAAGGATTTAATACTGAGACCCTGTAATACTGAATACAGAGGCAGAGAATTCAAACCTGAGAAGATGGGAAGGAATAGGGGTAATTGAGATTATGAAACAGAGCTCAAAGTGGCTAGATCCTTAACAAGCGTTCTGTGTTCTGCAAGAAAGATCTTTGTCAAGATACACATTTGGGAAAATTAAAAAGAAATGAGAACAATATTATACAGAAAAACTAATTTCACAGCAATGAAAAGTTCATCAAGTTAATTTTTATTGTGCTGCCAAGAGCCAAATTACAAGAAACCATCTTACATTTTAAAAAGTAAACAAGCAACCTGCCAAATTGCAGCGCACTCTAAGTGCCATAATATGCATCTATGTTATTTTTCAGAAAATTGTATCTGCATTTCTCTTACAAGAGCACAACAGGAACCAAAGTAAAAGAGTGTAATGAATACAGCACATAGGATAAATAATATCTTTAAAATAATAATAAAATAATAACAAAAAAAAAAAAACATTTTACACCATGTCCTATATCCTGCAAGTATCATTCAGAATATGGCCTTGATTGTAAAACAAAGCAAGCATTTACAATTTTCCGATAAAGACTGTTTACTCTTTATGAAAGGAATGAATGATTGACCGTGACAGAATCTGAATAATGGGAGAGTAATGTTTGTTTCAGTGTCTTTATGCTAAGGATAAAATGCTGTGGTGGGGGCAGAGGGGCTACATTTTTTTTATTCTTTTGGAAACTGAATTCATAACAGAAAAAAACACTGAGCCTTTATGATACACCTATTACCTTTTCTCTTTGACACAAACAGCTAGAACACTTTGTGATATTCTAAAACAAGATATTTGATAATCTTCAGATTAATAAATTAGGTCATATAATAAATTAGGTTTTTCAGTTTTAAAGTTCAGTAATCTCTGACCAAGTATTTACAACAATACTTGAGAGTTCCTTTACAAAAAATACATTTTCTTTTCACATTAAACATATTGGGTATCTGTGTCTCAGGACAAGCAATTGTGAAAGTAAGAGGCAACACACAACTGGGCAGTTAGTATAAAAGTGCCAAGACCTGTTTGGAAAAGTTAAAGTTGTGTGTACAGTTAAAGTTACAAGTCAAGCTGCAACAAACCTTCAGTGAGTTGTGGACTTTATTTTAATAGCTGCTTCAAACAACTATTATGAAATAAGTCCAAATGCAGATACTGCTATTCTGTGGAATTGAGGAGTGCTGCCTATACATTATCAGTGTCTCTAGCCAATGCATTGGATTTTAAGCCTTTTTAAGGCCATGCAGGATAAAAAAACAAACGCACACACACCCCCTGAAATGTAGCAAGTAGCGATACTAATGCTTACTGCTAAAATTGTGCACACACTGGATATGTATGCAAACACAAGGGCACGCACGCACGCACACACACACGCTCATTTGCATCCCAACACTTCCAAATCAAATAAAACTAGATAAAATGAGATAACCTCATCTTGTCTTTCTACACACGCAAGGTTAAGTAATAATATGGAATGCCTGTGTTTCTGTTCTGGGTAAAATCTCAGTTAAAAATACATTCAACAGGGAAAATACAAAATTATACTGATATATACTGTATATATAAATAGCATATATATACTGTATATATACATATATACATATATAGGAGGAGTATATGTGTATTTTATATGTATATATCCATACACATATACATATGTGTATGTATATATAAAATACTATACACATAAACACTTAAACACGCAGAGACACACAAATGCTTTTTTTAAGCATAACGATATTTACATGGATATTTCTATAAAGCTAAAGTTTTAAAGAAGCATGATCTTTCTTTCTGAGCTTCCAAAAAGGTGCTTGAGTAATATACATTAAAATTAAGCAGCTTCCTAGCATGAAAGTTGCTTCTAGTCTGCATAATCAGTAACAGAACCCCTCCCCCCCTTTAACATGGTACAAAAATGAATCTGAGCTAGATCTTCATCCAACAAGATCATTTTCTTCAAAGATAATTTGGTGTGTGAACCACCTGAAACTGATAGACAGTAAAAGAAACACATACATGCGCGCGCACACACCCAAACAGAGTTCTGGAATCAAACGGTGTTTAACTTTTCCTCTTCCCCCTTCAATACTGTTTCCAAAAGATCCAGTGCTCTTCTCAGGAATTATACATTTGCTAACTGCCAGTCTGGTCAATTAGCATCAAAATGAAAAACAAAAAGCAGCACAATGTATGATTGTACTTATCTTCCATAAATTTGCCCTTTTTGTTTTAATGTTTTCCTTACTGTATCATTCATTCACTATTGCAGCTTCTGACCAGATAGAAAAATACAGCTGCAGCTATCCTGCACCTGTCATGCAATAGATTATCCTACGGATTTACTTTTGTAGCATAAGCACCCCAAATGTTCTGATTTGAATTGTGTTAGGGTTCTGCTTATACTTCACTGCAATAAATGCAATTTGAAGTGTCAGTAAAAAGCGATATTCTTTTGACTCCAAGCTAAACTGACCAGCTATTCTTTGAAGCTTCTTGTTCTAACCACGCAAGCTCACCCCAGTTTTCTCTTCCCAAACAATCATGATTACTAAGTTACAAGCAAAACATCAACAAATTTTAAAACTTTGGTTCCAGGAAAACACTTGGTCAGAAGTGGGAATGCTTGTTCTGGCACACTGCAGGAATCAGAGTCAATCCCAACAAGGTCTTAGAGCTGTACATGAAGTCACAAATCCAATACAATCCACTAAGCAAGTGCATGATTCTAGTTTTATTTGAATAGCAGACTCAGCCTTTGTTTCTTCTTAACTTCTTGGTAAGAGATGCAGTTTCTCACACTGTCTGATAGAAATTATCTGCTTGTAAGTTACTCTGTTTTTGCATGCTGTAGAATCCACTGTATCTTGAATCTGGATCAGCAATTCTAAGCATTCTCTGAGAACTGTCCACCTGAACCATGGTGCCTTTCTTGCAGTCCACATACACTAATTGATTATTTAAGCAGGAAGGCTGTTTGGATAGAAACACAATACATAAAATGAACATTTTGGGTACAGTATGTTTTTATTCCCTACTAAACAGTGTCTTCTTAATTGCAAAGGCAAGAGAAAGTTCAGCTACTCAGTCCTACAATATCATTTAGACTCAAAAGCCAGGAGCACAAATATATACTACGGCTTTGCACTGTTCAGGGCTCCATTTGTGATAAAAGTATGCAAATAAAATAACTGATAGTTATAATCATTATAATTAACCTTCAGTTATTAGAATGATTCCTAGCATAAAGAACATTCTTGTGCAAATGGTTACTGTACCCTTCTGGGCATTGGACATGAGAAGAGTTCTTTCAGATAGAACCACAAGCCACCTACTACTGTGTGTTCGGTCACAGTGGCCAACATGATACATTTTACAAGCCCAGATTGGAATGACAGTCTCTTCCAACACTGCAGTATTGAACACTTCTTCTCTCTGTTTTTGGGGGGAGGGGTAATAAACAACTATCCTCTAGGAATCTTTCTGTCTCTTTTAAAACCACCCAATAATT
Organism: Pantherophis guttatus; assembly: GCF_059756535.1. Taxonomy (NCBI): domain Eukaryota; kingdom Metazoa; phylum Chordata; class Lepidosauria; order Squamata; family Colubridae; genus Pantherophis; species Pantherophis guttatus. The sequence goes on along the minus strand of NC_142063.1, from coordinate 283,598,788 downwards.
CCAACTGTTGGCAGTATATTCTACAGTTTAACTATATGCTAGGTGAAAAAGAAAACATCTTCCTTTAATCAATCCCGAATCTCCAAAAGCCATGATTTCTGAAAGCAATTAAACTTCCAAAGAAACAATGCTTCCAGATAATGTATCCTTAGGGAACGCATAGGGAAGACACTTGCAGATCTCCATTTCCACAACTGTTTGCTCTTATTTACTTATACGTGTAACTGCTCAACTGATTCAAGATAGACAGTTACTTATTTATACAGTATGAATGCTATTTAGTCCATTACCTTTGCTGGAGTTCTGTAGCAGGATACTGGTATCCATTGCTTTTTCTGATTGATAAACAAAAGTGCAATTATAAGAACTAGAGCTGTTAAGAGGGGTACGGTTACCCAGGCAAGAGAATCAAGAGATGCTTCTGCAGTTGGCTGTGATCCTCTAGTTTCTCTATATTCACCCTGAAGGTGACCCATATCTGTAAAATGTAAAAATAAGCACATTACCAATTAAAAAATAAAATAACGGAGTACCTCATGGTGAGATATCATACATAATAACATGAGAAACAAAATTTTCCAAATGATGTGTTCATAACTAAAAGTAATATTATAAGAAATATTTAGATTCAAGTTAGTTTTACTTAGGTCAAGTGCAACTTCAGGTTTGTCAAATCTATTGCGTTCACACAAGCACATTTGTTGTGCTACTGAATTTGTTTTCAGTATTAGAACTGACATTAATTCAGTTTTTATCACATGGACGTCTTCATTTTTGCAGCATAACGTAAGCGGAAAATGTAATTTTATTTAATTTATAAAATTTATATACTGCCCACCTCTCTGTTACAGTGATTTTATTATTGTTTTGGTTAAACAAATAGGAGTTGGAAACTGATGCTAATTTATTTTTGAATATCCTGCCTGTTCCAGATTTTTCAGCCAATCCACTGGAAAATTATATTAGGGTTCATACATTACTATTGTGCTGTTGGCTTGTTATTTAATATTGATATTGTTTTATATGCATTAACTTTATTATGGTTGAAGTCCAGTACAAAAATAGGTTAAAACAATCCAATAAACAAAAATATAATAGTATTATAACAGTTTAGTACATGGTGTGCTTCTGTTAGCGGATCTGGAAATGACATGGCCTAAGTCTCAAAATTTACCAATAAAGTCGTGATTCAGGACATCGGTGTTTAAGTAACCAAGCAGTCATTCAATTGGAGGGAAACTTAATTGAAAATATAGCTCCGTGTAGAATTTACACCTTAGAAAAACATGATCTAGGGTTTCAGATTTCCCAGAGGCACAAGGACGTTGCCTAAAGCTATGGAGATTCCATTATATCTGCCATGCATAACTAAAGAGGGAAGGGCACTGAATTGTGCTTTGGAGAAAGTTTATCAGTTGTGGATGTAAGATTTATATAAATTGCATGAAGATGTTGTTCTGTAGATTTGGTTTTTTTTTTATTAAAAAGTTTTAACAAGTATTACAACAATTTTTCTCATCCCTCACCCCCCTTCCCTCCGTATATCCTGCATTATTTTTTGTTTTATTCTCGGTCTCTTCCTTGCCCAGACAAAATTATTAATACCCTTCTGCCATATCTTCAAATTCTCATCTTTTTTAAGTATTGGTATCATTTGAAAAAGAAACAAAAACTTAGGCAAAACATTCATTTTCACTGCTGCTATTCTTCCTAACAAGGATAATTGTAATTTTTTCCAGTTTTCCATCTCTCTCTGTATTTTTTGCCACAACGGATCATAATTATGCTTAAATAATTTCACATTTGATGTCATAATATAGACCCCTAAATATTTAACTTTTTTAACAATTTCAAATCCTGTTAGTCTTTCTAATTCATCTTTTTGATTTATAGTCATATTTTTAGTTATTATCTTCGTTTTCCCTGCATTTATTTTAAATCCAGATACTTGTCCATATTGATTAATTATGTCCATTAAACCTACAACCGACTGTAATGGTTGGGTTAAAGTAACAACCAAGTCGTCTGCGAATGCTCGTAATCTGTATTCATACTGCCTAATTTTAATTCCATTTATTTTATCCGACCCACGTATCTTACTTAACAGAAATTCCAAGGTCAAGATAAACAATAATGGAGACAAAGGACATCCTTGTCTTGTTCCTTTTTCTATGTTAAAAGTATCTGTTAAACTACCATTAATTATTATTTGCGCTGTTTGTTTCTGATATATATATATTGTTCTGTAGATTTGTTGTAGACAATGTACTGTTTTGAATGTATGTTTTTGCCCTTGTTGATCTTTTATTTTATTAATTTTTGCTTTCTCTTGTAAAGTGTCCAGAAAGTTGCCTATTTGAAGATATAAATAGGTGGTAATGAAAGAATGGGTTCATTAAAAAAGAGTTAATGTAATACTTGCTGGGCTTAATCATACAGATTTAATTTTTCTTAGGAGAGACCTACCAAAACCACTGGGACAAATTAACTGCATTAAGCAAATATTGCTAAATTTGGCTCCAGCTCAGGAAATTCTAAGAAAGTAACAGAGGAGTTGCCATTATTTATGTTCTGCTTACTTGTGGGCATTTTTGAATCTAGCTTCTAATAAACATTTTTTCTTGAAAAAAATTACATAATCAGAGAAAACTCTTTTCCCTCCTCTTTTTTGCTATCTACATATTGGACTCTCGTGTCTTTTAACAGTTTCTACAATAACCATGATTAATTGATTTGTACAATAAATAAATTTCTGCTCTACACAAATGTATTCAGCAAAAATGTAGCCAACTCATTTGGTCCAAATGTAGTTCTTCGGGCAATTTTTGCAAGCTCTGGAGCCCCTCAAATTGCATTGCTAAAACCTAGTGTCAAAATGCTGACTTAGGCCAATGTAATTCTTCACTTTTAAAAAATAAGAAAAAAAATTCTTATTACAAATCTATTAAAGAGAGGTTTGGGTGTCTGGAAAACCAAACCAAAACAGCCCATCAACATTTAATGAAGCATTCCTGCCTCTATTTCCCCCTCCCTCTGAAATTACCGCATCAAGTTCATGTCTCTATTGTTCCTGGAGGCTGCAAAAAGGCAGTTCCTGGCTACAGAAATGATTGTCTGTCCTATATTAGATTGAAATATAAACAACTGTTGTGAACAGATATCCTATTCTTCTGCTTCAAACAAGCCATTCTATTGGATAAGTTCTGACCATGGGAGCCTTCCTTAGCCTAATGCTGAGAATGTGTTATATCCTCTCATCTCCAGCCAGCAGACAACTATAGCTCAACTCATTTAGACAAAACCAAGTTTCTATAGTGAAATTTGGTGTTCCTTTCAAAATACTAAAATTGCCAAAATGGTTTTAAGAAAATGACAGCTTGAAGCTTACCTAAGTTGTCTTTGCTTTATGCAGAGATAATTGATTTAAATGGTGTTTACCTTTATGGATATGAACAACATCATTTTCACTGAATGTAGGCCAGACTGGTGCTTCTAGTTCTTTATCACCTCTATGATTTGTCTTCTCAATTGGAATGTTGGTAGGTTCGGGTACATACATTTCTACAAAACAATAAGGAACTTATAGGAAAGCTAGCTAACCTAGATACCAACACTGCTAACAAAGTTTGTGAATAAATAAAAAGCTATTTAAAATGGACTGTACATTTAATGTATTAAAAACTTGCAATACATTAGTGAAGTATTTTTTTAAAGCTCTCCGGAGGTCTAGGTGTAAATAGGTGCATAAAATTATAAAGTAAAAGAGGCAGAAAATATGTCTGATAATAGCATTATGAACATCCAGTTCTTATCACTGATAATTAAGAAGAGATGGTTTTTGAATTACCGTGTTAAAAAAACCCATTCTTTTCCTGCATCTATAAACAGAACAAAAATATTTGAAAACTATAAAGTCTTGGAATACTGTTTTAAAGATGTTCTTTGACTGTTTCCCATGTAACTGCCAAAATACATAAACAGGCAAAAAGGTTGCAACTTGTGATCATGTGACCATAGGATGCTGCAACTGGTCATAAATACAAGCCGGTTGCCAAGGGCCGAAAACGTGATTACATGACTGAGGAGATGGTATGGCAGCTGTAACTTTGAGGAGGGGTCGTAAATAGCTTTTTTTGAGTTCATCGTAACTTTGAGCAATTATTAAGTAACCAGTTGTAAGCCCAGGACTATCTGTAGACATGTTTTTTTGAGATAGAAAAAACAAGACAGAATCCAAGTCTTGACATCAATACTGGATACCCAAAAATCAAGCCAGAGCCTTTTATTTAATTCTTCATTTAATGGAAATATATTCTTTTATCTTTCCAAACTTTCCTCTTATCTTGGACAAATGATTATTTAATGTCTCTATGTTAAAAAAAAATACAACGATTCTGGCTGAATAAACTGCCAGAATCTAACTTACCTGGGCACATGGGACAGCAACTTCCCTCCACATTAATTGGTTCCACGCAAGGAAGAGAGGGGCAACTAACTGTGGAACAAAGTGTCTGACCCTGCAAGCAGTAGCAATGAGTGCAGCTATCAATGTCCCAACGTTCTTCATCTGCGTAAGTTTTTCCATTAAAATGACATACTGCCTTCTTTGCTGCTGTGTCTTCTGTTGAAAGAACATGCCACAAAAATGCAATAATTGGAAGAGGGAAAGCTTGGGATTGTGTATCAGGTCTTAAACTTTTCATGTTCATTTGTTTTTAACTTGCTCAGTTCTTTCCTACAAATATCTGCTTAATCAAAATGAAATAGGCAATAGTAGTATATTTGCAAAAGAAAAAAAAGGATCAAGCATTAAGAATAGCAATAGCAATTAGATTTATATATCGCTTCACAGTGCCTTACAGCCCTCTTTAAGCTGTTTATAGAGTCAGCATATTGCCCCCCAAAATCTGGGTCATTTGCTAACCTCGGAAGGATGGAAGGCTGAGTCAACTTTGAGCTGGTGAGAATCGAACTGCTGGCAGTCGGCAGAATTAGCCTGCAATACTGCATTCTAATCACTGTGCTACCACGACTCAAGAATAGAAGAATAATCTTCTATTATGCTCAATTTTTAGAATTTCTGAAACTTTATATTCAATTGTTATTCTTCCATTAATCGAATATCTCTACCGATTATTATATTATAGTTCATACATTTTGGGTTTATATCTAAGCAGATTCTTTGCAACCCTTGATAAAATGAATTCCTAGGTGAAGGGCTTTGAGAATTGCTTTGGAAATAAAATTCAGGATTGATTCCCTTGGGAATTCACATGAATACATTAATAAGGAAAACACAGTGGCAATATGGAGGTATTGCAATAGAGGTGGGAGCTGGGATGGGTTGGAAAGGACTCTTTCAATTAAAATTAATCATATAAAATTAGAATGTTAACTATATTATAAGCAAACTTGTTTGGAATGTAAATCTTATCATTAGTTTTCTACTTTAAGAAGTCATTTGGGACACCTAGATCATGCTTGAACTGACAAGAAGATGCAAGATATGAACTTTGTATTCTGTCACAATAAATGGGAACAAAATTCTCTATTTCATAACAACTGAGGGAAGTATAAGCTGTTTTTCATTTTCAATTGCCTAAACTCTAAACACTTTTTGTGATTTCAGTTTTGCTAGGAGAAAGCCAAAAAGCTTTAGGCAGAAAGTTAGAAAGGATGAACCCAGTTAAGTATGTCTCTGTATGTATATGTATATCTGAGTATGTTTATATATATACATATGCAAATACACACAGTTCACATACACAACATATAGTCAGAGGAAAACCCACTTAAGTATGGAAAAATATGCAACCACTGAAGAATTTATGTCTTAGCTAATAATTAAAATAAGAAATTAAAGAAGTCCCAGCACCACCTGCAACACAGTATGCTAATCTAACTCATCTAACTGCTGTGATCTTATATTTTTATCCTGACATATTTATTTCCTTCTTCATTAAATTTACATGTAAATGTGTATAAGTAACAATATTTGTATCATGTCATCAAAGCACACATCTTATCACTTGCTTTCCCAGATATTCATAGTTCTTATGTATACAATCTTTGCAGAAAGCAGAAATAAGGATATTGAAGGAATGATTTCACATATAATGCAATAAATGCAAAACACTGGATATGGCCTGAACCAATATGACTCTAACTGAAATTAACCATGATTTTAGCTGTAAACTATAGAAAACAGCAGTATTAATCTGTCCTCTCCTTTTTGTTAACATTATCTAGTGAAACAAAACATACAATCACTGCTTCCAAAAAACTTGAAAGGCATAATTGAAAAACAAGGAAAATACAATATAAGATAATGATTTTGCGGTCAAGGTATTATATGACACAGGGAGAAGATAGGTAAGATTTCTTCCTTCCTTTATGGATAGATCAAGCCCAAATGTATGATAAATCTACTTTTGGTAAGATTTATTCATTACTTAATTCTAACAATACCATAATATTATGCAACATTACCTATGATGTTTGCCTATGGTAATACCTCATCACAAAGAATAGCACTATGGTATAATTACAGTAATAATTATACTATAGTTCTCAATATATGCATTAAATGTATCACAGATTTAAAAAAAATACAATTAAGGCCTAAATTGACACAGCATCTTAACATTATAAATAAGATTGGGAAAAAAGCACTCTGATCATATCTGTTGTGGTCCGCCAGCAGCCTATGGAACTGGCAGAGGAGTTGGGCAGTGAGGAGGATGGGGAGGAACATGGGCCAGTCCTGGAGTCTGGGGAAGGCCTGGACAAGGGCTTTGTGTTGAAAGCAGAGATGGGGCCAAGGCCATCTGGGAGTGATGCGCGGACTCTGGAACCCCAGAGTTGGACAGCAGAGAGACAGAAGAACAGGAGGAGCCTGTTCCTAATGCACGCATGCGCAGAGCTGCCAGAAGGCAAGTGCAGCTAAAGCAAAAGGGATGACTCAGGAGTAAGGCCAGGAGATGATTGGCTCCTCCCATAAGGCTTAAAAGAGAAACAAAGGCACTTGGGCCTTTTTTGCAGGAAAGCAACATTGCTAACTCTGTTTCCAATCGGCATCTCTTGTTTGTTTCTGAACTTCATGGGGCTTTGCCAAGTAAGGCCTTTGGCAGGGTGTCAAAGAAGATAAAGATTGGTGATTATCCCGAAGGACTTCTTCCGAAATACTTGTTTTGCAACTAATTGGGACTCAGTTGGGAATGAACGTAATTCTCAGCTGTTACAATAAAATACATTTGTTTGGGACTAATTGTGTCTTGTAATGGCTCAGTAAGCCTAGGTCACAATAATATCCTTCTCTCTCCTTTTCAGGGCTTACCTATACAGTAAGGACAACATTGCCCTTTCCTCAAAACAGGTTTTTCACAGGATACTGGTGGGCAAGATTCAGAGTAACAGCTGATTCCACCATCCAGGCAAATACAACTGGTACAAACATTTGGTTTCCATGACTCAGCGGTTAAGAAGATATCACCGTCATCATTTTTGCAGTAACTGGGCATGCTTTTATTGGTTGACAAGGAAGGCTGAACAGGTTCATCTAAAAAAAAATACACAAAGAGCATAGGAGTGATAGGAACTGGCAGAGATATACTTTTTATTTTACATATACATATTTAAATACATATGTAGATGTTCTGAAGACGAATTGGAAATACTTCCCACTATAGTATTGGAATGCTTGGTTGTGTAAGGTATTTGAATACATGGAATGCTGTTAAGAAGTGGAGCTCTATTTTCAATTCCCTGCTGTGCTTATGATTCTGTAATTCCTGAATTGGCCTATTCTTCATGAAAGCAGAGAAGCACTTTGAGCAATGTAACTTGGCAGCTAGCAACATCCTTCAGAATATAATTTTTCATTAAAGGCTACTGCTGAATGGTCCTTCCTCCAGAACAAGTGGAGATCAAGTGATTCCTGGATGTTGACACATCATATTTGGAAAAGGCAATCCAGGACCAAGAGAACTTATATATGAAGGAAAAATATTCTCTTTATTTAGAAATATTCTAAATATTTCTATTTATTTATGCCCGGCTATCAGAAAATGATGCTTCAGAAATTTTTCCTTGAATGCAAATGGAGCAGGAAAGGACCCAACTATACTTTTGGTTTGATTTATCAATAGCTGTGAGCTTCATCTCACTGTTTATTTTATTTTATTATTATTTTATTTTATTTTATTTTATTTTAATTTGATTTATATGCCACCCTTCTCCGGAGACTCAGGGCGGCTTACAATGCGTTAAGCAGTTGTTCCCAAGGAAAGAGAGGAAAAAAGCAATTGTAGCCTCTATGATTTTGGCCCTCCCTACAATTTTTGTCTCACCTTCCTGTAGGCTCATATACCCCTGGGCAGGAGATAACAAGCAGCCACATCTGCTTAAACAACTCCCAGTTCACTTTTATGAACATATACACACCCCTACTTTGTAATAACACTGTTTTAAAAATATGGTGGGCAGACCTCTAAGTATTACTAAAGAGGAAATAGCAGCCTGTAACACTGAATAATGACAGCTTCTTTTAACTAGAATTGCTGAAGATTGACTGGTGAATTTAACAACAAACCATTGTCATGGCACAAAGGCTGATGAGCTGCTTTTGTATTTGTTTAAAGTCTGTGTGTAGAAGGCAAGTCTCAAGGCTATTGATGGGAGTTTTCCTTCCTAATAGTTTTGTGTTCCCTAAGACTTTAAGAGTAAAGGACCACACCTGTACCAAGATAAAAGAGAACTGCTGCTACACAGGTGTGGGTGGTGGTATTGGTAGAAAGAGAAAGGAAATGGTACTTCAGTTTACAGGAGAACCTACTGAAGTAGAAGGTTGGTATAAACTAAGAACTGTGTTACTATTGTATTTATGACAAGGAAAAATGAACAGTTGCGAACACAAGGTAGAAAGGGAAACTTACCACCTTGGTAAGTACTGTCATCTGTCACTTATAAATATCTCATTAAGCAAAGGGGAGTAAAGAAGTTGTATATATTAGACGTAACATATTAGAAATGTATATTTTATGTACCTTGTTTAAATGCTCAAGGAAAAACATTCAGTCTTCTGGTCCGTGTTTGATACATGAAATATTTTATTAACTTCAATGAAACTACTTTTTTAAAAACTAATTCTTCATAGCCATGTATATGTAAGAAAAGGCAGCTAATGCTCTTAAGAACTGCTGGAAACGCACAATTTATTACTAGTCTTAGATTTTTATCCTGACTTTTATATGCTTTGGCCAACTCAAGACAATGAATGTATTTGATGCTCTGCCTCTTATATTCCTCACAACAACCCTGTGAGGTGGGTTAGGCTGAGAGAGAGTGACTGGCCCCAAATCACCCAGCTGGCTCTTAGGCTTAAAGGAGGACTAAAACTCACAGCTTCCTAGTTCTAGGCCAGCACCTTAACCACATTAAATTGCCTCTTAACTGAAAACTGATCTGAGAGAAAAGAAAAAGGGGGATGGTAGAGTCTGTCTGTGGGATGTGTATGAAAGAGGCAGATGGAATATGTTTGTGTATTAATCCCAAAAGTGAAAAATACATAATTAGGATTAATAGAACTTGCATAATGAAACACAGGATAAGAGCTAGAAAGTTTGAGTGGATGATCTTATATAACAGACATGTCTAAGTTCAAAAGAGCAGGCTTATATTTGGAGGCTCAATTCTGTCTACATGTTAGATACACTAATGCCCAAGAATTTACACAAGATTGATGAAGGATTTCATCATGTCATTGCTGGACTGTGGATGCTTTCAAATACTTTTTTCAAATACTATTGATTATACTTATTTTTGAGATGCAATGATATAGGGCAAATTAAATATGCTAAAATATATTACACGAAGCTAACCTGGACATTGGGGACAACATGAATCCTGAGTACGTGTAGGATTTCGACAAAGTAGAGGGGGGCAGACTTCGGTTTCACATAAGACTCTTGCATTATGACATGTACACTGGGTACAAGAATCAATGTTCCATGTGTCTCCTTCCATAAAATACTCTCCTCCTGGGACATAACAAATGGTTGGACCACTGATTTCTGGCTTCTGTGCAATGGATTCATCTGTGAAAAATAGAATCCCCCAAAGAAATAGAAAATTAATTGACTTTCCATTAAAATATAGATTCAAATTATAGTAATGTTTTCTATATCTATTGTAAATGACTATATTTAAAAATGAACACATTTTAAAACATCTTGGTTTGTACCATTATAATAAACCAGTAATAATACATAATAATATAATAATACATAATAATAATAATACAGTGCTATGAAAATAAAGGCAGATTTTATTTTCAGGATTGCCCACTGAACGCTGTAAGTGATAGCAAGGTATTTGGAGATGGAGTAAAGACCAGTTCACAAATTTCAAATAGATATAATTTCATAAACTGATTACTTGAAAGTATATTGTGATCTATCTGTGTCCCATAGAAGGTATGGTACTTCTGTTCATGTATTTGAGATATAAATCCAACAAACAAAAAAACACCTAGCAAACCAAAACTGGATTCTTGCCTGCTTATAAGTCCAAAACTAGACCTATCATACAATTTCCACATACTTTGTGGAATCTTTCTCATTTGTCTAATGCAGTGATCCCCAATCTTGCCAGTTTGGCAATCCAGAGGTGAGGGGAAGAGGGGATGGTTCCATGCAAGTATTAGTAGGCCATGGCCCGGTGACTGGGGACCAGAGGTGTATTCAGCAGGTTCTGACCAGTTCTGGAGAACCGGTAGCGGGAATTTTGAGTAGTTCAGAGAACTGATAAATACCACCTCTGACTGGCCCCACCCCCATCTATTCTCTGCCTCCCGAGTCCCAGCTGATCGGGAGGAAATGGGGATTTTGGAGTAACCTTCCCTGGAGTGGGGAGGGAATGGAGATTTTACAGTATCCTTTCCCTGCCATGCCCACCAAGCCACGCCTACCAAGCTACCCCCACAGAACCGATAGTAAAAGTTTTTGAATCCCACCACTGCTGGGGACCCCTGGTTTGATATGTGGCTATAGGAAGGTAACAGAAGTTACACAGTGATAAGTATCTATATATATTATACAAAGATATGGATTATCCACAAGGTTCAGTTTTATCCCTGATTCATTGATTTCAAACTGATTCTGACCTGCAATTCAAATCTGATTTTAAAAATCTGATCTTTGCCCTTTTCTTCCAGTTTGCATAACTAGATGGAATGGCTACAGGAATAACTGTACTTTACTTTTCTCTCTGTTTTTTGGCAATCAAAACAGCCTAAATATTTAAGAGTATTTAGTCTTTCTTTGGACTTCCAAGACTGCATTCTCTTCATTCAATTAAATTACTAACGATGTGTATGAAAACTAAAATATTTCTGCCTTTGAAAGCGAAAATTATTATGTTTAGGATGCATAAGATTAGTGCCAAGTGTTAATTTATAAAGTTTATGCAATTATGTGGAAGCAATGCAGGTTTCAACTGGTTTATCTAGCAAGTATCTCAAGTCTTTTTTTACTTATAAGATCTTCCCTGGAAAGACAAAAAAGGGCAATACAGTTAAGAAGCAGGTTTTTTTTAAAAAATAAAATAAAATGGTACCTGGGCATGATGGACAACATTGTCCTGGGTGTATTGTTGGATTGCCACAGTTGGGTACAGAACAAGTAATCAAAGCACACATCTCCCGTCCATTATGACAATAACAATCACGGCAGCCATCATGCCAACTTTCTTCATTCTCATGACGGTGCCCATCTACTGACAAGCAAGTCCCTACCTTAGCAGGTGGTATTATGGAAGCTGGTATCTCTGTACATGATAAAAATACAATGTTTTAAAATAATTATTTTTAACAATGACAATTTTTTATATTTATTCTTTATATTAACACTATAGACAAACTTTGAACACTATCATGGAGAGCACAGATTTTTAGTGAGGACAGCATACAAATGTCTAAAATCAAATTAAATAACACCTAGACAGACATGAAACCATGAAAAAGTTAACAAAACACCTGAGACAGAAGGCAGACAGTGCTTTTCTTCACTATTCATAGGAAGAAAAACTGAAAAATTTGGGAAGCAAAATAACAACAATAACAATGAAATAATGTTTCCAATGATGAAACACTTGAAAATAAGTTCAAAATATATAATGTGAATTCTTTTGCAAAAGACTGTCTATAGCACTGAGGAATTATTAACTTGCATATTACAGATATATTAAAATAGTCATGAATTTCTAGAGAGAAAGTGCCACCATCTAACTATACTTCTAACTTAATATCTACTTCTCAAATATCAAAGCTTTAAGTAGCAGAGTGTGCAATTGTTTCCTTCTCTTATTATGGGGAAGACTTGTAATCTTTCATGCAGAAAACTAAGGCATTTATACTTTTGAGAATGTAGACTTATACAAACCTACATGGAAGTAGACAGCAGTAACATACATTTTACCTTTGAGGACTGATTACATTGTAGAATTCATAATTATACGAATATATGAATCACATTCTAAAATTTTATAAACCCTGTTATAAGGAAGTGTATTCTATTGTAGTAAAATAATTTTTGTTTATTTTTTAATTATTTAATTCACAACATATAACTAAATAAGGAAAATGCACTGTAAAACAAAGTGCTAACCTTTATTTACAAGAATTCCCTTAGACCCAATGGGATTATAAGCATTATTAAAAAAATAACAATACTTCGTTGTTTTAGTTTAGTGCTTGTTTGAAAGTATGCCAGTTGTCCTGTCAAAGAAAGTTGAAGCCATAGAGCAAAGGTTTTTTTTAATAAATTGCTTTGTGACTGGCCACATTCCTCCATGTAAGCCATTGGGAGAATGCCTATGAGGTATTAAATATTCCAAATGTATCCACCAGTCTCCAATATTCAAAACTTCCAAGATTTTCACTAATATGCCAATTAAATGAATGGATTGTTGAACATAAGATTGGGACTGGTTACAAATAACATTATTTTAATTGTGTTTGATGTCAAAGAATGTAAAAAATACATCTGAAATAGTTGCACATACCAGCACATTTGCAGATATTACATCCTTGGTTATTTTTCTGGAAGCCCATTGGACAGATCTTCCCACATGAAAGCTCTGGGCATTTCTTACAACGACAGATTTCACATCCGTGTTTGTTCTTGCTAGATAATGAAGATTATTTATATTAGTTTTCATGAATAATTGTATTTTGTTCTGGAATTATTTGAAAATAAATGAAAGTTGAATAACCTGATTAAAACAAAAACTGAGACCTTATTTTCAGTTCATACGTCTGGAGGCCAATATCTATCTAATGTATATTTATAATCAAATTAAATAATAGTTCTTTGGACAGAATGCTGAAACACATAGAAATCTAAAAGAAGAAGGAACGTACAATTGCTCTATTATAAACTTGAACTTATTCAATTTAATCAGAAGCAACCCTAATATGTTTGAATGCTTAATTTTAATTATAATGAATTAATGCAGTGGTGACCAAGTGATGAACAGAAGGAAAGCATTTATTGCAGAAAGCTTGATATGTAGCTCTTCACTACAAGTAATGAATATTCCCGTTTTCAAATTAAAGTATAATGAGATGCTTTTTTTTAAAAAAAGCCTGCAGATTCCCTATACCTATTCTTTATGTTCAAATTACCATATATCTTTATACTGCCCTTCCAATATGAATTACAGCTACTTATTAATCAACTATAACATTAAAATGCAATATAACACAACATCCCAATTAAAATGCAGACTTTAAATTAAGAGGCTCAGACTAAAAAAAAAAAGCCTATAATTATAGACTATTAGAGGTTCAAACAAAATAAATCTCTCTCCCTCCAGGTTTCTTCTCTCCTAGGTCAGGTGATACTTTGAACATTTCTGAGCTCAACTGCCAACCTAAACTTCCCTATACATATTAGCTTTTTTACTAGGCTAAACAACAATGAAGAAACCATATGAAGAAATTAATTGTTAGACTTCAGGTAGAATCACACTGGAGAGTTCTCACTATATATTAAAGGTGGCAGCAAATGAGAAACAAGAAGTTCTAGATTCAACTCCAGCATCTCACTTTTAACAATTGTGGCTTCTTAACAACTGTTAGAAAAAGGTCATAAAACTGGTTCTGGACATATGATGACCTGCTTTACAACTGTGATCACTTACAATCAAAATTGTAGGGTTAATTACAGTAGTAACTGAAGGACTACCTGTATTTATTACAGAAGAGTCTGGACTCCTTTTATTCTCTAGTAATTTGCCTATCCTTCTGAGTAAATAATAGACAAACTGATTTAGAAGGGACCTCAAATGAGAAAGATTTAGACATTCCTAGGATATCCCATTCACACATATATATTTGTTGTCTGACTGATGGTTTAGCTCTATTGGTGTTTAGACTGTATTATTTTGGGGAGAAATCTCCTATCCTTACCAGTGTCTTCAGAGAAAGGGGGAGCTCTATCTCAAAGTAAGAGTCACGTTTCAAACCAACTTTATTAAATGAAAAGAGCAATCTGAAGGATCCTTGAATGCTCTCCTAACCCTAGACGGCATTTTTATATTAAAAACACCATGGTTAACAAATTATTAATGTTTAATATTTGAATATTTTTAAACAATAAATACAATCTCCATAAATTATAGATTAAGTCAGATAAGTGATTTTCCACAATAAGTGGTAACTTTTCTTGTTTTACTTGCCAATAGATAGCAATTGTTGCTATTGCATATTCAGTTTTTACACTGAAACAGCTACAATTTCTCCTCTTCAGTGCTAGGCAATAATCACAATGCAAAGTGGTCTCGTTCTTCAAATCATTTGAACTATTTGTTTGTAAGGGGTTAGCTTTCTATAGATTTTTACTGAGAAACAGAAATTTAAAAAGGGATAAAAATTCCAATGTTGCCTCTCCACATCAGATAGTTTATTTCTGAAATTTAAGTCAAAAGAAAATGCAATCATATATTTCTTGTTTTACCTACTTGTATGTTCCTAAATATGCTTACAAGCAAACATCGCTAGACATGGGTTTCTTTTTCTGACTGAAAGCTGTGCTGTAAATTTCTGCATAATTTTCGCTAACACCACTACTACTTTAAACTAGATGTGAAAAAAAAAATCACTACTGCTAAATAATCACTAATTAATATTTCAGATGTGATTTATATATTTGTCCTTTGAACCTGGGTCAGATTCAAGTACAAATCTCTTCAATAAAGAATTGGTTTTATTGTATTGATAGTCTTTGGGTTGTAATGGTAATTGGGACAGGAACTGCAATTGCTAAGCAATGAGGTCATAAAGCACATCATGTGACCGTGTTGCTTAGCAACATCATTTTACCATTGTTAAGGTACCACAGTTACCATGGTTAAGTGAGAATTGTATGTTGTTAAGTGACTTGTGTGACCATGACTTCTGACTGCCTATTGAAGACTTCCCCATTGCCTATGCTTGTTAGAAGTTGTTAGGGAATGTTGGAAATTGTGATCAATTGACCATAGCTTACATTGTCGCTGTGAGCTGAGAAACAAGTGTACTGAAAGAAACCCTCTGGTTTTTATCTGCATTGCAATGCATGGTTTAATTGCTATATTTGTTATTTGCTATATATTTATTGCTTAACGCATTGTAAGCTGCCCTGAGTCTCCGGAGAAGGGCGGCATATAAATCAAATTAAAAAACAAACAAACAAACAAACAAACAAACTGACTATTTAGGGGAGCTATAGGCTGCTCAGTCTGTTGTTTGGAGTCTGTTGTTTGGAAAGCTTATAAGCCTTTGTGAATAAATAAATTCCTTATCTGGATTTCCAGAACTCAAAAGTTTGGTAAACATGGCAACAAATACAAACTATAAGCAATTTAAGTAATATCCATCCTACATGCAATAGCAGCCATTACTGTTATTACTAATACTAGTATACTAATAACTGATCTCAGGCACTATACAGAAAGAATGTGATTTATGTTTAGACTCCTACAATCTTGGTCAGGCTACAGTTCTCTATATTTTATTTTCCCTCGTTAGTAATTTCCTTCAGCTTTTATTTAAACTTTCAGCTGCAACTGTTGCTTTATCCACTAGATGGGGTACCAGTATAGAATCTAACTCAAGAAAAAATATGGCCATGTTCAATCTTGCCTTGGTTGTCTTAACAACATTTTCTTAAGAGTAATAAGTAGTTAGCCCCTATAATTAATGGAACAGGGTAAAGAATGAGCCTTTACTTTTACGTGGAACTACTAGTTTACAAGTCTGATATCACCCTTAACATTGCTTATATTTTCCATTTCTGGAGGAATCATTGTCATCTCTTTTATTCTTTAACTTGCCTAAATTTGGATAAATAAATAGGGCAGAACTATTGCCAAGACCCATCAGATCCCCCCGGCAATTAACCCTTCTTCCTTATCTCCATAGGACCAACAATTTTGCCAAGAGCAACTATAACTGTATTGCTCAGCTTTAGAAATATTAGGCCAAAAAGCTCAAATAGTTGAGGGTTCAATTGACAGAAGAGCATTGGAAAGTATAAAAAAGAACGACTGGTTATGAAATATGAGAAACTAGATTTCTGAGACTGTGGCTTATGATTTCTATAGGAGAGATTGTTGTTGTGAGATACATCACATCCCACAAGGACTGGAAAAATGTATTTGAAAAATGGTAAGCTTGATTTAACTTTAAATGCAAATATTGTGGGGCCTGACAAAAGAAAATTCAGATGTAAGATCTTTAGATAAGAACTTTAAGCATCAAAAGAGGAATGGGATCTGTTTTATTAATATGAGGAGGACATTGGCTCATAAATTTACATAGCAATATGCAGAGCACAGGAAACAAACTAGATGAAGTTAAAGACTTAATACAGGAAGGCATATATAACAAAAGATTTGGTGGGCTGAATCTCATGACTGACTTGTTCCATGCTAACAGGATCAATAGAATAAAAGAGAGACAACCTCTGTGATAAAATATTTATAGCTGCTCAGAAATTCAAAGAAATGAACTTGGCACCACTGTTAAGAGTAACTGGATTAAAATGTGTGAGAACAAATAAAAAGTAGCATAGTTGTGGATGTCTGATTTGGAGGAAAAAGTGATTGGAGGTGACATGTGATAACAGGAGTAAACGAAGAGCCTGAGGCTCAGCTCAGAAAAGTCAAACAAGTGAGACCTGAACTGTGGATAGCAAAAGTGAGAACTGGTCTGGATATGAGGTATCTCTTTCACATGCCTGTATACTGTATATGTGAAAGAGAAAGAGAAACTTTCAGGCTCCAATTCTTCTCTTAACCTCACTAGTAAGGAAGCATTTTGTGAGGGCAGGCATTGTGATTGCTAAAATTCCAAGCAACTGACCAACTCCCAAAAAAGATGAAGTCTAGCTTAGTCCTCAACTGATTCAGTGCTTTGCGTTTTTAGAAAAAGGGCATAGTTCACTGATGAAATAAACAGAAATACAACAGTGAATACACAGGTTGTACTGGGGAATATTTTAATAACTTCTAAGGCATTGGGGAGTGACAAAATTGGTATGTTACTCTGAAAAATACTTAAGCATGGAAGTTTAAACCATCAAAAATCAAGGTCATATATTTGGATGGAGAAAGTGAGGAAACTGATATTCTGTCAACCCCTGGATCAGCAATTCATGGAATACCGTACAGGTAGTCCTAGTCTTACATCAGGTTACTTAGTAACCATTTGAAATTATGACAGAGACTGCAACAGGTAGTTATGACCCAGACCCAAACTTATGTCTGTTGCATCACACTCCTATGCTCATTCATTTTTACGACCAACCGCAAAGAAGCTGCAGTTTGCCCCCCCTACCTATTCCTCCCCTCCCATTCTGCCACATCAAGTCCCCACAGGAACTGGGGTTGCTTTGCCACAGGACCAGATTCCACACACACTCCCCACCCACCCCAGTCATTGTTTGCTCTTTTACCTTTCAAAGATATCCAGAGCTCAGGAATTTGGGGTAGGGAAGGAGGACAGGCTGCTTCATTATTGGGCCATGTGGTGTAAATGGGGAGAAGAAATCCTGTCAGTTTTCCTTTCTTCACCAGAGTCTTAGCTTTATGCTAGTTTAGCTTCATACTGGTGAAGCTATGTCTGTCTAGCGTGGAAAGGAAAACCGGCAGGATTTCTTCTCACTAGCACTAGCACAACTAACACTGGGGCAGCTAAGGCTAGTGCTATCAATGAGAAGAAAGCCTGCTGGTCTTAGCTCCTCCAGCATTAGCTATGTTAGCTTTATGCTAGCACAGCTAACATCGGGGGAGCTAAAACTACCTAGAATGAAAGGAAAACCAGCAGGATTTCTTCTCCTCAATTGTACCATGTGTTCCAGCAATGGAGTGGCCTATCCTTTTTCCCTAACTTGACCTCCTGAGCCTTGAAGTTCTTCAAAAGGTAAATGTGTGAATGTGATGCGGTGGGGTGGGAAGAGACCCATAGGACTATGTGGACCCCAAGGGATAGGAAGTGGAGCTTAGGCCTTTAGAAAGAAGCAGAAAGGATACTGATATTACTAGAAAAATACATGTAATTTTTCTGCTAGTTTCAGAAAACGTATTTCCTTCTACTGCTACATGGTTCTCAGCTACTAAAAAAAATCCTTACAGAACTTAATTAAGGTTCTTAAATGTCCTGATCTTAAATTAATTCCTCCTAAGAAAAAACTAGAAATCAATGTTTTAATAAGATTATCATATATGCTAGCCTCAGCATACATTGTATGTATAGCCACTCTTCAAAACCAGCCCTACACAGAAAACCTCACATAATTAAATAATCAAACCTATTATAACTGATGCATATGTTACCATGGCAAGATCTTATGTTTCCAAGAACAGAGGCATTAGACAGCTGAGCAAACATAAACCTGGCCAACTTAGCATCCAGGAGCAAAGTCAGATCATAGTTGACGCTATAACACTGAAGACAAGCTAAATTCTTATTTCTAGGTCAGCAATGCTACTGGAGAATAACCCCTTACCTTATCTGGATTAAATTTTGATTTTCAGCCTTTATTTAGACTATTAATATTCCTAGTAAAGAAAAACTTAACAGTTCAACAACTATAGAGCATTGGAGGCCAAAACAACTAGACACAGTTTTTTCCTCGTGCCATCACTCTGCTGAACACCTGATTATATTACCTCGTTGTTTGTATGTACACTAAGAGTTTATGCACTTGGAGACAAATTCCTTGTGAGTCCAATCATACTTGGTCTATAAAATATTCTATTCTATTCTAAAAAGGATATCAGTTATGCTTTGTTAAAGAAGAAGTTTTTAAATTTAACTGCTTCAGATAAATCATTCTGTATGATCTGGATTTAATAATTAAAAACCAATTCTGAACTGTTGCTAAAAAGTGTTAATTCTAGCTAAAGAAAAGAAGAGAAATTTTCTTTGAGAAGAATATTTAATATCAAGAGTTTCATGTAAAGTATGGTGGATGTATTGCTGGAACACTTTAAATATTCACATATTTCCAAGAGTAGAAAACAGAAAACAAAACTCCTTCAATTGCAGTAGAAAAAACTGCATTACTGCATTTATCAGCTGCACTGAATTTAATAAGAGAGAGACATGTTAATACAGCCTGCCTTCTATAAATTCCACAGCAACGGGGGAATAACCTCCCTCCTCCCGCCTTCCACATATTTGGAACATTGTGTAGAGTACTGGCAACTGTACCTTAGGGTGGAATTGTACAAAATGAAAAGACACAAAAAATGACAACCATGGAGCCCTTTTGTAATTATGGCTGGTTAGCTTAGAATTAAGGAGACAAAGGTGAGACACAATATAGGTATCATGAATGGCACAGATAACATGGAGAGAAAGTAAAGTTAGAACTAGAGGAGCTTAATCAATTAAAATTAAATGCAGGAAGAGTCACTCGGACTTAGTTAAGCCTATAGAAACTATTTATTTATTTATTTATTTATTTATTTATTTATTTATTATTTATTTATTTATTTAATTTATATCCCGCCCTTCTCCCCGAAGGGACTATGCCAGCAGCTGTGATAATGGCAGTCAATTTGGATGGCTTTAGAAACGATCTCAACAAATTCATGCAGCAGCAAGCTTCATAACTAAAATTTATGGTTGACCCCTGCCTTCTGAATCATAGCATGCCTTAAATACTGGCTGCTGAGAAAGAGGCTAACAATACCCGTCCCCCGGTCCAGGGCTTTTGAGTTTCCAAATGAGTCTAATTTGCAATTACATCTAATCTAAGGATACCTATTGGTGGAACAGCTATGGGGACACGTGGACCCCCTGTCCTCAAAACCACGTTCACCAATTTTAGATCAATAATTACAATAAACGTAAATCTCCTTGGCCCATTTGGAGTATTTGTATATGACATCTTTAGTTAACTGAACTGTGTGGAATTACAAATATAATAGTTTTTATATATTTCCTGCTGCAATCATATTGATCCAAAAACTGTGGTTATTATTTCTGGTATGTTCATTTTTTCCTCATACTAAATTGAAGCTGTAGAGAAAACTAGGTCACAAAATTGATAAAACACTTATGTTATTAGAAGTGATCTTTAAACTGTATAAAACAGAAAAGCCCACAATCAATCCTTATAATGATATTATCAATTTAATATATAAACTGTAAAGACTGGCTGAAATAGGGAACTAGAGACCTCCATTTTGCTTAAACAATGAGAAAATGTTTTAACCTTAATACCAAAACATCATTGGATCTTAGATTATTGCTTATACAACTAAAACAAGAGTTCGGAATTGTTGGATCCCATTGCATTTGTACAGAGAAGAGTAAGTAAATTACTGGATTGTTGAGGATGAAACCATAATAATACTTCATGTAAACATGCTGTTGCAATATCCTAAATTTGCTATGTTCTGTGAAATTGTTATATTTATGAATTTGATTTGAAACAAATATTTTTGATGCATGCATTCTTTGGAACTACATACTTACTGCATTGACAACTGGCAATGGAAATTGATTTTTGTACTTTTCTCTAAAACCTGAATATTAGTTCTTCAACAATGGACAAATTTATGGAGCAAATTACACAGTGGATGGAAGAACTGATATTATTTGCAACTTATGAACAAGATGCCAATAGATGTAGATTATGCATGGATAATTACATTGAACTATAGTTATTTTCTCTGAAGTTGTTCTATAAAAACTTCATGTATATACATCTATATATTCATGATAAGCTCTTCTATATATATTTTATGTTGTAACTGCATCTTATTCCCTCTTTTCTTTTTTTTTGACTATTTTTTAATGTTTCATTTTTTCCATTTTGTTCTGCTTTATTAAATAAATGAAGCAAAATAACTCTCATTGAAACTCTACTTCTTCATTCAAAACTATTTAAGATTTACCTTTTTTAAAAAATTTGATTTATATGCCGCCCTTCTCCGGAAACTCAGGGCGGCTTACAATACATTAAGCAATAGCCTTCATACTTTTGTATATTTATACAAAGTCAGCTTATTGCCCCCACAAACTGGATCCTCATTTTACCTACTTTAGAAAGGATGGAAGGCTGAGTCAACCTTGAGCCTTACCTTAATAAAGGTAAAATATTTTTACCTAATAATATTTTTTGTGTCTTTATATACTTCCTGTCTTCAACATGTAACATATAAATTGTTACTAGGCTTTGCGTTACACAATGTTAAAGACATACACAACTGTGGTAAATATACTTTTAAAATAAGAATACGTACAAATATCCAAAGGGACAGTACTTGTCACATACTATGGCTTTGCATTTCTTAGGCCGTGGGTGGCACTGACAGATCTTACAGTTATGGACATCAGTTTGGAAACCAAAGTCACAGTCCAAGGAACAATCTGACATGAGATCGGTACATCGTTCTTCCCCTGTAAAAGAACACAGGAAGTTTAGTAAAAAGAGACAATGATTATTTGTCTCAACAAGTAAAGGCATATGGATACAGAATTCTCATCTTTCCCCAGTCACCTACAATGGTATGATTTCTACTATATTGTCTGATTATCTAAATTCCAGATTTTAAATATTCTCAAAGTGGCTTATAATATAAAATATACTATTCAGTATCAACATAACATTTTCATGAAATGATACATAAATTTTAAATAAATTTATGGACAAGGCAGTTATCTAATAAAGGCTAATAAAATACATTAATGGGTTTTATTTTTATATTGCCCTGCCCTTGTGCTTTTTCTTGATCATTCTTCTTTGCATTCAGAAGGCAGCTAAGCAATAAAAGGAAAGAAAATTCTTAGGATTTTGATACTTATGACTGGAAAGTAACTTGCTAATTGGAAAGCTGACCATTACAATATTTTAAGATAGCTCTATGCTTTACCTGGTGCTGCCTAAGAAATCAAATGTTTTCAGTGTCTCATCTTTAAGGAGCTGAAAACTGCAAGTTACAGCCCTTATATGCAAAGTTATTTTAAAAAACTGACATGTCAATAATATTAGCAATGATGTTTTTATTATAGTTTAAATGTTCCTACGACAGGACACTTTGTGTTTATGCAAAACGAAAGAGCAAAGTAGCCATATTCCTCAATATTATAAAAAGATAAACAATAACCTTAAATTACCAGAATTATGGCCTGCATTGAGGACAAGCAAAAAGGGGCTGGAAGATGAGAGCCCAAAGGACAATATTTTGAAACCAGCTGGAAGCTCATATATGGGGCATTAGATAAGCAGTATAGAACTTTTTCTTCCCTGCCAAACTCAAAATGGACTAACTGATAGTAAAATGCAGCAGAATTGCATTAATAGTAATCAGTATTCCTTCAAGCCTGAGGCCTGAAAGTGACAATCTTTCAAAAGCTCTCTCGGGTTTGAAAAGTGCCAGCTATAATTACATGTTAAAGTCTTCCACAATGTTAGCTATTATGATAGTATTGCTTTTTGGTTTTTTTCTTCAAATGATCCAATATGTTTTATAGCTTTTGTTCCAATATGTAAAACTGCTACGACAAATCATCTGTAATTATTTTTAACCTCTTCAGGTATTTAACAAAAAGAATCTATGCTATAAACAGCTTGATTAGCCTATGTAACAGGGATAAGAAAATGTTTTGGATAGTAGACACCATCATGCTGATATTGGCGCAAAATGAAAAGCAGGAATTTCCATTAAAAACAGTATTGTGCATGAGCCAACTGAATTTTGAGGAAAAATACCAATATGAAATTTAAGAATATTTTTTTCAAACAAGATAACTGAACATAGTATTTGTACTTACTAGTTTTACACTGGCAAATGCGACAACCATTTTGATCTACTTTGAAGTCATAAATACAGTCTGTTTCTTTTAGTGTACAGTTCACCAGAGGAGGACATGTAGGTGGACCTATTGTGATGTAGGTTGGCTCTAATGAAAAAGGGAACATATGGTTATAAATTACAAATCTTTGATACAGTGTATCATATTAAATTCTAAAAGTCACTAGTGGAAATGTGGGAGGGAGGTTAAGAAATGTGAAATATAAGCAAGCTAGCAAAAAAACAAACGAATAATAAGGCTTTGATATATAGACTATTCCTTTAAAGGCCTGAAACCATAATTCAAACTCAAATGTAGTTATCATAGGAGTTCTCTAAAACCATTGCTAATAATGGGGACACAAGTTTTGCAACTAAAGCTCTTTGCCTGATGGCTGGGTTAACCATTTATGACAGTTCCTGTCAAAATTGGACTAGTGCAATAGATTGTAAGAGAAGCTGCCTTGGAAAGTGGCTCAGAAGTTGCAACTAATGCATTGTTAAAGTTGCTAATAGGTTTAAAATTCTAGGAACATGCTATGCCTGTAGAACTGGCCTAGCGGCCAGCCTACTTCCAAATCAATTTACATGTTCGTGTTCATTAATAAAAGCCCAACAGAATTTAGGACTGAGACAACTAAGAAATGCTTTTTTATATAAGCGGCAGTGTGGACATACTAAATTTACTTGTTTATCCATTTTTAAAATTTGGGTAAAATTGGTTTTAGTTTCTTGTAAACTTTTAAGTTGCTACTATTGGTAGCTATATAAAGCTGTACTTTTTAAAACTTGAATTACCCTTGCCCTTGCATTAGAATTATTTTTAATGAGTAGTATATTTAAACAAACAAAACGTGTTATAAATTGCAAGTAACAGATTTATGAAAAAAGAGAATGCTTTATGTGCTAATTATAACCTAGAGGTAATTAAAATCCTTAAGAGTTTTTTAAAGAAAGGAGCAGTGCAAGTTATTCAGGAATAAAATTCCACTGACCCGATCAATGCTGAAAATTAAAGCTTTTGAATTAAATTAGATCTAACAAGAAGCTTTTTCAAACTGAAGTTAGAAAAGGAAGTGTATTAATAAAATCATTATCAATCAGACAAACTCTTCAATTTTGCTTTAGAATTCTTCTAATTATTGCAATAAATTATAGGAACAGTTTAACAATATATATTTTAGCAATCAGGATAGAATTTTAATGAAGACTAAATTTTATTTTATCCAATTCCCCAAAATTGCTTAGCATTGATGATTTATTGATCTCAGAATTTAAACAATTTAAAACTTTGCCATCATATAAATAGCCCCCATCCGGATATGTGATTATCTGCCATCAAGTCATAAGCATAGGTAGGTTTTCACTAGAATAATTTGTTCCTATCCTGGCCCTTCAGATCTTCTGCACCCATTAACCAGTGTAATTAAGTTTCTCCACCGTGCTGCCAATCATCTTTTTCTCTTATCCTTTCTAGAATTATGGACTCTTCAACAGAGCTGCATCTTTACACAAAGTGCCCATAGTATGACAACCTGTGCCTGATCATTTGTGCCCTAAGTGAGAATACTGATTGATTTGTTCTATAATCCATTTGTTTTCTTAGCTACTCATATTATGAAGAATCTTCTCCAATACCATGGTTCAAAAGCTTCAATACTCTGTCCTGTTTCTTTAAAGTTAACCTTTTCTTCCAATGGTGTCATAGGGAAAACCATTGGGTGCATATTTCCATTACATACATTGTGGCTTTGGAATATATTTTCCAAAACCTTCATAGTTACCTACTAGTGTTAGCCATGGTGTATTTCCTGACTACTGGTTTTTTAAACAGAAGCTATCCACCACTTCCAATATCTTCATTGTCAAAATCTAAGGCTGACTGCTGGCCCTGTTGTAGTTAGTTTTGTTTTCTTTATATTTGCATTTAAATTTGCATTTAAACTCATGGTGTTCATTTATTTTTATTTACTAGAGCTTGTAGATCATTCAGGCATATGATCATCCCCATAGTGCAGGTTATTCCTCTAATTTTAAAACCACATTCAACTTCCGAACCATCCTCCTTCAAAGTTCAGTATCTAGGGTGAATAAATAAAGCGAGACTATATGGCCTTATCTCACTCCTTTGCCACCTAGAGCCATTTAGATTCACCACAGACTATCTATATTCTTCCTTCATATCCTGTTTATTATCCTGTATTTATGAGAACAATGAAATATTCTGGGATTCCCATTTTCCTAAGAAGATTCCACAGCTTGACATGATTGACACAGTCAAGGGCTGGCAATGAAACATGTAATGACTTTGTTTTTAGTGTTAATTTTTCTCAATTATCCAGAATATATCAACAATAATGCTTCTTGTCCCTTGGTCTTTTCTAAAATCAGTTTGAAGATCTTGAATTTGTGTGGGATCATCCTAAACATAATTTTGCTGGCATGTGAAATTGAGGATATTCAGCAGTAACTTGCATGTTCTCACATCCTTTTTTTTTTTTTTTTGGTACTTGTATATAAATTGTCCTTTTGCAAACTGTTGGCCAAGGTGTTATTCTCCAGAATTGCTGGTACAGTTTGCTTGGAACCATATTCAATTCCTTTTCTGTTACTTGTCGTATTTCTACACATCACTTTGTGATCATTTCTGACTTGGTAATGGCTATAGTGATGATCCAGCTTTACCTGGTTCTCAGGGGTTCTTGTAATATTCTACAATATATTGACAGAATATCAGTATAGGCTACTTCTTCCATCTTAGTTTGATCTTCCCTGCTTCAGTTATTTGTCCATTAGCATCCTTTAGAATTCTAATTTGAAGTTAAAATTACTATTTATATTAAATTATAGTATATATCAAACAAGCTAAAAGTTAACAAAAAGGTTCCCTGAATCTGAAATCAAGTTAAGAAGCATTAGGTTGGTAAACTAACCAAATATTTACAGAAGCTTTAGGTCCAATTAAGTTTTTAGGTAGCAAATAATTCTGATCTTTCAAACTGTTTCCTATAAGAAATTAAACACCTATCTGCTGCAAGTACTTCTAAGAAAAATAAACCTATTCCTTATAACATACATTTACCATTTACAAAAATACATAAAATATTTTAATTTCCTACGAGATACAATTGTTCTGATTTTAAAATATGAGCATTTCTGCTAACAAGTAGTAGTAAAATAAAAGAATATTTTCTAGATTCAACTGGTAATTTAAGATTATTTTTAGTACCGTATTTTTACTGAACTAACTTAGTAAACATATTATAAATTACTCATCTTTTATGAACCAGCCATACACTAACTTGTACTGTAGAAATTTCTGCATAAAAAATGGACTATTTCTGAAAGGGTACACTTTTAATCAAGATGTGGGAGTAAATGAGCAAGTATGCTAATGTCTAGTGGCTGAATTCTGAAAAGAAATGCAGTGTATGTAAGATACATAAGACAAATTTTGAATTTAGGAAATAAATGAATTGTATCAGTTGTTATTATGGCAGGTCTACATAAATATAAGTAATATCAAATATTTCTATGATGATAATGCTTAATATTACTTATCAGATTAAAAAATGAAAAGTCAAGAAATATTACAGAGGTATAAACATACATCAAATAATGTGGGAGCTTATATTATATAATGGAATAATAAGTAAAACCAGAAATAGTGTCTATTCTCAATATATGTGGTAGATAATGTGTAAATCCTAATCATAACACAGTGCTCAGTAAACAACTTTGGTAGAATCTTTGAACTGTGAACAACATTAAAGGATATTATAACAGTCTAACATGATGCTATTAAAACATGTTATTGTTGTCCATGAAAGGTTGTAGCTGGTAAACCAACCTGAGCTGAGACATTCCCAGCCACTGTAGCCCCCAAATCCCTGGCTCCTCACTATTCTGATGCAAACATCATTTATAAATATTAGTATTTTCTTTGTTTCTTGGCATTCTTATTCTATTATTAATGTCACATCAACTATCTCACTTTGGAATGAACATGTAGAGCTAGATGACATCTTTATCCAAACACTGGGTAGCTCCACACATCAGTTTTTAAACATTCATAGTGTATTTTCATTACATTTTTATTTTAGTATCTTTCTTGCACCGTGTTCCATGAAGGAGAGAAAAGATTATGCAGCTGGAAATGTCTTTATATGTCTTTTCCAAATGTACATATACCCTATGAGAAAATCAGTACTGAAAGTTTTTTTTCAGATGCTCTGCTTATTCTATTTTATTATATAACATTATACAATATATTATATAAAATTATATACATATAATTTTAGGTTAAAATATGGTGTATATATATATGTGTGTGTGTGTGTGTGTGTGTGTGTGTATATGTATGTATGTACATACATATTCATACTAATCTAATATCTATAAATCATCAATAAATGAACCATATATATTTAGCTCTTTAAAACTGTCTCTCATCCACTGACAGTCCTATTTTCATTCACAAATATCTCCTGTTTTCCAATTACACTATTTTTCTAAAATTTGGAAAGATAACCATTAGTTTTTTTCCTGAATAATGTCAGAATATCTTTACTACAAGGTAAATTATTGTAGACTTTTTCTTTATAATATGTGAAATATTCTATAACTATTTCCATTATGTTCATTTTCCTTTTAGGCTTTTTAAAAACAAGTTTATCACTATCTTCTTCCATTCACAGAGATACCTCTTGAGATACAGCAATTTTATACGCATGCCTGAGTCCTAATAAGCTGAGAAAGAGAACAAAAGAAATAATTTCATTTCCCACCCCCCACAAAAATGTAGCTTTTAAAACAAAACAAAACAAACACCCCCGCAGCTCTTCTCACTTCACTGAACAAGACTCAACAAATAAAGCCAACTACAGTCAGGCTTCTAGCTATTTGAATAGGCAAACAGTTAAGTTTGAAAAAGCCCATATGGTCATGTGATCTAGGTTAGTCTTTCAGTGCTGTCTTTGACAAACTGCAGGAGAAAGCCTGAGTGAACAGATGATGAGACAATAAACAGAAAATTACTTGTCATTGCTATACATTTTAGAAATGGAAGAATGTAAGAAAAAATGTATCCTTTAATATTAATATTAGGTTTAAGTAATAAGCATTACACACACAGAGACATACACACAAATTTATTAATGTGTTATTGTAATGTAATTATGAAAGACACCATTAAAATGATTTCCTAAGTCTAAAACATTATGGAAAAAGAGTCTAAATGGGAAAAATTAACTCACACTGCAATATTAAATAATGTAAGTTAATGTTGCCATTTTATTTTATTTAATGTTATAGCTATTTTAAAATGATTAACATAACACTTCAAACTCGTTTTCCTAGCTTCAGGTTTCATTTAATACAGTTAGTGAATTCTTTAATCCAGGAACTGATATCTGCCTCTGTAAATATTCAGCAATTTGATTTTTGAGTATTTTAAGTATGCTAAAAGTAAACTTTAATTTTTATTTCAACCCTTTCCTTCTTTAAATATGATTTGCTGAACAATTCTATCTGAGTAGGTCACCAACCATTTAATATTAATAGAGCCAAAGTGTTCGTAGTCTTATCCATGAAAAACTCATAATGTTGATTTTCTAGTTTTCTCTACCTATTTTGTTTTTTTGTGACAACTAGTCCACTTTCAATCTAAAATTGAAATTGACAAACTTTCTTGCCTCATTAAACACTGTATACACTATATTTTTTTTACAGAAAATCTTGAATGTTTTAGAGCCTGCATCTATTTGCAAGAATGGTCAAAAAAATTCTATTAGAAAAGTAGATCAGATTCTATAGAGTTCTAAGAGATCTAAAGGCACTCACAAGAAGAGATTCAAATTCTTTATGCTTTCCTAGGATTTTTAGTAAACCAGGATTGTTTTTCACTCAGCTCAGGATGGCTAAATGCATTGCCTTCGAAGTACAAAATTCTTAGTCCAAAACCCTTCAAATAATTTGTCCAATCATCCAGATCATGCTGTGTTAAAAAGAAGCATTAATCAGTAACCACCTCTAATTAATCTTGGCGTTCATTTAGACTTTTCAAAACGCATCCATTTTTATTGCCTTTCACTGAATGGATTTCAGTTAAAACTATCTAATAACACTATATACTCCATCTGCCAGCATATTTGATATTTATTCTCAATTAGATTTTGGTTGTCTTTTTTCATAAGCATGTACATACTTTTAATATTATAAAAACACACAAAATCTCCTTTTCTCTCACACCGAATGTTCAATGTGAAAGCAGAATAAGTGTGAAGGAAAAATTTTGTTTACTTTGCCAAGAAAGAGAAAATTTTCTGTTCCCTAGAATACAAAAGTCCATTAGCACAAACAGAACTTTGTATCAATGCCTCACAAGACAAATTTCAGGATAAAAAAGAGGAATTTCTTCAGTTCTGATTAAAGGAGGTATTATACAGCTGAACTAGACAATTTAAATTCTCTTTCCAGACTAACCAGAAAAAAAATCTAGCACCTAATAAGAAGACTTAAGAGAAATACTGCAAAGCATTATGATGGAAGAAACTGTTATGGACAGGAACAGAGGAGATCATATTTCAACATAACTTATTGGGGAATATTCAAACAATGGCTGCATTCTCCCAAACAACATGTACTGCTGATCATCATATATGTTGGTCTGCTCAATTTTATCAACTAAGTAGAAAGAAAGCATAACTTAACTTTATTTTCTCATTCATTAGTAGAATAGGCAGGAACTGGATTTCTACTGTTATTCAAAAACCCAGAGTTGGTAGGTGATTACAAGACCTAGAGAGTTAAAGAATGAAATGTACACCCTGGAGTGTTCAATACACAGTGGTTCCTTCTGAAACTTGATTTAGAATTGCTGCAACTGCATGTAGGTGTCGCCACATACCTATGCTGTGAAGGGGTTGATGGGTAAGCATAGGTTGCAGATGGTTATAGACAGGTAGACATGCACATCTAAATCCCAGCTGCGTGTTGTGCAGAGGTGTGCATTCTGCCTGCTGATTGGTTGATCTGACATCCTGTTCTGTGCTTTGCTGTTTGAGCGCCCCATAGCCAGAACATTAACATGTGCAGATGTATAAATGCAACAGCTATGCAACTGTCCAAATGATAGACATATATGTTCCCGACGTGCAGTGATGGAGAAGTCTAATCCAGGCTTGAGAGGCATATCTATTCCTTCATTTTAAACTCAATCTAAAATATTAAGTCCTCCTTCATTCCTTCAAGTCATCTGATATGAACAAAAGATTTTTAGATGAGCTGAAGATTGTTATTTCACACTAAATTGTAAAGCAGGCAGAAAACTACTATTTCTTCAAAAAGCTTATCTATGTTTCCTCTCAATGTGCCTTTATGAGCATAGCAATGAAAAATATATTGTAGAATGAATGGGCAAGCAGAAATTTCATCTCTTTCTTCAAGGTTCTTTGACTTATTGGTTTTCTTCTGGTTCATGTTTTTTCTAGTTCTCTTTTCTGACATTCCTGCTTTCCTCTGCTCTACTTCATCAGCTGATTTTTCACCAGCCTCTTCTATCTTTGGCAACCTTGTTCCAGAACCTGATTCTTAACTAATGCTGCATAGGAAAAGCATCTGAGTAATCTGTTTTGCATAATAAATGTACTGTGACCAGAATTATTATTTGTAAGCTGTGCAATTTGAAACTCAAGTCAAATGCATCCTACGGTTCAAAGCATTCATCAAGTTTCTTCTTCTTTTGGTCCCCCCCCCCCCAATCCACAACCGAAAGCAAAACCTTGAAAGGCCATTATATTGCCATTTGGCTTCACTGACCATAAATTTTGCAACTTTGCAGTACAAATGTCACCAAAATTCTGAAGTCTGAATTTTCCTGGAAATCTTATCAATTTTCTCCTATGGTAAGGCTTTCTGGTGTTACATTTAAGTATGGAAAGTACAGTAATGTGTTTCCACCATAAGCTTTAAGGGTATTTCTCCTATTCAGAAAAGCAAAAACTTCATACATAAACAGACATGTATTCATTTTTCAGGCATCTGGAAAGTTATTAAGTGACTCCCACAGCATTTTGCATTCCCTAACAATTATTTCTGTTCATGAGAAGGAAAAGAACAGAAAGTTTTTGGCAGGGGAAGTCAAAAAGTAATTTATATAATTTATGTTTATGAAGTAAAAATATAATTATTAAGGGGTGCTTAAAATTAATAATATATTGTAAGACCAACCCTTACTCTGGTTTTGTGGTTTAAAATGGTAAGTAGGCCAAATCCTAGTGTCTGTTCATTCTTCCAAAGTCATGAAAATCAATTCTTGGTAGTGTAGCAGGATAAACAACACAGTCAAAAGGTGGAATATATCCTTGTACAGGACATTATTTTTATAGAAGATAACATTAAATGTAAGCTATAGTTGTAAATGTTTAACATTTCTAAAATATTTTTGCATTATTTAAAAATGAAGTCAAATGCCTCAAAATAAGCAGAAATATTTAGCTAACTCAATAGTTTGTTTGCCTCTGACAGAACTATTTTTAATGATCCTTTTTAAACTTCTGTGCTCTTTGTGGAACATTGTCAATCTTCCAAAAAAAAGTTAAATACTGCCTTCTGCGCTATAGAATATGCGTTTACTTAAGCTTCCTGGAAAAACATTCATATCATTCCAAGGGTGACTAAATGTTTTCCATCTTCATAGTTAGCATTCCAGACAGCTTTTCTTTTCCCTGAGTTCATTACATGAAAAATACCAGTTCCAAGTTCAGAAGTAGAGAATTTCCTTCCTGGTGTCCAAATTCCTAATGCAGCAACAAAATATTTTAGAACTACATTGCTTAGCTTTATCTTTTAATTAAACCTTTACAGAATAAATAGAAGTACGGCGTTTACAAAATCGTAAGAGGTCAAAAAAGGGTTCTGGAAACCTTTCTTAGTAAAAATCTGAATATAGTAAATCACTGAAGAGAGATTAGTTGAACCCTGTTCTTTATTAAAAAGAAAGAGCCCATTCAGAATCTCAGTTTTTAATATGAAGGACAAAGCAGGTTTGCCATTTTCAAAAGGGATATATATCTTAAAACTACACTGCTGGATTCCAATCTCTACATCTGATTGCCTATAAGGTTGTAAGACCATATGAATGAGCTACATCTCAAGTCACAATTTGCTATGAATTTCCCTTAAGCATTCAGGCCAGAAATCAAAGTAACAAGTTATGGGCAATGAGAAAGATTAGTCAGGGAAGGAGTTCTAAGGTTAAAAAAATGAAAAATACTCATGATCTATTACTAGTCTTCCATATATGGGTCACTGAATAGCTGCAATACAGCATTTCTGTCTGTAAGACTCAATCATGGTATTGAAAACTGAAATGTGTATTTTCTGAAGCCTAAAAAAAGGAAAATGTGGGGGATAAGTTAGAAAAAGTCTTATGTTCACTTTCAGGATTGGTGAATACTTCCTAAGAGTTTTACAATGATGTTGTAAACAAGCCAATTTAGCCTTTACCTCTTATATCTAAGATTCAGAAAACCTACTACAGATAATCCTTGATTTACAGCAGCAATTGGGAAAGGAATTTCCATTGGTAAAAACTACATCACTTAATAATGACAATCCCTGCAAGCCCGGTTGCCATTGTCCAGAGTTGATAATGAGATGGGCAGCATATAAATTACACAAACACACAATCCTATGGTGTTTAGGTGAGGCAATTTCCTGCTGACTTCCCACAACCAAAGTCAGTGGGGAAGCCAGCAGGAAATTGAAAATCCCAGGTAAGTGGTTGCTGCTGGATGGAGAAGGATTTAAGGGGATGTAGGAGACGTGTGCAAGTAATTGGGGAGGGAGGGAGGTATTCAGGGGAGGGATGGGGATGGTGTGCAAGGGCAGTCAGGGACAATGTGCAGGGGGATACATGTATGGCACTGTGCAGATCCGGGAGGGTGTAGGACAGGGGTCCCCAAACTTGGCAGCTTTAAGACTTGTGGACTTCAACTCCCAGAATTCTCTGGGAGTTGGAAGTCCACAAGTCTTAAAGCTGCCAAGTTTGAAGACCTCTGGTGTAGGACAGAAGGTACACAAGGCAGGGAAAGTTGTAAATGGTGATTATGCGATTGCAAGGCACTTGGTAACCAGTCATATGTGTGAACACTTTGCCAAGCACCTAGACTGTGGTCACATGATTGCAGGTGGTACTGAGATGGCTGACATTCTGAGGACCAGACATAATCAATCAGGACCGTTGTTAAGTTTGAATGATTTCTGAAGATATAGTCATAGCTTGAGTGCTATGAGTAAGGCAGAAGGAGGACAACCCTCAGTAAGGCTGATATCTGATCATATCTGACTGACCATATGACAATGTATTATCATCACCCATTCCATGAAAGCTGTAGATCCAAGTGAAAAAAGTTTGAATAATAAAATTAAAGTGGGTCTGAAACTCTACCAAGTGAGAGAGAAAAAAAGACTATATAGTGAAAACTGACACAAACAAATGCTCAAATTAATTACAGATGTGTAGATTTTTCAAAGAATGTCATGTCTCCCCCTTTGTTTTGCAGATGATACGGCAGCAGCCTGTATTATCTAATGTCTAATGCAGTCATACAAAACCTTACTCTGCTTCAAAATGAGTTCTATTCATTGCAGTTCAAGCTGATGGCATTCGTTTTTCTGTTCTTAGATAAGGGAAGGGCTTTTGTTATGTTTTTAAAAATAGGAACACTATAATCAAAGCTATCCACC
Source organism: Pantherophis guttatus (assembly GCF_059756535.1). NCBI lineage: Eukaryota > Metazoa > Chordata > Lepidosauria > Squamata > Colubridae > Pantherophis > Pantherophis guttatus. The sequence continues at coordinate 283,564,693 of NC_142063.1, read as the reverse complement.
CTTCCCCACAAAAAAGATAGGTAATTAATTTTTTTCATGTCTGACCTTCACACATTGGGCAACATTCTCCTGGAACCTTTACAGGATTCAAGCAACTTTGTCCACAGGCTGTGGCCACACAATGGGACTCTCCATTGATGCACTGGCAGAAAGTACAATCATCTTCCCTCCAGCGGTCACCATGTGCTTGAATCTGACTATTAGCATAACATCCTGCAGGGTTGCTAATTGGAGAAATGGAATCTGAAAGCAAAAGAACCAACCAACAAACAAAAAGCCCTACAATTAAACAAAGCTTAAATAGTTTAATTCGCTTACAATGATTAATGAATATTCCATGTTGATAACAATGGGTTGACGTTCTCAGAATTCATTAAGTCAAGATCAGAATTTATATACTGCAAGGCCACATTGTTATTGATGCAACTGCAAGGCTGTATACAGGTAGTTGCCGACTTACAACAGTTCGTTTAGTGACCATTCAAAATTAGAATGGCACTGAAAACAACTTCAGTGTTGTTTATGACCATTCTTCACATTTACAACCATTGCAGCATCTCCATGGTCACAATGTCAAAATTCAGACATTTGGAACTGATTCATATTTATGACAGTTGCAGTACCCTGGAGTCATGTGATCACCTTTTGCGACCTTCTGACAAAGCAAAGTCAATGGGGAAGCCAGATTCACTTAACAACTGTGTCACTAACTTAACAACTGCAGTGATTCACATAACAACTGGGGCAAGAAAGGTCGTAAAATGGGGCAAAATTCACTCAATAAATGTCTCAATTGGGCTCAATTGTGGTCGTAGGTTGACGACTACCTGTACTTTAAAACTGTCAAAAAACCCTGAATGTAATGACAATTATTAGTAGTATCTAATGTGATGTAGTCTATTTTCATAAGAAAATAACAGAAATATGCTTTTATAGGAAATATTTGTGAGCAATGGAGATTATATCAAATTACAATTAGCCTTGCATTATTAATCAGAATTGACAATAATGGCAATAGTGCATATACAATTGTATATAAATGTATTAAATATATAAATAACCAAACTCATTTAAGTTGGACCAATGTCAATTTTCTTTCATATCACCTTTTAACTATTGCTATAAAATATTATATTTAACTTTTAAGGTTCGTCAATTCCTGAAGCCAAGCAACAAAAAAAAATTACCTTCACATACTGGACAGCACTCTCCTTCTGGTACATAATATCTATCACAGTGTAGCTCGCCACATTGTGCGGAGAAACAAATAGATACACCACCCTGGCATTGACAAAACCGGCAAGTGTCCATTCGGAACATGTCTCCATCATTATATTCCACGCTATTAAATATACACGCTGGCTTCACTTCTAAAAATAGCAAACAGGGAAAAGATATTTTTCATGGAGATGTTGCACAACATTAAATTAGCTGGTCTTAATTCAGACAAGAATCAGTACTTCTGTTAAACTGGGTTTTTGGTTTCAGAGATTCTGGGGTATTTTCCATTTAAATATATAATGATATATTCAATTCTTTCTCAGAGCATGCTTCATTGTATATAAAAAAGATTTTATGGCACTTGTAGTGCTCGTAAAGGAATGGGTGATCAATAATAATAAACCTATGAATTTTGATATGCTTTTTTTTTTCAAGAAGGGAAAATTTTATTGAAAAATCTACCACATGCTGTATTTACACATCAGAGTATGCCATAAAATACAGTACGCATATTACAATATGTCAAGCCGAAATCAAACTACTATTATCACAAAAATATTTCCAACTGGCCAGGAAACATAAATGCAATAGGTACCACATTCCTTGCCTTCTTCATTAATAGTTAATAGTTGGAAGTAGACATTCAGTGTAATTGACTAACCTTCCCTACTTCTATGTTCTATAATGAAAGGTGGGGGTAATGGAAATCTGTGCCATTATTTCCCCAAATTTAGCTTGATGACAGAATTTAAATTTGAGTAGGGGGGAATATACAAGAGTGGCCTGAAGAGTTCAGCTGTTAAACTCGAGCAGGTTTGAAGATCTCAAGAAAGGTCAGCTAACTGTAACTTATTTATTTTTATTGTATTTTTGCTCTTAGGATTTCTTTGTCTCAGGTGCAGAACACGGTTCTCTTTGGATGATGACTACTACTTTTATATTTTTATACAATGAGACTGGGAACTGATCTTACAAGTTGTAACATTATTAGACTCATAATTTCTAAGTGAACATGAACACCTTGCCTTCATATCAAATGCAGCATAAAATCCTTAATTGTGCAAATAATTTTTTTTCTTGAAGGGTCATAAAGACAAGATATACAAATATAGTTGCAGGAAAAATGTCAAAATATTTATTTATTTTATTTATTTACAAATATTTATATGCCGCCCTTCTCCCGAAGGACTCAGGGTGGCGAACCACAATATGGTAACATAGTACCTATTGTTTCCCACAATTTAAAGATAGAAAGCTAAGAATACATGCAACAGTTGCCTGCGGTCCCAGCATTACAATACCCATTTTTTACCATTTCATAAATACTGGTTGTAATCCAATAATAGGCTCTGATATTATACAAACTTTACAAATAAATGAATGATCAAAAAAGAATAAAGTATTTAGTAGCATCAGAAGACAATGGAAAATGCAAAGCTTGAGCTTGTTATACCATCAGTTTGCTTTCTTAGATTAGTACTGCAATTTTTTTAAAAAAACATTCCTATTAGTACTAGTTACAGCAAAAAATAGGAAAAGAAATTTAAATAAACTTGCTATTTACAGGTATTACATCTGGTCTATAATCAAATATCATATCGTAACTACTTAAATGGAATTACTACTAATAAATAAAAAAATCCTGGACTATAATTGCTTTCTTTACTATCATTATTATACCAAGAAATTACAAAAGTACTTCTGGGGCAGCTTTAAAAGAATCAGACAAAAGACACTGCATCAGTTCATCTATCGCTATCTACTTTTTTGTATAGTTATATTAATGCTTATGTGCTTTGAAAAAATTATTCAGCATTTTGAATAATATTTTAAATATTGTATAATTTAAAAATAATCAGTGTAGTATACTTTAATTTCTTGTCTTCTTAAGTCTTACACTCAAGACAGCCTTGATTATAGTATACAATATATTATTGTATAAAAATAAGAAGTTGATGTTGTAATGTGATTATTTTCTACTGTGCTAAAAAGAGCTGGAAGCCAACGCTTTCTTTTTCTATTTCCCTTTCTCCTCCACAATTTCTCATTTTTCCTTTCCCCTCCCCTAATTTCTCACTATTTTAATTTTCCTTTGTACTTTATATTCCAATAAACTAATAATTTTTTTGATACAGATTTTAAAAAAAACAGCTTTGATATGGTTAGTAGCATAATGCTTTTGAAAATGTAAGATTTTTCAGTTTATAATCTAGAACTTTCATATCAAATTTATATTCGCATACTAATTGCTTTCATAAATTTTATTTGCATCTAATGAATGTTATTTATAACTGATGAAGTGATTTTAAATTACTTTTAAAATTTAAATATCTTTTATGGATTTAAAGATATTCAGTATTAATACTTGCACAGTTTATAATTTCATTGAGGATGACCATGATGATGTGCCTTCAAGTCACAGTCTTGTGGTTTCTTGCCTGGTGCCTTAACTACTAAACCAAACTGACTCTATAATTTCATTAATATTGGAATAATTTTCTTTGCCCAGGATTACTGATAAATTACCATAAATCCAATTTTACTTGGTTACACCATACTATACTGACATAAAGGATGAGCATTTGCAAAAACATCCTGAGTCTTAATAGTAATTTTGCACAGTTACTCCATTTTGCCGATAATAAATTCTATTAGAATGTGATGCCACTATTTCTACTTATTCATATTATCATTTTAATTAATTTCACAATAAATTATTTTCCCTACAGCAAGAGGCACTAAGTGGGAATGTTGGGAGGTTTTCACAAGCATATGTTTTTATTTCTGATAAGCCCACTTTGGAATGGTTATTCAGATGGTCCTTGTTACCGACTGCCTCATTCAGCAACCATTCAAAGTTATGGTGGTGTAAAAAAAAAAAAAAGAATGGTGACTAATCTCTGCATTCATGACCACTACAATGTCCCGTGGTCATAAGACCGCTATTTCTTTGCTTTGCAACTGGCTGGCACAAACAGTTAAATGGAGAAGGTGGGAATAAAATCACCAGTTACAGCCATGGGATGTTTCACTTAATGACTGAATACGAAGTGAGGCTTTAAGCCTGTTGTGATTATGTGATTTTCCACATAACAATTTGGCACTTAGCAACAGAACTGCCGTTCTCTAATCAGTGGCAAATCAGAAAGTATGTGGGCATGTACATCCAAATATATTTGCATATATGTGCGTATAAGTATGTATGTACAAACAGAAACACGGGTATAAAAACAAAGACAAAACAAATTAAGATTTCTGCTCTCTTTAGCTACAGTGGAGTAGAATGCATTACATGGAACTCTTTAGCTAAAGCTGAAAAATGTCAATTTATCTTCAAGTTGGTGCTTTGTGGTTTGAAGATACATTTATATTTTTTTAGCCACTTTGATAAATACATATTAAGTGATTACTGACATCTGCTAAGATAAAACTTGTCTGAAGTACTGTTTAATATTTTAAAATGATCTCTTCCTAAGAAAGAGACAGAGGTTATGTCTCCTGCCTCAGGAAGCATTCCAGAAGCTTTAACCAGAGTGTACAGGAAACAATTCCACAGAAAGATCTGTATCAGTAGTTGCAAGATCTGACTCATGTCACAACACAAAAACACAAGTCTTTTAGTTAAAACTTTTTGTTCCCCACACCCTTCCCTGTGGCTTATTTTTTTAGCTGAAACTATGGGCAGCATACTTTTTCAAAACTCCAACCATATGTGTCAGCATGCTCCTCGGAAAACACTATTTGAGTTTATAAGCAAACTATGAGTCCATGAGTTCATATGAAGTAAAGAAATAAACATACAGTAATGCAAATTAACCTATGTACAAAAGGTTAACTTTTTTAACCTATGTACAAAAGATTTGCAACATAAATTTTATGAGAGGAAAATGGACCTATTACATTTTTAAACATAAGTTTTTACTTGTTTGCTGCATAGTAAGGAAGATATCAATGTTATTCATATACTAGTATCTCAAAATGTTTAGTCCAAATACACTGTCAACATAACATACCATTGACACATTCAAAGACATCACAGCACTTGCCAGGTGTTCCGTCTCCACGTGACACTATTTGGGGGATGAAGCCTGGCTCGCATTTTGGAACACCACATAAACCTGAGAGACATTCGCACCTGAAACCGAAGCATTGAAAGCTCCATAAATAAGTGAAGCAACACATGGGATGGAAAAAACAAACGGAAAAAAAGCAAATTGTGAAAGCCAAATGGTTTTCCTCTGTTACATAATAAAAGGACAACATGACTGTTATCAACACAACACAATTTAAAAAAAGAATGTTCAAAGGACAATGTTCAACTTTTATCTGAAGACTGGTGTTCCAAGTCCCATTATAGCTGGGGGAGGTCTAAATGTGTTAAAAAGTCACTAATGTTTTCAAATACCGTATTTTTCGGAATATAAGACGCAATTTCCACCCCAAATAAGTGGGTAGAAATGTCTGTGTGTCTTATACAGCGAATGTTGCTGAAGCCCCGCCCACCTGCCGCTTCCCACCCTTCGGCCTCTGCCTCCCAGCAACTTGCTCCTTGCAGCTAACAGCAAACAGTCTGGTCAGCTTCAGCACAGCCTGATTTAGCACGAGCAGCTGATTGGCGGTTGGATCTGCCTCCTGGAATACCGCCTATCAACTGTTCCAGGCTGTGGGGATCGCCACTGCCACCTGTCACTGCCTCCACGCCCCCCATTTTTGGCCTCCGCGCCCCCCATTTTTGGACCATTCCAGGCGGCAGGGATTGCCGCCTATCCCTGCCGCCTGAAACGGGCCGAAAATGGGTGCACGGAGGATAAAAATGGGCGGCTACGTAGCAATCCCCGCAGCCTGGAGCAGCTGATAGGTGGTATTCCGGGAGGCAGATCCAACCGCCAATCAGGTGCTTGTGCTAAATCAGGCTGTGCTGAAGCTGACCAGTCAGTTTAGTACCACTAGCAGGTTCTAGGTTTAAAGGATATGAAATGCATAATAAGGTAGGAGAGGTAATCAAGTTATCTATGCCTCCTACTATTTCCAATTACATCATCAACATATCTATCAAATTTCCCTATCATTTATACTTTAAATTGCTTAAGACTGTTTAGCATGGGAAATTGCATATATTTGAAAGCTTCTATACTCCCAGACATTTTCTGGATAGTTTCTTTTTTCAACGTAACGTATTTGTATAACTAACCTTAAACTGTCAAGAATTAATCTACTAATAAGAAATATTTAGGGCGAGAGTTCTGATTACAGATAGCCAAGTAGCATTAGAAAGAAAGAACATATGTCAGTGTTTACTTAAATATTTACAAATGCCTTTTCAAATTCTTTAATTTAGCAGAATGAAAAATCCTAAACAAATATAGAAAAGACAAACTTGTATTGTCTAAAACTAAAGATGAGGATTAAAGTGACCATTCATTTTTTTTAAATACAGGGGGAGGCCATTTATCAATGGAAGTGGATTAACCTCTTTTTCCTCTTATATTTAATAAGGAAATTCATATTTGCCATTCTAATAATTTGTAATTAATTTAAGTTTGAAGACGGGGCAAGATTAACTTAAATTCTTGAAATCTTTCCAGTCAAAAAGACCTCTAAATGGCCAGAACTATTAGGAAATGCGGGTTAAAATGATTGTGCTGAGGACAAACCTAATCCAATGCAATAATGCTCACAATTATGACTAAATATGCAGTATCCTGCCTGCTGAGCCTCGAAGCTCATCAATCAGCATTTCACAGCAATATTGTCACAAATACAATACTATTTAGAGCTCTGTCAGCACAAAGTGTGTTTTTACTTGAAGTCCAGCTAGCACATCCACAGCAACTTAGCAATTTCATTAGAATGACTGAAATGGCTTTGTGAATTAAACTCTGCGACTTTGGAGCATGTGACATTGTGAGACACATAGAAAAGGATAAGATTTGTGTTGAGATACTGTTGCTATCAACCTGACTTCCCCTTCTTCCAACTCCCACAGATACCACTGTGCTCCACAGTATTCTATTATAATGATATGGAGGATTTTCTTCATGTTTTCTGCCAAGAATCTAAGAATTATAGTTCTAGTTATTTTCTTATACACAGATAAAAATCCAATCTCTATTTCATGAGCCTTACTACATGGCAGACAGTATATCAGCCTGGTGGGATAGCCTGTTTCCCCCTTACAACTGGTTTCTGCTTGCTCCCTTTATGAGCAAAAGAAAGATCTAATTTCATTATTTGCCAAAAAATGGATTATCAATATTCCCATTTAAAAATATCCACAATAATACTGTGCAGATTGTGTTCAAGTTACCGTATTTTTTGGAGTATAAGACACACCTTTTTCCCCCTAAAAGAGGGTGAAAATTTGGGTACATCTTATACACTGAATGTAGCCCCGCCCAGCCTCTGAAACGGAGGTTTCAGAAGCTGAAAAAAAAGCCTTCTAAAGGGAGATTTCAGAGGCTGAAAAAAAAGCAAGGTGCAGAGCTCACAACCAAGGAACCTGTTGCTAAAGTTCACCTCTGAGAACAGCTGATTGGGAGTATTCCGGGAAGCCATTCACCCGCCAATCAGCTTTTTTCTTATTTTCCTCCAAAAACTAAAAACTCCCCTAAAACTAAGTATAACTAAAACTTATACTCTGGTGCATTTTATAATCCAAAAAATACTGGTGTCTTATAAAGTTCTACATCATCATCAAAACTTTGTTTCCAGACATTCTTGCTCAACCTTTATCATATAAAAGTCCTACCAACATTGTCAGCTGAGATTAAACAAATGTATTTTTGAAACAGTGATATTAAACTTCTGGAAACCTTAAAAACAGAGAGGAATGGCTGATCAGCCTCTATATATTTCAGTATTATTCATTATTATTTTTGACTATTATAGTATTTCACTGGCTCTTTGAAGGCATTGACTGCACTCTTTCTTCAATAATAGTAAACTCAGAATTTCTTTTGTAAAATGGAATCTTGATTATAACTGCTGTGGGAACATTGAGAATCACAGCAGTAACTAATGAAATAGTCAAGTGAACAACAATTTGTCCAACAAAATCTCAATATTTAGATATTGAGTAAGTGAGAAAATGTATCAATAATACAGTTTACATTAAATAAACCATAGATAGGAACAGATATAACATGCTCTATGGTTAATTGAACAATAACATTGTAGACCAGAGGTCTTCAAACTTGGCAGGTTTAAGACTTGTGGACTGGAGAATTCTGGGAGTTGAAGTCCACAACTCTTAAACCTGTCAAGTTTGAAGACCTCTGTTGTAGACAAAAATAGAAGAATAGTAATAATTAACTGTCCCATCTCCAGACATTTCTGGAGTCGGTGTTTTGGGAAACAAAAGACAGCAACTTAAATTAGAATTATTCAAACTAAAGCTGATCCTAAAGTATAGCTTACTATACAAGGTTTTCTTCAGTGGGGCTGAAATGTGCCATCAAGAGCAAGTCTATTTATACTGATCTAATGAAATATGTTACTTCAAAAAGTATGATAAATGATCTAGCACTTTTTATCCACATTTCATATCAAATTTTTAATGCTCTTTTCATGTTATTTAAAAGTTTACAGAAAAAGAACACAACTAGATTTATGAAATTCATGGAATGATTAATTAAGCTATCCTTCAAGCAGATATCTAATTCCAGTCTTTAGAATATTACAAATCTTAAGGAGCTGTTGTGGTGCAGTGGTTAGAATGCAGTATTGCAGGCTAATTCTGTCAACTGCCAGCAGTTCGATTCGCACTGGCTCAAAGGTGACTCAGCATTCCATCCTTCCAAGTCAACAAAATGAGGTCCCAGATTTATGGGCGCAATATGCTGATTCCATAAACCGCTTAGAGAGGGCTGTAAAGCTCTGTGAAGCGGTATATAAGACTAAGTGCTATTGCTATTGCTAAATAGAAGCAACTGCATAAATTACTGAATTCTGAAATAAAGGCACATCAGATGTTTTTTAAAAGAAACTCACCAAGGTGAAATATACCTTATTTTATATAACTTTGCATTACTTAATAATTTTTGCAAACACGTTTCTCAATGATGAACCCAGGTTGAAGTTTTAAAATCATTTAGATGAATGAAACAAGACTAATAAATTGTGATGAACTCAGAGCTCTGTTAATACCTGTGGATTCTTTAAATATGCACAGGTACGTGCTGACAAAGTCTTTATCTTGACTACATGGACAGAAGCAGGGGTAGAGGATTATTGTACAGTAGAAGCCAGTCTTACATTTTTTTCCCCTAGAGAAAATGTACTAGCAAAACTCACTTAAGAATACTCTATGAGTCTATAACAGGGATAAAGTCAGGAAGAATATTGGGACAACCATACATTTCAGAGATCAGTTTCTAGACAGTTTTAAGATTCCTGGTTATCTTTTCCCCCCACAAATGGTTAAAGTGGTGCCTGAATAATCTGTCACACAAAGAGGACAATATTTTTAAAGTGAAATGCTATATTTGAGTAATATAATGCATCACGTTATATTTTACAGCTGTTAATCTAAAAAAACCATATACAGTTCCTTGCATATAGGATTTGTTGCAAATAAATCTTGGTACTAAGATAACCCAACATAATACTTCAAAGATTGTAGGGTAACCTGAAGTATCAAACTTGACACCATAAAGTCAAGTTTTGTGGCATGTATTTATACATGCCACAAAAAAATTCATATTAAAGCTGTATTTTTGTTTTTTCAAAATAAATTTTCCTCAAAACCCAGGACTGAAAGAAAGCTATTCCAGAGCTGATAGTCATTAACACTTCAGAGAATGATTATTCAGTCCAGAAAATCCTCCATTTTAAACCCAATATTCTTTATTAAATAACATTAGCTAACGTAGTAACTTAATAATCAGTATTTACTGATTATATATACTTAACTTTTTCTGTCACAAGTTTAGCCTCAGTATATATTGACTGTGACACTATGACATCAGATATAACAAACCTTGTGGGAAGAGTGCAGCATCCATCAGCTGTCAGCCTGACTTGAGTTTCATAGCTATCCAAAGGACAGGCAACTTGTTGGACCGGAGGGCATTCCACTGTACTACAGTCGACACTGAACACTGGTGGGAAACAATTAAGGTAAGGAAAAGAATGAAATAATCTCTTTTTAGGAAGCATAATGATAAAGTACAACGATTTCATTTACTGATATGTCATTTGAACTCTGCTGCTGGAGAAGACTTTTAATAATATCACATATAACCAAATAAATTGTTGAACAAATCAAGCCAGAGTTCTTGCTCAAGGTATTTAAATATTATATAGCTTCATGAGGGTTATATGAGGGTTCCCCTCGTGGAGATGTGCCCATCAGGCTTCCGTGCATTTCATCAGCCGAGAGCTCAGGGCAGGGGCGGGGGGGTGGCGGTCATTATAAGAGAGGGTCTTGATCCGAGGGAGACCACTGTGCCTCAGATAGCCGGATGTGAGTCCCTTTTCGTGAAGTGGGGTCGTGGGGTGCAGATGGGTCTGTTGATCACGTACCTGGCTCCCTGCCACGTGGCGACGACCCTGCCCAAACTCCTCAATGTTATAGCCGAGGTGGCGGCTGATACCCCCAGACTTCTGGTCATGGGGGATTTCAACTTGCCATCCATTGGTGAAACTTCTGAGGTAGCTCGGGAGTTCATGGCTTCCATGACGGCCATGGACCTGACCCAAGTAATTCACGGCCCTACTCACATGGGGGGACACACTCTGGACTTAGTTTTTGTCTCTGGTCAGTGGTTGAGTGGCCTTGATATAGGGGATATAGATACTGAACCCTTGTCATGGTCTGACCACTCGCTCCTTCGACTTGACTTTCTGACCGCCGCACCCCGTCGCAGGGAGGCGGAGCCAACCAGGTGGTTCCGCCCCAGGCGCCTGATGGATCCTGATAGGTTCCAGATGGAGCTTGGGCCATTTCCTGAAACTCTAGCTCACGACTCGGCTGATGACCTGGTGGCCGCCTGGGATAGTGCGGCTGCCGGGGCTTTGGACCGGGTCGTGCCTTTGCGGCCTCTGACCCGGCACCGAACTCACTTAGCTCCTTGGTTCTCCGAGGAGCTGAGAGAGATGAAGCGCCGGAAAAGACGCCTAGAGAGCGGTTGGAGGGCCAGTCGTTCCGAATCCGACTTGACACTGGTAAGGTCTCATATTAAGACCTACCTAGTGGCGATAAAAGCGGCGAAATCTAGCTATTTTGCCGCTCTTATCGCGTCATCAGATAACCGCCCAGCCGCCCTGTTCAGGGTGACCCGCTTCCTTCTCCATCTGGGAGCGCGGGAGGACCCCTTGCAGGGCCGAGCTGAGGATTTTGTACAGTATCTGGATGATAAAATAACTCAGATTCGGGAAAACTTGGCCACTGACTGGGTTAGTTCAGACGAGATGACTGAGGCAGGCCTTGAGAATGTTATCTGGGAGGAGTTCGATCCTGTGGCTCCCGAGGACGTGGACAGGATCTTGGGACGGCTGAACGCCACATGTTTATTGGACCCGTGTCCCTCCTGGTTGGTGCTGGCTTCCCGGGAGGTTACACGAGGCTGGCTCCAGGGAATTATCAACGCTTCTTTGAGTGAGGGTGTCCTGCCGGCCGCCTTGAAAGAGGCGGTGGTGAGGCCTCTCCTCAAGAAGCCATCCCTGGATCCGGCTGTTTTGGCTAACTATCGTCCAGTCTCCAACCTTCGCTTTATTGCGAAGGTTGTTGAGAGTGTGGTGGCGCGACAGCTTCCACAGTACCTGGATGAAGCTGTCTATTTGGATCCGCTCCAGTCCGGTTTCAGACCTGGGTACAGCACGGAAACGGCATTGGTCGCGTTGGTGGATGATCTCTGGAGGGCTCGGGATAGGGGTTACTCCTCTATCCTGGTCCTGTTAGACCTCTCAGCGGCTTTTGATACCATCGACCATGGTATCATGTTGCGCCGGCTGGAGGGACTGGGAGTGGGGGGCACCGTTTTGCGGTGGTTCTCCTCCTATCTCTCCGACCGGTCGCAATCCGTGTTGACAGGGGGGCAGCGGTCGACCCCGAGGCGCCTTGTTTGTGGGGTGCCACAAGGGTCGGTCCTCTCGCCCCTCCTGTTCAACATTTATGTGAAGCCGCTGGGTGAGATCATCCGTGGTTTTGGGGTAGAGTTCCATCAGTACGCTGATGATACTCAGCTGTACATCTCCACCCCAGACCATCCCAACGATGCCTTGGAAGTGATGTCCCAGTGCCTGGAGGCCGTGCGGGTCTGGATGGGGAGGAACAGGCTTCGACTCAACCCTTCCAAGACCGAGTGGCTGTGGCTGCCGGAGTCCCGGTATAGCCAGCTGACGCCATCGCTGGTTATTGGGGGTGAATCATTGGCCCCCACGGAAAGGGCCCGCAACTTGGGCGTCCTCCTGGATGCACGGCTGTCCTTAGAAGGGCATCTGACGGCCGTGGCCAGGGGGGCTTTTTATCAGGTTCGCCTGATACGCCAGTTGCGCCCCTTTCTGGATCGGGACTCCCTACGCACAGTCACTCAAGCACTCGTCACTTCTCGTCTGGACTATTGTAACGCTCTCTACATGGGGCTCCCCTTGGGGTACACCCGGAGGCTCCAACTGGTGCAGAATGCGGCCGCGCGGGGGATTATGGGAGCGACTGGGCGCTCCCATGTGACTCCTCTCCTGCACGAGCTGCATTGGCTTCCGGTGGACTTCCGGGTGCGCTTCAAGGTGTTGGTGACCACCTTTAAAGCGCTCCATGGCTTAGGGCCGGGGTACTTACGGGACCGCCTTCTGCCACCAATTGCCTCCCACCGGCCAGTTCGCTCCCACAGAGGGGGCCTCCTCAGGGTGCCGTCGGCTAGACAATGCCGGCTGGCGACCCCCAGGAGGAGAGCCTTCTCTGTGGTGGCACCTACCCTTTGGAACAATCTACCCCCAGAGATACGAGTGATCTCCGACCTCCGGACCTTTCGTCGGGCCCTAAAAACTCATCTCTTTCAGTTAGCCGGTCTCTCTTGATTTTATGATTTTATGGTTGGTTTTAAATTTTGATATGGATTTTAAATTGATAAATTTTAAACTATGGGCCAAATTTAATTATTTTAAATCTATTTTTAATCGTATTTATGTATAAATGTTTTTATTTTGGCTGTTCACCGCCCTGAGTCCGAAAGGAGAAGGGAGGTATAGAAATTCGAATAATAAATAAATATTATTCTGGACCCATTGTGTGGAGACATATTTCCCTTGAAGTCCATAATGCTTGGAACAGTTAAAAAGAAGAAAAGGATAGCAAGCAGTATGTTGGATAAATTCTATGAGGACACCAATGACTGCATCATTAAGATATCTAAGAGTCCAAGTGGAGAAAATCTATCCATATATTTGCTAAAGGATGACACCAACCTGATGAGATTTTAATCAATCACATCACTGTATAAACATTAATTGATACACATTATTTTAAAATCAGTTGCTGAATTATTATAAATGTAAAGAGTAGGGCTGTGAGAAGTTTTATTTAGGTTTTTTTATTCATGGCTAATACAACTGAATTGCCAAACTCAATTATTTTCAAATTAACTGCCTTTGAATAGATCTGCATAGTTGAATTATGTCAGGTCAATAATCTGAAATGGACTGATGATTTGTATCAGATCAGAGCCAACCCATGCATCCCTAAAAATCAGTCATTTATGTCAACCATATTTGTTGTAATGCAGGTGCTAAATGATGCATGGTTTTGGGTTCCTATTATCCGTGCTGGAAGATCTACACAAGTTTGTTAAGCTTGCTTGGGAACATGTCCAACAGAATTGTAATTAAAAATATATAATAGGTAATGATGAGCAAAATTTGGGAAGTGCAGAGAAGCTTTATATCAAGCAAGGGATGTGCAGACTAGATTTAGTGGGTGTATGAATGTATGAAAGAAAGCTTATTATACATTTGTTTTGGGAAGTTAATATGATGAAGTTAATAGGCTAGAATAATGGGATGTTTTGCACAAATATTATGCCTTGTTGCTGAATATGTTAAAAGCACTATATAATGAAAATAAAGAATGTGTGAGAATAAATGAAATAGTTCAGTGAGCAGGGAGAAGATTAAGGATATGAGATGTTTCCTTTCACTGTTAAATCTATTTATGGATAAAGGGAAAACCTAGGATGACACTAGAGAAGTGCTAGTTGGGACCATGTATGTGCCTATACATTTGAATGCAGATGATACTGTATTGTTGGCTGACAAGCTTAACAATTTGCAGAAAGCATTAGAAAGGTTGAATGAATATGAAAGTTAATGAATAAAATATGAAGTTGCTTTGAAAAGGGAACAGAGTTAACAACTAGAAATATTATATAAATTGGAAAAAAATCAGAGCAAGTAAATGAATTTGTACAACTTGATAGAACATTTACTAATAGCAATACAGATAGAGAAATTTTAAGATGTACAAATGCTGGTGGAACAACACTGCATTGGGTGTTAAGGGATCTGCTGCAAGGAATGAGTGCTGCTAAAAACGGGAACATACTTCTTCTTTCTTGTTATATGAAAACATGAGCTAGGTAGGGGAAAAAAACCTAAAAGTAAATTGTATGAAATAGAAAGAAATGTGTAGTAAAACAATGGGTCATGAACAAATGCATGATGACTAATAGTGGACAGGACACAAAACAAAATGGACAGTACAAAATAAACATGTTTACAGAGAGAAAGAATGTCAATTCAACTGCACATCAAATATATGAAAGAAGAGTAAATGCATCAAGACTAATTGGAAAACTGAGAAATTTATACTGAGATGAAGTTGAGTTCTTCAAAAACAGAGTTAAGAAGTTTAAAGAAGAAAAAGCAACACATGGCATAATTTATGAACTTGGTATAAACAAATATGATTAACAATGATACAAAGATAAAAAGAGTTACACTGAATGATGCAGATATAAACTGAAAATCTAGGTTTCCTTTTTATCTCATGTGCTTAATTTCATTTGGTTACTGGTTTTTTCTATGTTTTGCTACCCTTATCTCATAAAGAATAGAATGATGGATATGTAGGTGGGTGTAAGACAATTAAGTGATGGGTGTGTAGGTGTCTAGATTTATACCAGCATACTCAATATTTTCCTGGGTCTATTCACGTGTAGATTTTCATAAATACATTTTCATCATATGATGGAATATGATTGTGCCCATTATTAGCACAAGTGCTAATATTCTGATTCTGAATTCCAAGCAACATAAAATATATACCTAGCAAAATCCTGGAATTATATACATACTGTTCAAGGCTGGTGAGGCGAGAATAAGTGGTTCCTAAGGTAGAGTTGTCTATTGTGCCTTGGCTACCAAAGGCCTTCATGCTATTCAATTGTTCATTAATTTGGAAGTTCAAGATGGAGAAGTTTAGATGCAGCTCCAGAGAACAAATATATATGTTTCTGACTTCTTTACACTGCAGTAGGTAAGCAATTATTATATTTGAAGTTTCATTCTTGTCTGCAGTAAACGTTCTAATCTAGTCAAGCTGGGTCTGGGAATCTTCTGGCAAGTTTAGCCAAGAACAAAATGTGTTTGGAGATATGAGATTTATTGCTGAGCTTGGGCATGACATATCAACAAATATCCCTGGTTCTGAGAACTTTCCGTCTTTTGATCTGGATGGGGTTGCACTGCCCCAGATAGAACCTGTGATGGGGTTGCACTGCCCCAGAAAGAACAATTTGAGGAGATCCACTGTTCATACAAAAAATGGTAGCTATAGCCCAGTGGTGGGTTGCCCCCAGTTCGAACCGGTTCTATAGAACCAGTAGTAAAACTGGTGGGAGGCTCTGCCCACTGACCCGGGTATCATCAGAAGTGATCTGCGCATGGCGTGCAAGCACGATGCGAATCGGTAGTAAAGGTAAGTAGAACCCACCCCTGCTATAGCCAGAGAGTTTTAGACAGCTTTGTGTTGTGTGCCAATTGCACCTGTTCCTGGACTGTGACGCTCACAATCACTCATGCCTTAGTCACTTCTCGACTGGACTACTGTAATAGTCTACATCGGGCTGCCTTTGAAGAGTATTTGGAAATTTCAGCTGACGTAAAGTGCAGTAGCACAGACAGTAATGGGCGCTGGTCATTTGGCGTATGTTATTATTATGGTTCGTCATATAATCAGCCAGATGGCTTGAGACTTATGGGTTACTTATGGAACCATCTCGATGGTATTTTTCTTTCTTATTAGATCTGGTAAGAGAGGCATGCACAGGTGCCCTTTTGTGAGGGAGTGTTAGGAAGAGAGGCTTTTCTATCATGGTGCCTACCCTCTAGAACAGTGATGGCTAGCCTTTTCCAGACCGAGTGCCGAAAGTGTGTGGGCGCGCGAATGTGTGCATGCGCCCGAATTCCCAAAATGCAATGCATGTGGTCCCCTGCATGTGCCCCACCCCCACATATGCACGAGTGCCCCCCCACATGCATCCCGCCCTCCATGCATGCACACACATCCCCTGCATGTGCCCCACCTCTATGCATGCAGTCCCCCGCACACCCCATGCCCTCTGCGCATGTGTGACAGAGACCCAAAGATGAGCTGGCCAGAGGGAGGCGGATGCACAGCAGAGCTGAACTGGGGCAATGGCTCATGTGCCATCAGAGAGGGTGCTGCATGCCATCTCTGGCACGCATGCCATAGGTTCACCATCACGACTCTAGAACATTATCTCCTTGAGATCATATTTCCACTGATCCTAATTTGTTAAATTTATATCCTGCCTTACGTATAGGAGTTCAAGGTGGCATTCACTGCATTCCCCCTTCCTATTGTTCCCACAACGAAAACTCCGTGGAATAGGTTGAACCAAAAGAGAGTGATTGTGGACATGTGGAGATTCTTCCAAACGGAATTCTTTAACTGTTTCATATCTATAGACAAAATCTTGCAAAACTGAGTCCTCTACTATCTGAATCTACCATATATTCCATAACTATTAGGGAGGGAATATACCCCTTCCTTCCTGGGAATCCACCTCTTCACTACATTCCATCACAGTGACTGAGCCAGTCACCTAATGAGCCCCTGTGGCTGAAGTGGACTTGATTTTCCTCAATGACAACTTGTAATGTTAATCGGCTCAGTAGCTAAGATGTTGAGCTTGTTGATCAGAAAGGTCGGCAGTTCGGCAGTTTGAATCCCTAGTATAGGTCTCCTGAGTGAGCAGGGGGTTGGACTAGATGATCTCCAAGGTCCCTTCCAATTCTGTTACTGTTACATCATAGTGACTCACTTTTTCTCAGTTTTTTTGTGTTTTCAAAATATTTGATTTCAATGATTATATTTTATTTAGTTAAAGGGCCAGAATGTAAGCATTCTGTGATTACACCTATGATATACTTTCAAACAGTTAAGAATACTTCTCAGACTATAAATATTATCATAATCTAGCCATATACAATTTTCAGACTTTATTTTCTATTATACAGATAGGGGTGATAAAACAATAAAGTCATTACACTGTGTGGCTGTGTTTAGAACAAAGTCCTCTCATCAGTTTTTCTGGGCCTTCATCGTTTAGCAAGAGCATTGGGAATCCCTCTGTAACTTTAACACAAAACTAGAATAGGTAGCTGGATCCTTTTTTCAGTTTGCTAACTCATTGATGCAGATTGCTTTAAAAATGATTTCAAAGCCAATTACAATCATACTCACTGCAGACTGTCTCTTTTTTCGAACCAACAAAAGATAAAAAGACCATCTGATTACCTCATGAATTTATATGCCACCACACAGGTTAATAGTCTGCTGCCTCATCTGAACTTCCAATATGGTCCCCTCCCCACCTTTTTGAGGATCTTTTCAAAGACTGAACAATTCGGACATAGTCAAACTGACATAGTTCAGGCCAGCCATATTTGAAGTATTTGCCTCATTTTATTGATGGGAATTTTATTATTAGAGTTTTTGTGTTTTAAGCAACAACGTTATATGGAAATGTTGGCCTAGGAGTCTTTTGTTTCAGTAGTGGGAACAGACACCTATTAAATTATATATAAGCTTTGACAAAACTGACCAGGATAGGACAGAAAAGAAGAGTATACCTTACCTGGTTTACATTCATAGAAATCACAGCATTCCCCTGGCTTTCCTGATGCTTTGGAAACCAATATATTCAAATATCCGGGTTGGCAGACCTTCCTCAAACATCCTGCAGGATTGCAGACACAGCGGCTTGGAAGAGGGCAGCATTCTCCAGGGGGAGCATAGCCTTCAATCAGAATTGAGTCCTCTGGGCAGCGTGGAGAAAACTGCACTTCACAACGGGCTTTGGAGCAGTCTGGTTTTTCTTCTGAAAGCAAGACAGGAAGAGCACGTCAGGAAGACATTACCTGATATCTGAAGCTTCAGAGTGTTGAAAAGCTATGCGCACATATTTTAAAGTTTTTTTTAACAATGCCACCTACCCAGCCAGCTTACATTGCAGTAGTGGTTCTTGAAGAACAGGAAAATTCATAAAGAAGATGGTTTTACAAGGGATATTTCTAATAACATAATATCCATGAAAATGAGGTGTGCATATTTTCCTTAAAGATGCATGCTTGCTTGCTTAATTTTTTTCTTACAATAGATATCCTGAACCAAAAATTCATGAGACAAAATAATCACTTGTAGTCCTTACAGAGATAAGACAATGATCACACAGAACACTAAAAATGTTTGGTTGCCTTAGGGACAGAAGCCTAGCCATGTCTGCACATATTCGGACTATTTGTCTATTTCTTAGTGAAGACTAGATTATTCCTGAACATCTTTTTGAAGAAAAAATAATTTCCCAGGTGGATTATAGGTGAGAGTTATTTGAATTGCAACCATTTACTACACGTTAGGCTCCTTTCAAAGAGTGATGGCACAAGGCTTACTGTGAACTGAGTCAGGTTTCTCAGCAATGTGGGTCTCAGCCAATGGAAGAGATTAAGGAGTATTTTAAGGAATACTACTTTTCATTTTAGCAGAAGTTCATTAAACAGCTACTATTTCAAACAATAATACAAAATATTTTTTTATTTTTTATTATTTATTTGTATCTGGCCTTTATTTTTAGAAATAACTGAAAGCAGCAAACTTATCCAACACAAGTTCCTCCTCCTATTTTCCTCACAACATGCTGTGAGGTGTATTGGCTAAGAAAGAGTGATTGGCCTAAAGTCACCCAACTGGCTTTCATGGTAAGGCAGGAGTAGAACTTACTGCTTTCTAGCTTGGTTCCTTAACCATCAGACCAAACTGTCTCAAAAATACTAACAAAACCAGCAATAAAAACTGAGGCAAGCTAAATAACCTGTTAAAATCAAGTAGATAATGCAATTTTTCATATGCAAACAGGTACAATAACTTTTTGTCACATTCCACAAGATCATATAATCATTTTAAGTTAACGGGTTAAATAGGTTTGAGCAATGGCAGCAGAGTGAAAGAAATTATGCTGCTTATTTGAGCATAAAAGTTGTTAAAATTTTAATTCCCCTCTTTTGGGAAGCTATTAATTTTCCTTTGTTTCACATTGCACTCTCCATCTTAAAACAAAATACTTAAAGCCGATTAGGAGTAAATAACCACTTTCTGTTACAGTAGTCTTGGATTAACATAAAGAGGTATCCACAGATTCAGTCATGAGAAATTTTTCTACTACCATTTCCACATTCACAGGATTTGAAAAATCAAAGGTTCACAGCAAGGACAAATAGCTAGTGAGATAAGTCAGGGCAGTATAACAGTTGAATAGCCTGATTCAGATCTTGTTCTAACATTTCTCCCATTGATACAAAATGGCTTACATTATCTGTCTGTCTATAATCTATCTATTGCCCTCTCAGGGCATTCTGTGATCAAGAATAATCAATAAATAGCAGCTTATTACATCTGACTGCAAGAATCCAGAAGACCCCTCTGCTGACATTTAATATAGGCCACATATGGTATTAGGAGTAGTTAATAATTGCAATTTCCCCTTTTCCATACAAAGTATGCAGTGTTTTAAAATCTACTTGAAAACAAAAGCTTTTCTTATGCATAGTGATTGTTGTTTGTTACAAAACATATTTTGTAAAAAGGTATGCAAATAATGCTCATATAATTAGCAGCACTGGATGTTATCACAGCTTGCAGCACACTCCTTCATAACTCTCAGAAACTTCAAATAAGCTTATCTTGCATTATCTTGGTTTTCTGTTTTCACTTTTGTCAATTCACATGATAGATGCAGCTATTCTCTTTTTTTAAACCTACTCTCCCCACTCAACGTTTTACTAGCTTAAGCCCACTCGTGCAATGTCTACCACTGTCATCCTTGCTAGAACAAAATCTACAAGAGAAGGGCTGGACCTTCTTTGGAACTGGGGAGGAGGTGAATCCTAGTCATTTTAAATTTTGAAAAAGTATAATGATTACAATATTTAATTTTTTTTAAATAACTCAATACATTAATAAACCCATTACTGTATAAACAATATTAAAATGTATCAATGCCTCCTTGTAGAATAGTTAGGAGTAATTAGTGGGGCAGTCTATCCTTGCTTATTTCAGTTGTGCAGTGCTGAACCATTAAAATTATTTCAGATGCAGTCAAGACAAATGGAGAGGCAAAGACGTGAGCGTAAGTCAAAATTCTGACCACAGAGCCAAACATCAGTTACTGGTTGAGAAATAAGTTTCTGTCCTACCCTTCCTTCTACTGCCACCATCTGCAGCTCATGGGTATCTGAGCAAAGATTTAGTAAACATTAGTTTGGAAAAAATCCTGCATTGGCTGGAAAAATCCTGCAACGTTTTAATGGGGCATAATGCTTAGGATTTTAGCGAAGTGTTCATGCATTCTGAGGGTAATTATTTCCAATTAATTTTGCATGACAACCTCAAAATGTTTATTTAATGCAGCAACAATTTCACAATTACAAACGTTCTTTAACAACGTTTAATTGGAAATGTTATAAGGATCTGTTTACTTGTTATTGTTTAATGACTTAACTATAACTTCTTATGAAGGGTAGTCTGATTATGATTTTGTTCCCTATTTTCACTCTGCATTAGTGTTAAGTGCTATCTTAGGAAGGGAATAGACTAGAGTGGACTATAAAATCCGCTGATTACATATTGTCCCGATTTTTCCCCTATCTGATTTAGCTAATTATTTTTCTTCGTTTGTTAAAAGTGTTCAAGTCTCACTGCATTTTAGAGGTTTCCATGTTATCAGGCTACCTGAACGAGGACATGGCTGTAAATCTGCAACCTCCTACTTTACAAGGCTTAACTAGTTTTGAACTTTGCATAAATCTCTCAGATACTTGACACAGTGTGGCTAGATAAAATCTTTAAAGCTACTGAACTGGTTAGTCCTATGTCTGTATGGCAGGCAACCACTGTATCTTCGTCCTACCTATCCCATGTTTCAAAGGTCTCTTTGCCCTGCCCCTTATAGTTTTGTAGGCATGTAACAGCTGCCTTGAGAATCTTTCTCTTTCCACTTGTCTCTCACAAATGCTACTCTCCTGTCTGCAATTTGGAGATTATTATAGCTCTTATAAATTGCTTCTAATCTTGCAGAAAGAAACCATCACCTCCTTCTCCATCAAAAGTCTAGCTTTCTTTAAACTATCTTTACTGCATTTTCAGTAATTTTTACTGTTAATGATATGGAGGTTATAAGGCCATGATGGGGAACCTATGGCACGTGTGCCAGAGGTGGCACACAGCACCCTCTCTGTGGGCAAGCATGCTGTTTCCAGCTGCTCTTCTGGTTTCTGGCGTGCACATGTGCACCGGTCAGCTGGTGTTTGTGGGTGCCAGAGCGCCAGAAAATGGCCTGAAAAATGCTCCCCAAACAGGCAGCTTTTTGGGGTGTTTTTTGGCAATTTTCAGGCCAAAAATGGCCTGGAAAACAGCCTGAAAAATGGCCTGAAAAACGCCCAAAAACTAGGCATGCACGCACTGGCCAGCTGGTCTTCGGGTTTCCGGCACTCCAGCATGTGCACATGCACATGCATACACGTGCGCTCCAGTTTGGCCACTCGGTGCCGAAAAGGTTCGCCATCACTGTTCTAAGGTATTCCTCAAGGAGCAAAAAATAGTCCATGATTTGCTGACCTTTTTGTTATATGGTATGGGCTGCCTTCATTGAAAGAATAAAATAATAAAACTAAAGAAAAACCCAGTATTACCATGAAAGTAAAAACCAACCAAACAACGAACAGGACAAAAAAGAACTGAAATAATGATCAGAAATGCTTTATCCAGTGCTAGTCTTTCAGAAACAGTGTCAAGGAACAAGAAAAGATGAAGATATAATACAAATGAAATGAAATTGGGACATCATCCACAGGAAAGTTAAGCTAAAATATCCATGGACAGAAAAAAGAAGGGAGGAAAACATGATTAAAAAAAAAAAAAACACTTTTCAGCCTGAGAGCAATACATAGCCCATAGAGCTGCTCTATCTGGATTACCATTTTTCATATTTTTCTTCTCCCCTAACTTTTGAGGGTGTTCTTATTGCATAGTACAAAAAAGAAAAACAACAACAAATGTTTATTCGTATCTGGAGCATATCCAAATTAAGAGGTAGTTCATATGCACAAGGAATCCAACTGGTCTGGAATGAGCAATGAAAAATAAAAATTACAAATCCCAACAACTTATCACAATGGACAATTTCTGTCAATAAAGATTATTGGGAAATAATAAACAATGAGTGTATCACCAACAAAATGATTGGAAGGTTATATGCAAATATATCGAATATTTTAGAAAAGGTATAATGGTACTTAACATTTACTAATTCAAGTTATGTTTACAGTAAAATATAATTTGCTTACCCTAACTCTGAAATCTAAACCTTTGACCAAGCTTGACACGCTAGTTAATGTACAACGTGCTAGAATTGCCAATATGATAGATGTTCAATGATTTCATATTACATTTTATTACCTGGAACACTTTTGTTTTATCATAGTGTTTATGAAATAAAATGTTTATTAAAGCACTGTATAGCATTCACAGCATTTTATATGCATATTTTAAATATGCATGCAAGTAGTCCTTGATTTACCACTCCAATTGGGACTGGAATTTCTCTCATAGTCAGGGAGGTTGTAAAGAGAGTAATCACATGACTGTACCTGATTTTGACTATTTTTACCATGGTTGAAAAGCGAATCCAGTTTCCCCAAATGGATTTTTTTCTTTTGCCAGAAACCAGCAAAAAATCCCACAAATTGCAATCATGTGAGTGCAGGATACTGCAAATGGTCATAAATATGAGTTGTGATTACAGAACTATCTGGTGGTGGGTGGGGCAAGGGCCTTACGTGCCAGTACAGGTTGTAAAGTACTTTTTTCCAGGGCCATTGTGACTTTGAATTGAATGGTTTAAATGAGTGGTCATGTATCAAGGATTACCTGTAATAACAGGCAATATTTATCAGGGCTGTGCTAAATCCTTTGGAGAAAGTGCTTTGGAATGGAATGCATTTCTTAAAAGCAAAGGGGCTGTGCATATACTGTGACAGCTGGGAGCAATTTGCAAAACTGCACCAGCCTGGGAAAAAAAGCATGGCTGCTTTAATAATCAAAAGGGAAGCTTCCTCTACACTCCTTTGTTCTGAAGCACCTCTTTTGAAGAATTTCCACAGCTCTAATAGTTACTAAATTGTGCATTATATTGTGATGAAAACATGGTTTCATGTTTTCTAAAATTTTACATCCCTTTTATATTGTTAAAATCTAATACAAAACACCTTTCTTCCACTTGGAGGTCAACTACAGCTGTCACTGAAATTGATGCCAAACAATAGAAGTACTGTACAGTAACACAAGGGCAGGAAGGAAATATTAAAAGGATTAGAGATAAACAAGAAAAATGATTATCCAGCTGAAGCAGGAAGGCAGACAGGCATGCAAAATACTCAAAAGGATTTTTAGGATATCAAAAGGATAGTTAATTCGATTTTAAAGAGAGATTACATTAGATACACATTGTATATCATCACTCATAAGTGAACTGATAGAAGTAGAAACTATACCAAGCTTTTATGTAATTGTCAAATCATATCTGAACTCTTTTTTTTATCATATCTGGATTCTTGTGTTCAAAAGAGATTTATTTTAGCTTTTAAGAAAGAGGATAAAAAGATTTTAGACAACAATGAATTTGCCAAACTGGAAAATAAATATGAACAAAGTAACCTCCATATTCAGTAATATATTAAGATGACATCATGAGTATGCACGCACAGGGTTTGCAAACATTCCAGACTTCTTAATTTGCAAGCATTCCAGATTTCCTGAAAATCTGGCTCCGACTGCTTTGAACTGCCCCAGGGCTTTTCTTCTTGACAGCAATATGAAGTAGCCAATATGGAGCTATATTTACAGATTCTATTAATTCAGGGCCAATTAATCCAGCTCATTTGGCTTCAACTTTTCCATACTTGAAAAAACAATGCTTAAATTTATATTCTGCCTTGTTTCCCCCCTCAAATAATGTCTTACAAGGATGGAGTAATCCCAACTGACCATTCGACAAGTGGAATGGCTGAAATTGAATTTCAAACCTTCCCAGAGCTAGTCCCACAATTAACCATGGGTTGATCTAATCATTAAATTAGCATTCTAATTTAAGCCCCTGGAAACTATTGACAAGACAAAGAGGGTGAAAGAGATTGTTGGAGAGGCTGGGAAAATAAAGGAAGAGAGAACAGACATAACAAGACCAGACATAGAAGACAGGTCCACAGAAGATTTATCTTACAAATGGAAATTCAGCCCGCGCAGTGGGGAAAATATTTCAAATTATTCAAAGAGACTCCACCTTAAAAAAAAAAAAAACTCATTATAAGTAAGATTTGAAAATTTCTAAAATTTGTAGCCAGATTTGTCAATCTGATTAAAAAGGCACATCTGAGTTCAAATTCTTGCTCAACTATGAGAATCAATAGATCAATTTGTCCTACCTGCAAATTCCTCTTAGCCTATGGTGTAATTTTTTTCAGCTCCACTGTTTGCTGTACAGGTAACCAACTCCCTCTGAACTTGAACCTGCATTGTTTTCTCTATACAGAGGCACACGCTTCAGAGATGCAAACCTTTCTTTTACAATGAGGTGTTGAAAGAGTCCTTATTTAATTCACAGGACATCATTGATAGGTCTGCTTTTTCTGATATTGTTTCCTGAAAAATTTCAAGTGTCACAAGTGCAGCAACAAACATATCCAGGAGTTCAAGTTGACTAGAAGCAAGTCAAGAGCCCTTATCAGCCCAGTACTTTTCTTCCTTGGTTTCTCTTCTGTTTGATCTGAACCCGATGTATTGCTTCAGTCACCAATTTGACTCCTTTTGTGAGGAAAGCTTAAAACTTTAAAGTGTTGCTAATTTACCCATCTCAATAGAGAAAAAATGATTTCTTCCCTATATGACTCCTAAAGTTTGTACTGTCCTGACAGTTTTCCATTCTCCAGCCTCTGATTTCCCTTTAATTCCATTCTAGATTAAGTTTTGGTAGCAGAGGTAATTTCCTATTTATACTTTTATTTATGCATGCAACAACACTTAAAATGTTCTGATATCTATGTATGAATTGTTGAAGATAAAATTAAAATTCATGGGGAAGATCAGCTGATGATTTGAACTTCTTGGAAAAAAATCATTAATTTACAAAGATTATCATATAGATGGTAGATTCTCAACTGTACCAAAGAATCTAATTATGGCAGGAGTGAGGATTCCTTACTCTTTACCTCGTATATTTTCCATTCTTCAAAGAACATCCATAATCTTCCTTCCCAGAAGAACCATAGTTATTCTAGTAATTTTTGAGGATCCTATTATAAACGAATATTTTTCTTTACAACACTATACAGGTAGTCCTCACTAACCATAATTGGAATCAGCAATTCCACTGCCGAGTGATGCATTTGTAAAGTGAAATGTCATGTGACTGCACCTGACTTATGACATCAATTTGTCAGTTGTGTCTGTGGTTGTTAAGTAAATTACTGTGATTTAAATATGATGCCATGTAACTGTGACCTGCTAATTTTATTCAGCTTTAGCCCAGATACAAACTAGACAATTCCATAGTGTTCTAGATTTTCAGAGGTTGCATGCTCATATTTAATGTTTGACTCTGTTAGAGTCTTATTTTGTTTTAGAAAAATGCATAAAGTCCATTCAGTGGTTTCTTCAGTATTATTTGAGGACATGCTTCCTTTGTCTGCATAAAGTAATATGTTGCATCTGTGTGAATCTGTGATGATTGGAATAGGTAGTTGTGTACGTGCTGCTTCAGTGTATATATGTGAGAGGTAATCAGGGTGGGGGCATATATGTTGCCCCTAATTGAGCAGAAATATATATGAGGGTCTAATCAGAATGGTGTACAAGTAATCCTTGACTTATGATCACAGTTGAGACTGGAATTCTGGTCACTAAATGCTAACGTAATTAAATGAGTTATCATGTGACTAGGCCTAATTTTACAATCATTTTTACTTTTGCTATTAAGCAAATCACACAATCGTTAAGCGAATCTGGCTTCCCAATTGATTCTGCTTGTTAGAAGATGACTGGGAAGATTGCAAATTGCGATTATATGGCTGCAAGGTACTGCAACTGTTGTAAATGTAAGCTAGTTGCTTAGAGCCTGAATTGCAATCACATGAAGGTGGTATGATGGTTATAAATTTGAGAAGGGGTTGTAATTGGTTCCATGGTTCATATCTTTGAACCATCATTAAACAGATGGTCGTAAATCAAGGATTAGCTGTAAATGTATTGCCTTTGCATGCTTGTGCATGTCGTTTCTGCTCTCTTTTCATGTTGCATTTGGGTTTGTAATAAAAATACAATGAAAATAAAAATTGAGTTGCATATGTTCTGTGCCCCATGATCCAGAGAAAGGAACTTAACATGGAGCAATTGACAATGTCTACCCACTGCTCAATTGCCTTTCCCATAGGAATATTGATAAATTTGAAGAATTTTTTTCCTTCCCAGCCCAATCCTACCCATTTTCAAACATGACCTTAATTTTGCTGGTATCTTCAATCATACCAGTGGTACTGTTTTATTTGTCCTGCTAATGATCAAACAGACAGAATCCTGAACTCGTTACAGAAGGTCTTTCCATCATTCAGTTGGGATGAAAAGAATAAATCTATCAGGATAGAGATGGAAGATGAAATGAGACACATACTAGAAAGACAAGACAGCAAAAAAGACAATGTATCAAAGGAAAGTGGTACTTTAACATTGACACAAAGGTGTGCCTTTTTCCCCTTAAAAGGAACTGGACTGGGTTTTTTTCCCTTGAGGAAGAAGAATAAAACGTTTTGCTTCTCATCCAAGAAGCTTCATCGGTTGTGATGTCGGGGGATCCTATTTTTCCATTTCCCACCATCCAGTCCCAACTGTCAATACCTATCCTTCCATTCCCACCCCCCTTTGATAAGAAGCAAAACATTTTGTTCCTCTTCATCAAGAAAAAACTGTCCAGTTGCCTTTTGGTGAAAAAAAAAGCACCTTTGAGATAACTATGACCTGGATAACTGAGAATCTCCACAGATACTTAACACTGACAATCAATATAATAGATGACTTATATTCAATCTGTCATATAAACAAATTTTACAAAATTATTTTCCTCCTTAAAGATAACAAAAAACTGGAGTATGCAGAATGTTGAACCATTTTGCACTATTTACCATGTCAACCAATATTTGGAGAAGTGATACCAATCTCAAATTACGCATACTTCAGACATACATGAAATGTACTGTGTGCATTTAATAATTATTTATTAATAATTATTATTATTTAATAATTTTAAATTTTTAATTGATGTTTGTCTTGTGTTTTTAAATAGGCTGTACACCGCCTGAGTCCTTCGGGAGAAGAGTAGTATAGAAATAAAATTATACTTATACTTGCAATTTCTAAATGATTTGTATGACCTCACAACTACCTGTTTACATAATATTGATGTTACCTTATGCCCAGCCTATTTTGTTTTATTTGATTTTTTATTCTAACACTGCTACAGCACCAAGTTCACAGTGCTTCCACTTTTCAGTACTGATCATGGTTAGTAAATCCTGATATTCAGAGGGAGAAAGGCAGTGGTGGGATTCAAATAATTTAACAACCGGTTCTCTGCCCTAATGACCAGCTGAGTAGGTGTGGCTCAGTGGTCATGTGACCGTGTGGATGTGGCCAACTCAACGTCACTTATGTCGATAGGTGCTTCGCCTTAGCTGTTAAAATGTAATAAGAGTTAACCAGAGAGGCAGTTTCTGTAAGCAGGGCAATAAAGATTAGGCTAGAAACAACACCAGAATGTTTCCTTCCTGACTTCCTTACAGGATTAGCCCTGTAAAGTGGAAAAAAACAAAATAAGATTCTTCCAACAACCAGTTCTCCCGAATAGGTGCGAACTGACTGAATCCCACCACTGGAGAAAGGGGTTATATCTTTGGAGTTACGTAAGAAATACATATTAGCAGTCAAAACACCGGGCTGTCAAGTTTACATACTCTGCACGAACATATTAGTCTAATGGAGGTGAAGCAATGAATGTGAAAACAGTTTTGCTCTGATGAAATAATATGTCAACACAGCAAGAACTTGGTTTCACAATGGATCACTAAAGAGGAACCACAAATGTTTCTTTCTTGATTCATAGTACCTGCCTCATTATTTCCGACTAGCTGCTAATCACCAAGGACAAGATCAATAGATCTTGCCAAGGTATAAGAATTTTAGTCCATGTTAATAACTGCAGTGACTGATATCCTGGATTAAGCTCATTATAATGATATATAGGAACTTAAAGACATTTTATCAATACTCCCTTCACAATATTGTTGTCACTCTTAGCAATTTCCTTAGATTATTACAGGGTCTGCTTGTTCTTATATTATGATTAGTTTAGATTAGTTCTTAATGGCAAAGTTGTGGAATTTCATTTCTTAGTCATAAAATATGCTGTGCTAAACTTTATTTTCCATAATGGAAGTATTATAGTAATCCAAGGAAGTGAATGAAATGGTAAAACTATCAGTGCAACAAGGGGTTTTGCTTATCAGCCAGCTTGGTTATCTACAAATATTTTTTCTGCGAGAAAAGTAAGTAAAGTACAAGCCAAAGCATCAAGTCCTAGTGTCCTTCATCAGTTAGCATCATAGCCAGATGGGACTCTCTAACAGCTGAAAAAAATGGTGCTGGGGACCAGAGTACACGGGTCATTCCATTTTATCCATGAAAGCAAAAAAAGCCATTTCATAGCCTCATATGTTGTGCCCACTAATAACAGATCCTCTATGTGCTCAAATGTCTGGTGATCTGGTGATTCTTCCATCGAAATCCTTATCCAGTTAGGGCAGTACTGAGGTTTACTATAGCCAATTACATGGATTGACTTAAGTTTTAAATGAATTAAAAATAAAACCATATTTATGCTGAGATATTATATAGTGGGTGAGAAAGAAAATGAAGATGTCAGAATACTGGGGACAGGGCAAATATGCATCTACCCAAGACTCTTCACCATTCCACACAAGGAAGTCTAGTGTTCCATTCCCAATTTATTATTCCATTACAAAGAAATAAACGTTGTGAAGGGAGGGGGAGGCAAGGCTAGGGACCACTGTCTTCCTAGGGCAGAGAGAGAGTATGTTCAAAGATATCCAGCTGGATTTCACACCCAAGAATGAAAACCCACAGTCTTCAGATAGTAGCCTGGTGCTTTAACCACTACACAAACTAGCTCTAATGGGCTTTTCAAATGTTCCTTTTTTACTACCTACAAAGAGAAAGAATTGTCATGGCAGAATTTTCATGGAGAAACTACTACCTCTCTCAATGACCTTGATTGTCATGCTAAGAGAGTCTTTTAAATTATGCAACAACCAAAGCACACTCCAGATATCGCCAACTCTCTGGAAGGCATTCTGTACTCCAAAGCAGGAGTCCCCAATGCCTGGCTGTGGCCCACTAGTAAGCTGCAACCCATTTGGAACCAGACTGCATAAATGGTGGGTGAGTGTGTGCGCCATTTGAGCAAATGGAGCTGCACATGCTTGCGTGTGCACCTACCATTCACATAGAACCATACCCTTCCCACCCACCGGGCCGCAAAACCAGAAAGGTTGGGAACCAATGCTCTAAAGAACTTCACAAGTGAAGACCAAAGGTGCCTGATACACAGGAGAATAAGATTAGATGTTAACTACCTGGCAGTCTAGAAATGGGGAGAGCAGAGTCTTTGATAGTAATCATTGGAGAGAACATAATATATCAGCCTGGAGTGTCCCAGCACCATTTAGCCCATGGATCAAAGATACCCTACCTCTACATTAAAAAGAAAAAAAAGAAAATGTAAGAAAATGTATCTTATCCCCCTGAATTAAATTTTAATATAGTCCTCAATTTGCAAAGGAAATAGAGGGCGAAACTCAAGAAAATGCAGTGACTACAAGTGACATTCAACATTATGAAAATGAGCCTGGGTTCTCATAATGTAACTTTCCTTTTCCATTTGCTACAGAAAGTCCTCAAAAAAAAAAAACTAAGACAGTTAAGGAGCAAAGGGCTGAGAGTATAGCAGGAAAGGGAGGGAACGGAAAGAATTCAACCTCCTTTCCATTCTGCTATAGGTACTGTTTGCTAGAACCTACAATTCTTTATAGTTTCCATGTCAGGAAGAT
Source organism: Pantherophis guttatus (assembly GCF_059756535.1). NCBI lineage: Eukaryota > Metazoa > Chordata > Lepidosauria > Squamata > Colubridae > Pantherophis > Pantherophis guttatus. The sequence goes on along the minus strand of NC_142063.1, from coordinate 283,533,730 downwards.
ACTTTGTTTGAAACTTTCTAACCCATAATATTATAACTACCATGATTCTAACCCATAATATTATAACTACCATGATTCTAACCCATAATATTATAACTACCATGATTCTAACCCATAATATTATAACTACCATGACCATGTTTGGATGCTAGAATTTTTAGGAGTGAAAATTCATTACTCTTAAAAGCCACTTCCAACTAAAATTCACTGTGATCGTACAATATACATTATTTATATTTTTTATCAGCTTCAAGCAGTAAGCCACTTATTCAAACACCAAAATCACTTTTATTTTACCAATCATATAATTCATCAAGTAAAATAAACAGTAAGTATGATGTTTAAAAATATACACAGCCCACCTTGTTCTTCTTAAACTCTCAGACAGAGGTATAGATGTTATGTCATGCCTTCATTTTAGTTTTACATGACTTTTATTTCCACATAGCACGCACACGCGCGTGCACACACACACACACACGCACACACACACAGAGCAGGGGAATGCTTCTGTATTATTACACATGATGTATCTTTTGTAGGATTTTCCTAAGAGTGACCAACAGAGAAAGAACATGACCAATTTTGTTCTATTTGGAATTTAAGTATGACAACCACCTTTTCTATGGGGTTCCAGCTATCTAATACTGAACTCAATGAGGTCACTACACTTTGGATGACTATACTCCAATTAGAATGAAGCCATCACCTAATGCCTCTATTGCTAGAATGGAATGGAATGATTACAAGAATGAAATAATCTATGATCATTCCCAAGACACATGGCACCAATTGTCACTAAAGAGAGAGAACTAAATTGTATCTGAAGTCACATCATAATTTGGATTTCGATATCAAAGAATAAGTTTTCAAGGGAACAGAGATACTTGTGAATGATGCAAATTCCCTTTATGGTATGCACTGGATACGTATAAATACAACAGTCTTTCTTTTCATAGTCTACTCTTTTCCATAAACTTGCATGAACAAATTGGATAAAGTTTCATCTTTGGGATTTTTCCCCTTTCCCATCTCCGATCATGCTCCACAATTCGCAAAAATAACAACTTCCTATTCAAAATGGGGACTTATGCAATACTGTAATTTAAAATATAAAAATTAGAATCTGAAGTTCAAAGCAAATTATTTATTCAAAGCAGATATAGTTTCAAAACAGATAATATCAGTAAGTGGACAAAGTTATACAATGCTTTAAATAACACTAACAAAAAGTAAGACACACTAGACACAAGTTCGTTTAGCTGTTTTTCTGATATGAAAAAAAGTATAAATCTTTGAGTTTAGTGCCAACAGCTCCACTATATTATTATTTATAAATACTAAAAAAAAAAAAAAAAGATGGGGGGAACCTGCTGAAAATAATATATTTAATTTCTGATTTCCAATTGATTTACAGCTTTTTTAACATAAACTTTAGGAACCTTATATGTATTTGTATTTATCTTGCTGTATGATACATAGTATATATGGAATCAATTCTTGCTTAAAATTATACTTCTATTATGGATTTATTTATTTTAAATATTTGAATAGCTGCCCTTCTTAAAATCAAACTCTAAGAGACTTACACACAACAAAAACCACATATACTGTTAGGGTCACCTTTGTTGCATATATTTCTAATCAGATATTGAAAATTTAACTTCACAATCAGATATTGTTGGTATGTGTCTTTTTCCCAAAGTTCACAAAGTCAACAACCAAGAGCATTATCTTAATAATTTCTGGTGTTTTTATTAATATATTCTGAAATTATGCTTAGTAAAAAGAATGGTTTCATTTTGAATTTGATTTTTAAAATTCTCTGAATGGCGCTATCGACAGGGCCGGCACTCCGGAGCCGCTTGAAGGACGGAGCTGAGGCGAGGGCAGCTCTAACGCCTCAGCGGAAGGCTAGCCCCTCGCCAGCGGCAACGGAAGCGCGGATCCGCCCAGCCGGGTCGGAATCCGGTATGCTGCAGCCCCGATTGATAAGGGGCTAGGCCAGGCGGCTTGGAGCCCCAAGCACGCCGAAGGCACACAGCAAATTAGTAATCCCACGTGGCAGCTCCTTGGTAAAAGTAAAGATGTGAAAATAATAAATTAAAATAACAAAACAATTAGCAAGGAAGGTAAATTAATTAGAGAGCACTCAAATTGCCAAGTTCTCACAGCAACTGAGTGAGAAAGACTGAAGCTGATTGGTTGAGGTGGGCGTGGCCTAACAGTGGAAGGTTTAGCACTCAGTTCTGCCCAGCAACTAGGAGAAGCTACCCCGTCCATGGATTGGAGGAGCAGCGCAATGGAAAATATTCCTTCTGTCTTATGTCATTTCCAACATTTATGACTGTATAATTTATAGATGTTGGTAATTATTGACAGATTTGCAAACCACAGCCAGCTATTATGTTTTCAAAGAATCTTCTACATGAACAGAACAATTGGAAAATAGATCTAAATTAGAAAACCCAGAAAAAAACAAGTGAGGACTAGTCATGTAATGAGGGGCAACAGGCAGAGGTGGTATTCAGCAGGTTCTGACCAGTTCTGGAGAACCAGTAGTGGAAATTTTGAGTAGTTCAGAGAACTGGTAAATACCACCTCTGACTGGCCCCGCCCCATCTATTCTCTGCCTCCCGAGTCCCAGCTGATCGGGAGGAAATGGGGATTTTTCAGTAACCTTCCCCTGGAGTGGAGAGGCAATGGAGATTTTACAGTATCCTTCCCCTGCCACGCCCACCAAGCCACATCACGCCCACCAAGCCATGCCCACAGAACCGGTAGTAAAAATTTTTGAATCCTACTACTGGGAACAGGATTGATGCAGGATAGAATCATAAGTGTAAATATGACAAATACTTCCACCTCATCTCTATAAATTGGCTAATACAGACACACATTAAAATGAGTTTGTATATTTTTTGTACGGAATATACTCTATGGAAATTTAGGGTTTTTTAAAAGTTTACACAAAACCTTTTATCAAAAAGTTAAAATGTTTATTAAAAAACCTAAGCTAGTTGCTTGATCAACTTTCGCCTTATGGCGAAGGCAGTTGAAAGCGCGGTGGTGCGTCAGCTCCCACAATTCCTGGATGAAGCGGATTACCTGGACCCGTTTCAGTCTGGCTTCAGGCCTGGTCACAGCACGGAAATGGCATTAGTCGCGTTGATAGATGATCTCTGGTGTGCCCGGGATAGGGGTTACTCTTCTGTCCTGGTCTTACTTGACCTCTCAGTGGCTTTTGATACCGTTGACCATGGTATCTTACTGCGATGGCTAAGGGGGTTGGGAGTGGGAGGCACTGTTTTTCAGTGGTTCTCCTCGTACCTCTCGGGTCGTATGCAGTTTGTGTTGGCAGGGGGGCAGAGGTTGACCCCTAGGCCCCTACCTTGTGGGGTCCGCAGGGGTCAGTTCTGTCGCCTCTCCTGTTTAACATATACATGAAGCCACTGGGTGAGATCATCTGGGGATTTGGGGTGCGGTATCATCAATATGCTGATGATACACAACTTTTCATCTCCACCCCGCATCACCCCAACGATGCCCTTGATGTGATGTCCAGGTGCTTGGAGGCTGTACGGGTCTGGATGGGGATGAACAGACTTAGACTCAACCCCGACAAGACCGAGTGGCTGTGGTTACCGGCACCCTGTTTTGTCCACTATATTCCATCGCTATCCCTAGGGGGGGAGGTGTTGACCCCCTCAGAGAAGGTACGCAATTTGGGAGTCCTCCTAGACCCATGGCTTAGCTTGGAAGATCATTTGACTGCCGTAGCCAGGGGGACCTTTGTCCAGGTGCACCTGGTTCGCCAATTGCGCCCCTTTCTGGACCGAGATGCCTTACTCACAGTTGCTCATGCCCTCATCACCTCTTGTTTGGACTACTGCAATGCACTTTACATGGAGCTGCCCTTGAGGAGCATTCAGAGACTTCAACTGATGCAGAATGCGGCCGCACGGGTTGTCATGGGGGTACCTCGGTACTCCCTTGTCACACTACTCCTTCGCGGTCTGCATAGGCTCCCGGTTGTCTTCCGAGTGCAATTCAAGGTGCTGGTGATCACATTTAAAGCCCTACCTGGCCTAGGACCAGAGTACTTGTGAGATCACCTCCTGCCACCGGTAGCCTTCCATCGCCCGGTTCGCTCCCACAGAGTTGGCCTCCTCAGGGTACCTTTGGCTAGACAATGTCGACTGGTGACTCCTAGGGGGAGAGCCTTCTCTGTGGGAGTCCCTACCCTCTGGTATATGTTACCCCTGGAGCTCCGGATAATCCCCGACCTCCGAACCTTCCGCCGGGCCTGGGTTGACTCTAAACTGATTTTGTAGCTTTTTAAATTCTTAAATCTTAAATTTGACCTTATTCCCACGTTTAACCTTATTTATTGGATATTCTGCTTTAATTTGTCTTTTAACTTTTGTATTTTCTGTTTCTTATTGTTGTGAGCCGCCCTGAGTCCTTCGGGAGAAGGGCGGCATACAAATCCAATTAATAACAACAACAACAACAACAACAACAACAACAACAACAACAACAACAACTTTCAACTTATCATTAATTCTAAACAACAACAACAACAAAACCCCAAAAAGGAAATAGAAGTTTCTATCATTGTAGCCTACTTCTGAATTCCCCCAAAATGGTTCATAGACAGACATGGTGAGAAATCAGGCAAAAGGATTGGTAGAGAAAGTGACAAAACTCAAGCCATGCCTGTGTTAATTTTCACTGTTAGAAGGAATGAAAAATATTGTTAGGTCCAGGGTGGTAGAAACTGCATGCATGACTTGTTCAAAGGTTGTTGAGATTATGTTTACTAACCCCTAATTTTTGCAATGTAAATAAACTCCAGCTATCAAAAGCAAAAGTATTTCCATCCTTTGTCAAATACAAAAGATTTCCTGGCGTGCAGACGGCCGTTATGTTAATAAAAATGAAATAACTAAAACTGTTACATTATATAATACTTAAAGCCAAGGTTCTCTTACTGTTGGAGGTAAAGCATTCTCAAATAAGAGTCTAAGCAAAGGTAAAATAAAATTGTTCCTCTCCTGTATAGGACAGATTTATTAGCATCAGATTACAATCTGCTAGGTCAAAAGTGCAATAAGTATGTGACTGCATTCCGCCAAAGAAATAGAAGGCTTCTACATGCAGGTACGAGTTGGCTTTGGGCTGGAAGACTGTGCTGAGAATTTAGTTGTTCTCTCAGATTAACACCCCTGTACCTACAATGAATATAGCTGGTTTTAGTTTTGTTGCTTAATTTTCAAAAATGTTATCCAATTCAGATAGAAAACCAATGCTCAATAAAATAAATTCTGAGTAAAAAGGTATAGTAGCTCGTGTTTTTTATTCCCTTTGTTCTGCAAGAACTGGTACTTTGTAACATTTTTAAAAAGTAGTTTATGGTCAGCAATAATTTATCTACAGGGAAAACCAACTTGCAGATAATGAAACAGGAAATTTATCTTCCAGACACTATAGAATATTTTGTTCCTATCATCAATAAAGACCAGGCATAGCTATGACTTCAGTGTTTGGCTAAACTTACTATGAAGTTGTAGCACAATTGTTTCTCAGCACAGTACATAAAAAAGATTTACTATTATTTTTTGCCTTAATATTTCTGACACCATCAGGTTTGCTTTTTAATAAAGAAAAGTTGGTTATCAAGACCTGCCAATGGTGTAAATAAGCACATAATTATTTGCTTAGAATCTAATAAAACATACATTTTAAGAAAATATGGCAATTCTGAAACCACAAGGCAAGATTCTTATTTCTTTATTACAGACACAGTATATTGTGACCATATCATTTATATTTTAGTATTTCATTTTGTCATGTTTTAAACCCTTGTTAAACTGTCATTGTTGAAAGTCATATATAAATCACAATAGATTATATTACATGAACTAGCAGAATGGAAGTTGAAAAATTTCATGAAAAGTCTTCATGATTTGATACCTAGGTAACAGCAATAATTCAAAATAGTTTAGGTTAAAATTGAACTATAATAATCAAAGAAACGGGTTGAAATTTAGTTGTCCACTTATTTAGCTTTAGGAATTTTAACATTCTGTTAATGGTCTAAATGTTAAATTTAAGTGGATATTCAATATATAATTTGTTTAGGAAACATTTATTATACTGTAATCAATTTGATTCTGAAGATGAAACCATGCAGAAAAGATGCATGCAACATATATATTTAAATGGATCTCTCACTTGGGGTATCAGTCAAATGTTAACTCCTTACTCGAAATTTGTCAATACTTTGGTTTAATGTAACTTTGAAGTCAGGGCTAATTTAGACTTGAGAGCAGGAGAATATGAGTATATGAGCTGGATCAGGCCTACGTCTCTCTATCTAGCAATTCATATGTCACATCACCAGGATGTGAGACCCCTCACATCCTGGACATAAATCCTGGACATAAACTGTTTCAACTCCTACCCTCAAAACGACGCTATAGAGCACTGCACATCAGAACTAGACACAAGAACAGTTTTTTTCCAAATGCCATCACTCTGCTAAACAAATAATTCCCTCAATGCTGTCAAACTATTGTAGTAGTAGTAGTGAAGTCTGCACTACTATTAATCTTCTCATTGTTCCAACCACCCATCTCCTTCCACTTATGACTGTATGACTGTAATTTTGATACTTGTATCCTTACGATTTATATTGATATTGTTTCCTGATTGCTTATTGTACCCCATGAACGTATTTTTTCTTTTATGTACACTGAGAGCATATATACCAAGACAAATTCCTTGTGTGTCCAATCACATCTGGCCAATACAAAATTCTATTCTATTCTATTCTATTCTATTCTATTCTATTCTATTCTATTCTATTCTATTCTATTCTATTCTATTCTATTCTATTCTATTCTATTCAGCATTGTAGTACATCAGTTGCATCTAAGAAGCACATATACAGGAGGTTAAGACAGTGCTCCTAGGCAGCAATCAATCATCAAATAGAGGAACACTGGATAGGTCCGTCTTTGGAAATTTATCTAGTCTCATTTTCAATCATCTAAAATTGTTCACTTCCTTATCTGTCCTTGATAAAAACAGATGGCTATTTAAATATTCTATTTGAAAAGTAATTACAAAATAACAATTTGCTAACTCTTCAAGGTGTGCATTTATATGATCTTTTCAATGGCTTATTTGCCTCCATCCGAGCTGCAAACAAATGATTACATTTTATATTTCACATATGACAAAACTTACAAAAGAGAGACCTTGAAAGCTTCACTAGCTTTTCTTTAACAAATTATTTAACATGAAATTCATTCAGTTTTAGGTAGACAGAATATTAGCCTTTGAGAAAGGGTGATTTCACAAGAATCTACTTAGGAAACAATATTAGAAAAACAAATAGTGCTACAAGGTAGTAATTACAGAGGACTTGAAATATTTCCTATTTAAATCTTGCATTTGGTCAATCCACAAAAAGAATGGCTCAAAATATGCTGACAAATGGCAGTATTAAATGATATTTCATTACATTCAATATAAGCAGCAACAAAGAATCCAAAGTTAAATCTACAGAGGAAGAATAATTACTGCTTCTATAGCAGCAAACTCCTATAAATGCTGATATAAGATATTTGTTGAAGATGCCAAATAGTAATTAAAAATGGATTCTTGAATTTGAGCCGAATGGACGCAAAGAGATTTAACATATCAAAAAGCAGATCTGAAAAAGGAACAAATCAGCTTACAACTGTTAAATATATTTCAATGCTACATGGCAATGCTTGCAAGTTAAAAACAAACAAAACTTTTCTAGGTTTGAAACAGAATACGTTAAATAACCAGGCTGCTGTGCTACATTTCCAGATTTTGATCTTTTAGGTTTGTGTCCTTATCTGTATTATTATCGTTTTTTCTTTAACTATCCACTACTTAAATATATTCCATTACATTTTAGTACATTTTATACTTCTCTGTATGTGCATCTAGTTCATCTTCAAATATAGAAATATTTCAGTGCGATCTAAATTCAGATTAGCAAACATACATTAATGTCTCCGATCAATTTCCATAAAGCAGCGTAGGGAACCCTGAGCTATGACCTACTGCCTTTTAGAGTTCATCTCATTTTGCAAGGCTAATTTATCTTAATCTGTTCAGAAAGCTCCTTCCAGAGATTTAGAATGCAATGCATTTATGATAGTTAGTTCTGTCCCTGAAAATAATTATAGATTAGACACAAGCTAATAAGGTAACGCTCAAGCCATAGAAGACAGATGGTATAGCTGTAAAGGAAAAATAAAAACAAAAAACAAAATAAACTATCCATCTGGGAAAATATGGATGAGGAAAAAAACAAAACAAGTCTGGAAGCGTACATTTAATAGTATCCTGAAAAGATACTACACATTATAACACTTTATTTCAGAGTTGTTTCTAAATTGATTTTGTATCGTTTGGCCGAAAAGTTACATAATTATAAGCAACACCATAACCATAATTTTTCAATACACAGAGAGATCATTTCAAAATCAATTTCAAAATGAACTGCAAATTAATAATCACCATAATGGAAATTTTATAGCTTACAAAAACTCATATTTCAGAGACTGAATTCATTTCCAGGGAATCATTGTTTTAGTCATGCTGAACAAAGATGATTAGGTATCTAATCATCTGTCATGACTAAAACAGATTTTCTTACATATATATCACTAAATGTTTACTCTTCCAAAGAGCTAAAAACTCAGCAACGTCTAATTAAGGATACTCATCCATTTGGAAAACATAGTAGCGTTGGACTGCCATTTAATGTATTTTACATGCAATAAATCAAATTTCCATTTGGATTTTACAAACAACATACACTATGTTATTTAAGAATTCTTAGTTAAGAAGAGATTGGACAACTACTTGTCTGGAATGGTATAGGGTCTCCTGCTTGAGTAGGGGGTTGGACTAGAAGACCTTCAAGGTCCCTTCCAGCTCTATTCTGTTTGATTTCTAACACAACAAAATTGACATTTTAAGTTATTTGTGTAAATTTTACATTATTTGTGTGAATAATATAAGTTAATATATAATATATATAATATACATAGCAATAATAGTAATCTAATTTATTAATATTAAATATTATTAATATAAATATAGAGCACCAATTGTTACACTAACATATACAATTAATTCTAACATAATATAAAATAAGGAGCCTCTATATTAAGTCGCTCAGAACGTATCATAATATTAACCTCTGTTCTAGGCAGGACACAGCTACAGTGTTAGAATAGTCAACAACCGACAGATTTTTTCCTTAAACAGAATCTAAACATTTTTTTAATAAATGAAAGATGTCAACGACAGTCTATTGTTGGTTTTGCCTCCACATTTAGGTTCCACATAAATGGGGAGGCCCGATGAATGAACATTATTTGAGTGCAAGACAACTACCTCTGTTTTACTTGTGTTCAATCTAAAACAGTGGGACAACGTTCAATGGAGGCAAATGACATACATTCAGTAGATAAACAGAATTTTCTACAACTGTCCATTAAACTGAGGTTTTAAAGTGTAGAAATGTTTGAGCATTGCAGTTATGAATCCCAATATGACTACGGTCATCCAGATTTAACCATGCAATATGACTAACCACATCCAGATATAACCATACATCATATGTGGATGAATGGACAGTTATATATCAGTTTTTAAACTTCCCAAAAGTGTGTGTGTGTGTGCGAGAGAGAGAGAGAGGGAGGGAGGGAGAGAGGAAGGGAGAGAGAGAGAACATTAAAAATTAAAGGTAAGAGAAATGGAGAAAAGTAGTAGAAAAATGAAAAAGAAATAAGTAGAAAAGAAGGAAAAAGAACAAAAAAATAATAAAGTGGCTTTTGGTTAGCCTAACAGCACTTAAAAGTGCTTTTATGTTTTCTCCCTTCTATAGGGTCATATCAGTTTTTTTCTTTCCCTAATCTGCACTTTCTAATCATCAATTCATTTTTTTCCCATAAGTCCATAAGAGTTCCCAGTCTGTAATTGATCTTTTCTAAGCATCACTGCTTGAAATTGAAACATAATTCTTGACTCGTATAATAGTCTGGTAGTCGGTAGGTTTACCTGCTCCTCCAAATATATAATGCACACACTAGAATTGGAAGGATCCATATTTCAAATAACAATGATAAGGAAATATTTCTAGGATGTGATTTGAGGCAACCTAGAAATATTTTTCAGGTTGGAAATATGTTTTATCTAATACATTATAAAGATGTGGAATATTCTCAAATATTGTTTTTTTTTTAAAAGTTCATTCTGAATAGGTTCTGTTCGCTTTAATTAAGGATTTTTTCTCTGTTTCTGTCTCCCCCTTTTATTAAAATGTTGGCTTTTCTGAGAGCAGTGTAAAACAATACAACATTTTGGTAAAAACCAATATTAAATTATATAACCCCCCCAACCTCTAGAAAAGCAATGTTTTTCACACTTTCAGAAAATGGATAGGTGCTATTTATTTAGATAATTTTATTTAGCAGTTGAATTGAACAACTGCTAGGCAACTGAAACTAGGCAATCCGTGTCCCATCAGGTCATCCTTTCAAAGATACTTCCTTACATAAACAGAGAAACAGAATGACCATGTTAGTCATTCCTACAGGCGGATTCCTATAGTTTTGGTTTTAAAATCTAAGAACATCATTGTATTAAATAAGAAAAACAAATATAATGCTTTAGTTTAACAAAGGACACTTTTGATGACAAGATTTGTGGTTGATCTGCCATTCTATAAAAATATTCTAATGTTTTTACTTCTTTTTCCTTAGCTTAAAGTGACATATGTACAGCTGACTATGCTGGCATATGAATTCTTCAGATAAGCCAGCACTTTCTCCACGGCTGTCCTTGTGCTTTATGTATTGGTAAAGCAAAGTATTACTGTTTTGGAAGCTATGTCCACTGAAGAAGGACATCTTCACCTTCTGATAAATTGAGCATAATTCTTGGAATTATGACTGCCATTTTTTAATGCACCAATATATATCTTTGCTACAGTGAGACTGTTGTGGAGTTCTTTCATGACCATCTGTGTTCCATTGCAAAGTTCTTCATTAAAATTATGGGAGATACTATCTTCAAATTCCAGTTTATATGGTGGCAATCCAGAAACTTCAATTAAATCAAGGAATTCTGTTGTAAAATAAGTTCACTGAAGGAACAATATTTTTACATCATTTATTTATTTTATTATTTATTTTGTCGCATTTCTATGCCGCCCAACTCCCAAGGGACTCTGGGCGGCTAATCATTCCAGATTGCATGTGGAATTGATTTTTCTCATCATTTCCTTGAGGAAAACCAAAATAAAATCCTTTCAGAACAGTAGGACCGACAAATGTTGGGTAGATGAAATTATACATTCTTCCATAGTTCCACCAACAAATGTTAAAGAAAGAAAGATGAATCTTCCAGTGTTTCAAAAATAATCTTTCAATGGGTCAGGCTTCTGTATGTTGTTGATCTTCAGGCTGCTTGATCCATTTGGATATAACTCAGCCTCCTGCTTTCAGTCTTAGCAGCCATATATTGTTGGAATAGATGCCCTTCTTTTAGAAAGTTATTACACTTATTCTCATGATTCATTATTCAATATGCATAATAACACATTGCCATTAGTTTCTTGTTCTTGATCATTTGGAGTTGATGATGCTGGTCATCATCTCCAACAGGAAAGAAAAGTATATATCAAAAGCTGTTACAGGATGGGAAATTATTCACAAACTACGTCCTTATTCTTTCAACATAATGTATAGTTGATACATTAACGTCCAATGTAATGATCTATTTGTCCTTCTATAATCACAGAAGGATTCTATCCATTCCGTTTTGGAACTATTTCTTCAGCATCAAAGGATATTGTTTGGAAGAGACAATTATATTGTCTGATGTTCTTCCTGAATTCATTTGTAATAAATTCATCCCTTCATTCAGCAGAAATCAGTAATTTCTCCAGGGACCAGGAACACGTGACAGTGAGGACACACTTTGGTCATGGAACCAACATCAGCAAAAATATTACATTGTGCAAGTTGTGCATTTTGTCTTACTCTTTCTCTGTTGAGGTCTTGCTGTTGAAGTTGGGTCTAGGAACATTAGAGGAACTTTACCACATGTTCTCAAGTTGATCTTACCTTTCTTCTTTTGTCACCTCATCTTTTGTGCAATTTTGGAGACTTGTACCCTTTCATCCTCAGTTTCTTCATCTCTCTTTGCGCCACATCCCAATGATTTTTACTGTCATCTCTTAACTTTCTCATCTCAGAACAATTTAGAATTCCTGCTGGCTTCTCCATTGAGTTGTAGCAAATTGTCAGAGATACGACCATATGACCTCCTGAGGGCTAAGACAGGAGCAATATACCTGATCTCTGGCAGCCAAAGTAAGGGATGGCCTACACTGTTTCAGAGTAGGAAGAAGTTGAAAATTAAATAGTATGAAACTCAAAGGGAAGAAAAAGAAAGAGAAATGAATTTATTTTAAGGGAAGAAACCATGTCAGTTTTATGAAAATAAGATATACTGGCTAATGTATTTGACTGACACTAGAGAGATGCAGTTTCTACTCTATCTGTAATTACAGCAGCTCACTTGGTAACTTTCCCAACTTACAGAATTGCTGGGAAGAAATAAAACAGGATAGAACACTAGTATGTGCCTTCAGTTCCTAAACAAAGATGTGATATAGATATAGTGCATGTTTGTGTGTGTGTGAGAAAAGGGTCATAAAAAGCAAAAAAAATATCCAGGCCTTTCTTCATGTACCTTAAAGTTGTTGGTTTTTTAAGAGCCACATGACAAGTCAAAACCCTGCTGTTGAGTCGGGTCAAGTCACTTTCTCTCAACTCTAGGAATGAAGCAATGGCAAACCATTTCCAAAAAGCCTTGCCAAGTAAACTGCAGGGATTAGTTCAGGCAATCACCAGGAGTTAGTATTGACTTGAAGGCACGTGGGCACACACAGAGACATTTATTTCTCATTGTCATTCTTTCATGAAATATATATCTTTATAGTATGACTGTAACACCGTGATGGCAAACCTATGGCATGCGTGCCCAAAGTGGCAAAGCCATGTCGCCCGGCACACACAGCCTTGCCTGTTTGTCTTCTGGGTTTCTGATGTGCATGCGCAAGTGACGATCAGCTGTCCTTCGCGTGCACGGCAGTGCCGAAAACCGGTGTGGGCATGCGCGCTGGCCAGCTGATCGCTGGGTACACGTGCGCGCTAGAACCCAGAAGTTCGGCTTTTCCAGAGCACGATTCCTTCACGTGTGTGGCAGTGCTGAAAACCTGCCTGTGCATGTGTGCCGGCAAGCTGATCATCTAGTGTGCATGTGCACACTAGAACCTGGAAGTTCGGCTTTTCTGAAGCATGGCTTTGACGAGCCCACACAATGTTTCCACACAACCTTTTTGGCACTTGATGCCAAAAAGATTCACCATCACTGCTGTACAGTTTATGAAAAGATTGAAATAGTAAACAGAATAATGGGGCAAAATTCTTACTTAGTAATGTAGGACACTGATCAACAACAACTGTACAGGAAGTATTTTGGTGGTAGTTACAGAATTTTAACTAAAGATATTGCAACCAGTTACGGAAGCTAAGAATATTCAAATAATTACTTTGGGCACCCACATACTACATGTATAATAGCTTTGTTCATGAAATAGATAGAAGAATCTTCACTGTTATTTGAAACTCCATTTATATAATAAGTAGGTTCCACAGAGATTTCTGGTGATATTCACTGGCAAATATATGCAAACATCCTAAAAGGGGCAAATACGTTTTCACAGAACTCTATTATGCAAAACATTAGCAAAGAATAAGAACTGAAATCATATTTAATAGAGGTTTAAGGTTAAACAATATTAACATGAGTCATTTGTTATACAAGCTACAACATTTATCTAATATAAACTATGATGTTAATTTCTTAATATAGTCATTTCAACAAAATCAAAATGAGACAAATGAATGAATGTTCTTAATACTATTAAATGAAAGATCAAATTAGCCCAAACAAATAGACATTCTTTATATTTTTAAATGTATCCTGAACCTCATTGTTAAAATACAAAAATCATGCACAGAGGACACATGCATGCAGATATTTACGAAATCAAGTAAACTAAAGCTCTACTAGCTCTCTTTGTATTTCCCCTTCAGCAATACTATTTGTGTGAGAAGCACTGTAATGTAGATGAGAACACTGGTCTGATCACACTTAGCCATGATCCATTACTTTCATAGAATCATCATATGTAAAGGACCTTGCAGATAATCAACTCTAATCCTGGCCAGTACAGGACGCACTATTTCAGCATCTCCAACAGATTTCCACCTAACTTCTCTTTAAATATCCCCAATGAAGGGATCCACCATATTTTGAAGCAGTCTACTGAAATGTGGAAAAGCTTTACCTTTAGGGTTATTTTCTGCCTACCAGTCAAAACTTATTTACTTTTAAGTTTTTTCTTGTGTGTGTCTGTGTATGCCTTTTCTTCATTGTTGACTGTTGGTAACTACCTGAACTAGTCCTTTAAGTTTTCTTAGCAAGATTTCAGAAGTGGTTTCAGAAGGTCGCGCAGCTGACTCTGCCCCTCAAAAGGGATTAGAACTCCTCTAAACCAATGGTCACCAACTGGTGGTCCATGGACCACTGGTGGTCTGCAAGAAAAATTACTTGCATTTTTTATATTGCACTAAATCAGGGGTCCTCAAACTACTGCCCCTGGGCGGGATACATGCAATGAACGTTTGTGCTCTGCAGAGTCTCCCCATTCAGGGTCTTTTTGTGTGGGTTGGAGGGGGGCAGAAATTCTGACTTGGGATCTGCTTCAGCCTCCTGGTGCAGGGCTTTGGGTGAAAGCTGGAGGGAAGTGCCACTGGTGGCAAAGAGCTGGAGGGCGTTGTTCCAGTGGGACTGAACCATGGCCTTGAACTGGCTGACCATCTCAGCCCGCTGAGCCTCCAGGTGCCGGTACCTGGCCTTGCACTCCTTCAGGTCTTCCCTCTGCTTGGAAAGCCTATGCTCGTAGTCTTCAGTGAGGTGCTTCTGCTGAGCCTCCTTCAGATCCAATTTGAATGAGCCAGCTGTTTTGCCAATTCTTTCTCGTGGTGGGGCTGCTTAGCTCCAACAACTGCTTCCTGTTGGGGCCCTAAAGAGCCGGGCGGGCAGGCGAGGAGTGGCTGGAAGGGGTGAATAGAGGCTGGCGAGGTGCCCTATCAATGTGAGTGACATTGAGTTGGCCATGCCCACTCAGTCACATGACCACCTAGCCACTCCCCCCAGCTGGTCATTAGGCAGATCATATTAGTGGTCCACAGGATTTAAAATTATGAATTTACTGGTCCCTGAGGTCCGAAAGGTTGGTGACCCCTGCTCTAAACTACTTCTTGTAGCATTGTTTCTGCTCTTTTCTTGTAATTTAAACCACAATTTCTCTTTGTCATTATTATGGTTGATCACATACTCTGTCAGATATTTAGACTGGATTTGGCATGTCTGTCTGTCTGTCCTTTCTAAGTTTTTCTTTCCAGGTTACTGTCCTTTGGAAACACTCCAACTGGTCAAAATATTTTCTAAAATGCAATGCCCAGAACTAAATACAATATTACTGCAGAATAGAGATGAAAAATGATATTTGATCTGGACACTATACTTCGGTTGTTGCTGCCTAGCAATGAATTACTAAATTTGCCTTTTTTTGAGCCTTTATTTTCTTTTTTCTCTTGTCACATCACATCAATTACCTTCAGGACCATCACATCACACTGACAACTGTATGCATAATCAATTTCTATATTTCTCTTGACAGGAGGTATTCTCTTGTATTACCACTTTGTGGATTTCTGATCTTGAATTTTCTCTAGCTACACAAACCCTAGCTTTTAAAGCCTCAACATGCCATGTTATTCAACTATAATTTCTCAACTAAAACATTGTGCTTTACAATTAAATAGAGATAATACTGAACTTTATGCATAGCTATCTCATAATTAATGATTTCATTTGGACATTACAGTAAGCCATGACTTATTAAATAAATGACAAATTATTTAATTTTTTAGGCTGCTTCCACACTAACCCCAAATAGCAACCTAGCTTCTAATGCTAAACCTGGGAGACTAAACTGCGTGTCAATCTATTAAATTTCTAAACAGATTTATCCTTGAGCTTTGAAACTAAGTTTGATGGAGCCCTCTTTCTGGTAGGACAAATAAAGGAAGCACTACATTTGTGGAAGCACTAAGCAGCTGAAGTAAGCCACCATGGTAGCTTTCTCCACAATATATCCAGAACTTGTTATGATAAATTGCTTGGTGTTCCACTCAGTACTGGGTGCTAAGAAAAAGGACCAAAAGGTTTGTATTGCATACTACTACTATTAGCAAAAGTATAGTACCATGCCATGCCATATGTTGAGTCATATTCACGCTGCCTTTCTGGTGATATAGCTTTGCTAATTACCTTTGGTCTTCCAACAAAATAAAAACATAATTTCTTACTGATGTGTATTCTTTCCTCTTATGATTCTAATGCTTATCTGAATGTATTCACTCAGTAAATATTAAGTCTCACAATCTCTCATAGAATTTCTCTTATACAAAACTAAATTTAGACATGTAAGACTGAAATAAGAGCCTAACCTTTCCCTATTTGTACCTATTTTTCTCTTCCCTTCCTCTGTTTCCTGTATAATAATCTTTTAATAAATTACAAACTCTATAATGGAAGAATATGTTTTCCCATACACTATGAAAATGCCAGGTATACCAAATGAATGAATGAATAAATGAATGAATGAATGAATGAATAAATAAATAAACACAAAGAAACAAATTATCACTTCTCTCTCAATTATTCAAAATATCTCAAATAATTAAAAACTAATGAATCAAGGCCAATTTCAAAAGAAGCTGAACAAGATAGGACCACATTAGTACTCAGAAAGAAAATCATCAGGAACTCCCAGGTCTGCAGGCTAAACTGGGCAACAAAAACAACAACCACACAAAAAGCAGAAAGTGGCAATGATGATCCCTCCATTTCCATGCTCTGGCCAAGAAATCTATAGGGATTTATTCATAATCAACCTCAAATTAAAGGAAACTACTTTTTTTTTCCTAACCAATTTCAAAAGCCAGGTATATAAGATAATGGCAACATTTAAGACAGTAATTTATTGTCTGTGGAAATAAAAGAATCCTTAAGAGAATCATGCAAGCAACACAATGCACTCTATGGCTCCTAGTTCTATTTGATTAGAAGGTCTATATTTTGAAAAACTATTTCTGTCTTTGTTCATTTAAAATCTAGTATGGTTAAAAAAAACCAAGTTGCAGGGCAATGATCCAATAACCTTTACATAGTGTGCTTTACTATACTTAGTTTGGTCACCTGAAATGTACATCTATTAATATTAATTTCTACAATAACTTTTAATACATGAAAACTACAAAACACAATTTTCTTTGATTCTATAAATGTATTAAGTTTTAAGGTTGTTTCAAGTAAATTACAGATACTTCTGAAATGATTGATAAACATTTGTATGTCATTGGATCTTTGGATGGATACGTTTTCAGATCAACAAGCAATTTCATTCTTCTGTGGGAAGCCCTGCATCATTGTAAAAAAGTAGATGATCACAATAATACCAAGGATACTGATATAAAACAAAACATTAACAAAATAAATATTATGTTCCTATTGCACTATTTAAGATGTCTGGGAAAAGAGAATGAAAAAACTAACAATAGAACTGCACATCTCTCTCCACATATATTTTGCCAGTACTATCTAGTACTTTTTATTCAAACATTATCTTTTAAAACTGATATTAAATCAGCCTAGTATGCTATTTTTATTTTATTCTATTTTATTTTATTCCAAGACATCGGGCTCACAGAGATGTCTAACAATACCCACAATGCCTTCATCACAGCTCACTAAAAAAATAAGGGAAGTAAATCAAGACTGCTGAAACCACAGAGATATCTCACTGCTCTCCATCACAGGCAGAAATACTTCACACTTATCTGTAGCATCCTATTATAGTTAAAACATAATTGCAAAATGACATGTAGTTCAGTCTTCAAATGTGACATGTACAGTTTAACCCATTCATTATAAAAAAAAATAATACACAGAAAATATTTCAGTAATTGCAAGTTTTGTATCTAAAATATAATTTTTCTTATATACTACACTGAAAATCTGAAGCAGAAGTAAACATTATTTATTATATAATAATAAATAATATTTATTTATTTATTATTTACTTATCTATAAAAAGAAGATTATTTTTAAAAAATAAAGTCAAATATCCCATAGATCTGTAGGGAAGTGTAACAACTATGGTAGATTAAAGCAAATTTAAGATACTGTATTCAGTGGTTACCATACAGTTGTTTAAGAAGATCCTATGTATAGTAGTCAGGAACTTTTGTTGTGAAAACTGCTTTACTAAGGCATAACTCTCTTGTATATTGTAGCAAAATCCAATAACAAAGTACTATAGCTCAAAATTTATGAAAACTTTAAAAAAATGGAAAAAATGACTGAGTATAAATATGAATCTTTTTATAGAATAAAATTAAACTGAGAATTAAGGAATTTGCAGAAAAAAGCATGATGGAACTTTAAAGAGGAATTATTTTTAATTAAACAGCCTATACCCTCTATAGGAGTTTTTAATAGATATCATGTATTACGCTTAATGCAAAGATGCTGATATGAAAGGATTTTATATTTATTTCCAGCTATAAGAATGAATATGTCTTCTGCTGTCAAAAAATCAATAAATTATCAGATTGTGTTCAATAGCTGTTGCTTATTCTGCATTTACATTAATGTGTTGCTTGTATCTGATTGGCCATAAAGTATTTGAAAGCTATTTTCAGCCACAGAAAGTATAGATTTTGAAGGAGAAAGCTCCTGCCATCTATTCTGTTGAGTTAGTTTAGCCCCCCTTAATAAAAGCTTTCCTGTTGAAACAAGCCTGAAAAATTATAGGTCTTGCTTACACAGGTCAAGTATAAGGCATGTTCTCACATACCAATACTGACATAGTAGGTTACATTCTTTTACATGTACACACCCATCTGTGCTAACTACCAACCAGCACTAATTTAATGGAAGCTAAGCAAAAATGGCAACTCTCCCAGGTTATTTGGCAGAAACTCAAACTTAGATGCCTATGTAAGTTATTTATATGGTATGTGCAAATGACTCGTCCATCAGTTTGCAACATTTAAGTCAGGCATGCCAAAGTTCATTAAGCTTCATATATTAAGTCCATTTTGCATGTTTTGTTTTCTTGGCAGCTGACTTAAATGTTTTTTATATAATGAAACTAAGGAGCAATTAAACTCAAGATACACAAGGCAGAAAAGTTCCACTTTAAAAAAAAACAAAAACAAAACTTGACTCTGCAAATAAAGGTGAATGTTTTCAGCTGCCTTACCCCAAGATTGGTTAAACTACATGATAAAGTAATACCCAAAGAGTATGATGTGTATTATATAAAACAGTAATACAATAAAGCCTAATTAAAAAGTTCTTAACAAGAAGCAGTTAAAGCAAGTGTCCTTTCTGTTGGCAAGCACAGTTAATATTTTCAGAACTTGCAGAAACTCTCATAAAACAGCTTCTGTCTCTTGATTCACAAAATGGCTACCATGGGTGACAAAGGACAGTTTTTCAGAATGTTATCCCTTCCTGCTGCAAGATAGTTCCTATTTCCTCTACTGTCCTTTTCCCTTTTTATATAGTCATATTTATATATAAAGCATTAAGCCAGAATTACCCATTATTTTTATTTTCTAAGAAAGCTCCTGGTTAAGAGGTGTTCTTAGAAATTAGGATAGTATTAGAGAGAATACTTTGCTTGCAGTGTGACCATTTCCAAATATACAATAATGAACGTTGCACTTCAAGAGAACTGTGAATGGATGCTTAGAGAAACCATGTTGGAGAAAAAAGTTGAATTGATGTTTACTTTGTTTTTAACATGTTTCTGTTATTTTCCATAAATAGCATAAATCAATAATCTAAAATCCACATCAAACTATGTTTTTTTAATTTTAATTTAGCTGAAAAACATAAATATAGCTCATATCTAACAGACAATGATAGAAATACTGTAATTTCCACAATTTATTTAGCTCCTATATTGAGGAATGCAAAAGAGCAATGCTCTTGAATCCTCAAAGTTCTGAATTGCAATGAGGAGTTAGTTGGAGCGCTGATGCCAACATGACCAATATATTGCTCAGATATATTAATTCAGAATTTTGGATTATTCTTTTTAGGCAAAAATACACAAATTGTCAGAAAACAACAGCCAAGGGAGTCACAGCCAATATAATACAAGAAAGGTCATAAAGTACAGCCATGTTTCAGAAATGAATACATGAAGTTGCTTTTTTATATCAGTTACTATCCCACAGATTATACATCTGAAATTATCATTTTTTTTTCCTGGTCAGGTCATTTTTAAAGAAAGGATTGCTGCAACCACTTATCATTTGACGGTCTATAAAGCCTACGTAAGCTAATTGGCTAATAATTGCATGGACATCTAATAAAGATAATAAAAATATTCAGAATATAGGTAGCCCTCAACTTATGACTGCAATTGAGCCCAAAGTTTCTGTTGGTAAGTGAAAGAGTTAAGTGAATTTTGTCCCATTTTATGACCTTTCTTGCCACAGTTGTTAAGTGAATCATTGCAGTTGTTAAGTTAGTAACATGGTTAGTAAGTAAATCTTTCTCATTGACTTTGCTTGTCAGAAGGTTGCAAAAGGTGACCACATGACCCAGGGACATTGTAATCGTCATAAATAAGAGTCAAGTGTCCGAATTTTGATCACATGACCATGGAGATGCTGAAATGGTTGCAAGTCTGAAAAATAGTCACAAGTCACTTTTTTCGGTGCTGTTGTAACTTCAAACAGTCACTAAACGAACTGTTATAAGTCAAGGACTGCCTGTATATGCTGCCATCAAAGCATAGACTTTAGATTACCATTAATTTTAATACCATTTAATAGGTTACCATTAAAAAAGGAAAGGGAAACATCTCTATAACTAGTCCTATAGAATTAGCTGTTACCTGGAACAACTTTAAAAAATCTATGATCTCTGGTCTTCAAATAAAAGGAACAATAAATTCACAAATTCTTAAAGGGAACTCAAGAGAAAGTTTAAGTGTTCTTGCCATTGAAAATATTATCTAAACCTATTTATCTAAAATATTATCTAAACCTATTACTGTAAACCATTAATTCATAAATGTGCTATTCTGCACTTTACCTGTCTTGCAAGTTACAAAAAATGAAGTGAAGTGAATCTGCCATTTTCATTGACAATTTTACCTCTTAAACTGTGCAATCCAAATTAAGCATCTATACAAATATTTCTTTCTTAACATGAAACATAAAACAAGTACTTCATAAAAAATTAGTGTCGTACTCTAATGTAGCAAAAGCTAGACTAACTTAATTCATTTTGTATTGTTTTATGCATACGGTATCAAGGAAAGATAAATATTCCATTAGATAGAATACCAACCTACTGACTCTCAAAGATAGTATCCCACCATGTTATTTTGTGATTAGACTTTATGAGAATGGTGAATTAATCAGCATTTCAGCCAGATTTGCTTTCAAACTGCTTGGAAAGATCATAGAACACATGTCAGTTAAATTTAATGGTGTCCTTCAATCCATAGAATAGTTGTATTGAGATTTCACTCCAAAAGCAGAGACAAAAACTCCTATTGCATAATTTAACAATTTTTGACTTTAAGTGGGAACCAATACCCTAATATAGCTAATTATTATTCTGCCTACAGCTAAAACCCATATTTTAGTTTAAATATATTCTGTTGTGCAACAGCTTCCTGTTGGGAATCTTGATAAATAAAAGGAAAACCAAATGGCTAGTAGCCAGAAGAAGAGTGGAAATAAAAAGCATTTTCTTTAAGATCAATATAACCACCTAACAGCTAGATATTTATGCATTGTGTTAGTTTATAATTATATAGCCACTTATTTGATTTCAATCCATAGGATTCCCTGGTGTTTTCATTAGAAAATAAATGTACTATTATTGTGGACTCACAATACCCTGTGCTGCACTTATAAAGCATTAAAGCATTAACCACCAGTGTCATTTAGAATTGTAAATACTTATAAATTTATTCCTGCATAAGTCTTTATGATTCACAGCTCACTTCATCACAGCAGGTATTCCTATAGGTTCTAAGCCTATTCTAGTTAATTGGTTTTAATGAGACTGAATGCCAAATGCCAAATGATTGATTGTGTAATATTATTTATAGGAAAATAGCTAGATCTGTAACTGTCTGATTGTCTATATGTATTTTATTCTATTATGTCTGATGTTTACTATGTCTGATGAACTAGCTTCAGAGTACATTGTCCAGGAAAATTGACCCAATTTATTCCTAGTCCTAAAATCTGCTTTAGGGACATCTACCATTAAAGACCTAAAACACCTTAGTAATGCAAACACACACTATAATGACTGGGCTTTTTTATTATGTTTGCATCACATTCAAGGAATTCATGGCTCTTCACACTTCATTTTATTATCATAACTATCAACTAAATCATTTGGGCAGAAAAAACAATCACTTTAATACCATTGGCAAGCTTTTAGAATTCAAAGTCTCTCCAGCTGAATATCTGAATCTCTACATTACTCATAACATCATTTACTGGCAGCTAGATTACCTCTCACCAGTGATGACACTATGGAAAGCCTTACTTAAGAGAATTTAACTCACACGTTTATTTTTGTCTACTTCACAAGCTATTTGCCTAGCCTTTTTAAAAGCACAGCCATTATTTTTTCCTGTAAAGAACTCAATATGCAAAAAAATGAATGTTCTTTTTTACCTGAAACAAGTAGCATGCTTACAATTATTGTCACATAATTATTAATGTAAAAAGGATGGTTAAATTAAATAGTAGAAAAGCCAGCATCTTTTTTCTAATAAAACAGTGGACATTCATTTCCAAATGTAAGGGTGTTAATGGATTAATAAACTAAGATTTAGATTCAGATGCAATACAACATATTTTTGCTCTGGCAAGTTTCTTGTTGCTTTAATTGCATGTGTGCAGAGAAAGCCACACAATGTTTTATTTTCAATGGATATTTTTTTCTTGTTTTTTTTACCTCTGACTTAATTTTTTTAAATGGGCTATATTTTAAAAGTATTTTTATTTTTATTTCTATCTTTGCTGGTAATCTCTACATACTTTTCCCCTTTGAGTCTCGAATTGCAGCATTGCCTTAATATGCATACCTATAATGTGACTATTATGTCACATTATACATATAATGTGACTATTATGTCAGAGGAAGCAATGTGTTCCTCATAGATGCTAATGGATATAGACAATCTCTTATTTATGTATTTTGTAATATTTATATAGCTGCTTATCTCACAGATAAGGGATTCTGGACAGCGTATCCCACAGCTGTTTCTTAGTGCCCATCTGCCCCTCTACCTCACTTGATGCTTAAAAAATACTAGACACACACATACACACCCCTATATATGAGAGAGAATGACTCACAACAAAGCAAAATAACAGGCTCAAGCATCATTCATTCATTCATTCAACTTCTATAGCTGCCCAACTCAACTAAGTAACTCTAGGTGGCTTAACATTCTAAAATTATAAAACAATTTAAAAGACATTAAGACAAATGATGTGGTAAACATCATATTTACCCCAATGCTTTTAGACTCCACAAAACTCCTACTGGAATCATAGAGACCACTCTGGTCCCCTACTTCATCTTCTGGTAATTAGGTACCTGACCATACCCACAGTGGCAGCCATTTTGAGAATCTACCCACACATTCTTTTATAATCCTAAATGTATCCAGGGTCAAACAAAGTGGTCTACACCTGAATGGTGTCATAATATCAATGATATAAGAATTTTCTTTTCATAAATATGTAGCTCGAATGTTGCAATATTTATTGATCATTCAGAATTTAAATAACGAACATTTTGTGGTTCTTTGGACAATGTTAGAAAATATTTCTAAAGCTATTACATGGCCTTTTACATTCCAGAAGCGAATGGAGTTGAACCCAACTTGTCATATTTTTCCTATAAATTCTATAGGTGACAGACTTTCCAGATATCATTAAACAACTATGACTGTGAAAGAAGGAAGCTTCATGTATTTTCAAAAATAATGTACTAAAATTTGAAAGAAAACTTCAACTGGGTAATTATTTACTAATCACCCCAGAACAAAATTGTTTTGTTCAATATTCTTTGTAGGAACAAAAGGAATGATGTTTTAAAAATGAAGTGTTTATACAGTATTCTTCTATACTCTAGAGTTTAATTTGTGTATATAAATACAAGTGCTTAAGAATGTGAAGCAGAGACAAATACAGTCAGAAGCAATAGCACTTAGACTTATAAACTGCCCCATAGTACTTTACAGAACTCTCTGGGTGGTTTACGATATCAGCATATTGTCCCCAACAATCTGGGCCCTCATTTTACCAACCTTGGAAGGATGGAAGGCTGAGTCAACCTTGAGCCCTGTCAGGATCGAACTCTAGACTATGGGCAAAGTTTGCCTGCAATGTTGCATTCTAACCACTGTGGCATCAGGGCAATCGACAAGTAAAAGAAAATAGTTAATACTATGTACATTCACAAAATTAATATCATAGAGGCATTATGAGTCCAATGTTAAATTCTGAATCTAAAATTTGAAAATGGAAAGAATAAATTAAGGCAAAGCTATGCATGATAATGATCATCCCACTGTGATGTTGGGGAAAAGGCGTGCTGGCCCTAATCCAGACTGCATCTTTGGTTGGGGCTCACTTTTCACTTCCCCTGCTTCTGATTCTTATCATAGCACTTAAGGATGAAAATATAACAATGAACTAGGACACAATTAGCAGCAGAAAGCCAGCATTGGGTCATTATGCAGATGAACCCAGACTAAATGCTATAAAAGAAGCCTTTATTCTTCTTCTTTATCTTTATTTGATTTATTAAATAAAGATAATTACTACTATTACTACTATTAAAAGCCAAACCCATACACACACAAATATGACTACAGTTCCTGCATGAAAGCAGAAAGCAACTGACCTACAGGAAATTGCCTGCAAACCACACTGGGAAGTCACATATCCCCACCACCTCAAAGAAAATCTATTTGCCCTAAAAGAAAATTTGTTATCAAATGAATATAGTCAGTTACTACTTCTTAGATTAAGCAAAATCCATATTTTAATTAATCCTCAAAGGCCTTAAGATGACATCACAGCAGAAATATTACTGTTTGCACAATTTCATTCTGACTTATATTACTGCTGATTAAATATATAAGCTGATGTCATTTGGCCAGGAAAAATATTCAGTATTAATAACAGCTAACAGTTTGTTAAACTACTTATCTCAGTCCTTAGGGAATTTGTTTTAAAGAATTCTAATTAGGAAACCAGATTAGTCATAATAGTCAGTTTGTATGCTTACAATCCTATTAAAATAATTCTTAATTAGGTATAAGTGACTGTTTATCAGTGGACCTCTGGTATTTTGACAAAACGATGAGAAAATAATTCATCAGGAACCAACAGTAAAATAGTTTTTCATAAATAATGGTGGTATCTTTCTCAACAGTTGAACAGCATAGACTTATGCTGCATTTTGCTTCAAACAATGCTTGAACTAAAAAATGAAGAGTATCCCTCAAATATTCTGAGTGGAAAATGTGGCCCTTCAAACAATTTGGGCCAACCATTTCTGCTAACAGCTAAATAACCACATAATATGTTTAAATTCCAAATTAAGGTATTTGGTTTGCCAAAATAAACACTGCAACTCTCTAGGAGAAAAAAAATCCTATACCTCAGAAAGTAATTAATATGAGGTTGAAAAATATGAAGGGCCTCCATGAAAGCTCTGCAGTCAAAGTAGTGTACATGATGTATGAATTTGAAATATAACAATAGCATATTTATTTCATTCTGTTAAATTTTGCATTGTTACTATTATCACAAACCATTCCTGTTCTTAAGTACATAAAAGTAAAAGTACCACATAGGAAATATCTATAAGTATTCCACAGTACTCAAAGAAAATGTTTTTAATAAACCATGATACATTATTAAAGGTATTTATTCATCTTGAAATCTGCTCTATCCCCAGTTTTACAAGAAAGTCATCCATTATTACCACTTGAGAATTACTGTATTATATCTTCAATAAATCAAGTAAAAGTAATCAAAAACTTTAAATGAAATTAAATCATGTCAGCGTCTAGAATTTCTTTCACATAATACAACTTCCCACTAATGATAGACTTTAAAAACTAGCAGCCATAAAATATATATTGCATGCATTATAATGTTTTATATTATAAACTTTTTAATATCACTGACAATCACCAGCAGGTTAGAGTATTGCCATCATGCTTAAAATTATCTAAACCACCTCAGTTCAAATAAACCTGCCTGAACATTTCTACTTGTCCCTTAAATGAAATTTTAGAAAGATTTCCTGATTATGGAATCAAAAGTCCCAGGTAAAAAGTATTCCCCTGCCAATTTAGGAGGATTCACCAAAATATCTTTCTGTCCATTGCATAGGCTTGGTGTACAAATGATCTTAATAGGATGCTCTTACCCAGCCTTAAAATTATAAAAAGAGGAAGTAATATTAAAAATGTTAATTATTTTCTCCTATAAAACTAGAAGAGGTTATTCTATCCCAACTATAGTATGAACTTTGAGCCTATAACATAAACATTATCACTTTGTTGCAACCAAGAAAAAGGAACAAACGTAATCATAATTATAAACCTAACATAATTCCATATTCTTTCTATCCAATGGTTACTTGAATTCAAAATCAAATATAGGCCACATTCATGCTCTCAAGTAATATTTGAACAGGTGATCAAACATCTTTAAGAAGTGGAGAATAAAGCCACCGATTCCCAAATATTTAAACAACCTGTCTGATCCTTATTATCGCTCACCATCCCAATGAAACCACTTGTCTCTCTAATCAAGTGGGTATGATCATACATTTTCATATTCCTTTTCTGTGTCATTTTCAAATAAAAGTACTTCAATGCATTCTAAATTTAGTCACGTCTTTTAATATTTTTTCAAATTTCTCAAAAAGGGAAACTCAAGTCTTTTAATTTTTTTTAGGATGCTGGGACAATGAAAAAGTGCTAAAACTGAAAGATGTAGATAAACATTACTTCCTGAACAAAAAGAAAGATCTAACACATTGCTATGCAATTGTTAATTACTTATTCATATCATAGTTATGTTGGTATTATATTGAAGTTGGTTGATCCAACCCTAGATTTTTTAAAAAAATCTAATTAACTTCTAAAATGTTTGCAGTTACTTTCAACTTTTTAAGTGCTTCCAAAATGGAAACAAAAAGAACAACTAGCTCCAGCCAGACTGCTGTGGACCTGTTCTTGGTTGCTGTTGTATTGATTCTGAGGGTTTTTCCAATTTTAAATTTAAATGATTGATTGTAAGCCACCTACTGTATAAGAATAACTCATTAAGAAAATTCTTAGGTTCTATGATAGCAAAGGTGAACTCTGATCTAAATTTTTCCCATACAAAGCAATGTGCTTTTAGGATGTTGAAGTGTTTTTAAAATACCAACTTTTTTTCCCACTTAAATTAAGGAAGAGAGCAGGGGAAGAGAGGCATGAATCCAGGCGTGAACCCTGGCAGCCTCTACTCACCCTCAGAACTGCTGCTGCTGCTCCTCCCCACAATCGATCCAGCTAAGTCGTCCTCAGCCAAGTGGGAGAAGCCCCACTCTACAGGCACGTTGTTGGGGAGGGGCGAAAACCTGAACGAAAGAAAGAGAGAAAGAGAGACAGAATGAAAGCTTAAAGAGCTGATCACTCGCCAATCTGAACATTGGATGACTAAGAATGGCATATGCTAAATTCTCTATCTTATGCTAACTAAACTAAATTTATATATTAAACTAGTCCTATCAAGAAACTTATATTGTAGCTTTTTGTATCAACTGGCCTTCCATTAAAACTCCGATTGCAAGTAGTGTTATCAATTAATAAAGAGAACACTGAACTCAGAATAAAAAAGGTTCATCTCATTTATAAAAGTGGCAATAATTAACGTTTATAAATTTTCAGCAATCTTTTTTTAAAAAATCCTACCTATTAGGAAGAATGAAAGAATGCTATGGAAAATATGTGCTTTCAGCAATATATATGCTTTACTGATATTATCTGCTCCCACACATCTAAAAACACAGTCTACACATAATAGCAATGACACAATCTAAAACATTGTTTTAGTTTTATCTCATTGCCCTTAAGAATTTTTAACTCCAGGAATTGGAGCCTTGAAAAGTATATATGGAAGGTGTTCACTATTTCAGTTAATAAAGCTGATTCACAAATGTGATGAGACTGTACATGACTGTACAGTCATGTACATCACGCAAAGACCTAATTCCCTCAACCACAAGAAATGGCTAGATCAGAACAAGTAACTGCAGAGTTTTATGCACACATAAAAACAAGAGTTAAATAATTCTTTTAGCAATTATATTGACTATGTTTCTTAAATTAAAGTATTAGGATGCTGGTAATTGTAGATATGATTTCCAGAAAAATATTGTAAACTCCCACACACAGATGATGAATTTAACATAATCTGCCCCAGGTAGAAAGCTACAGTGAAAATATCAGTCAAATAACATTTCGCTTACCACAAAGTTGATGTCTAGTTTTTTCTTTTATGAATCTATGCTATATGTTATTCAAACCAAGAATATTTTCAATGTTTATCCTTTTTGCAAAGGTTATTGTTTGTGTGCCATCTAATACATTTACTTCCTAATTCTACCAATCTAAGTTACCAACCAAAATTGTCTCCCGAGGAATAAAAAAGTGAACTGCACAGAGAAATAGAATTGATCAGAATGAGATCAATTCAATAAAGAGTTGATCTCAAGAGAGTTTAGACAGGATTCTTAGTATCAGAGAAGACACAACACATTTCTAAGTCTAAAACATCTATTCCATGATTATTTTAGTAAATCAGTAATAAGAATTTCCCATAAATAATCAAAGTAGTTTGGAAGGCAAAACTAATACTGTTTCTTTATTCTGCTATAAAGATCCAGAATTATCTGTCTTACCAACAAATACAAATGCCTACTAAAATGCCATGAATACCAAATATTCTTCCAGCAAGAACTTTAAAAAATGCAGTGCTGTAGGTTAAAGCATTCAACCCTACATACTTGTGGCTTCGTAGTCTTTGTAGACACGACAGCTGACAAGTAGTTTTTTCTTCTGACTTAAACACTGATTTGGCTCTTTATTCTAGCATTCATTTTTAATCTCTTTTAATTTGGAAGTTTATTTATTTATTTATTTATTTATTTGTTTAAATTTCTATACCGCCCTTCTCCAATATAGGACTCAGGGAGGTGAACAGCCAAAGTAAAAACAAGACATACAGAATCTAAAAACTGTTTAAAATAATTAAATATTCTGGCCGTAATTAAAAAATTCCTATTTAAAATCAGTTTAAAATTTAACTCAAGCCAGCCCAGCTAGCTGAAATAAATGGGTTTTCAGGGCCCGACGAAAAATCCGGAGGTCTGTTATTGTACATATCTCTGGGGGGAGGTTGTTCCAGAGGGTGGGCACCGCCACAGAGAAGGCTCTCCCCCTGGGGGTCACCAGCCGACATTGTCTGGTGGACGGCACCCTGAGGAGGCCCACTCTGTGTGAGCGTACTGGCCGGTGGGAGGCTATTGGTGGCAGAAGGCGGTCTCGTAAATAGCCCGGCCCTGAGCCATGGAGCGCTTTAAAGGTGGTCACCAACACCTTGAAGCGCACCCGGAAGACCACCGGGAGCCAGTGCAGCTCGCGCAGGAGAGGTGTCACATGGGAGCGCCTCATCGCCCCCATAATCCCCCGCGCGGCCGCGTTCTGGACCAGCTGGAGCCTCTGGGTTCACCCCAGGGGGAGCCCCATGTAGAGAGCGTTGCAGTAGTCCAGGCGGGAAGTGACGAGTGCCTGAGTGACTGTGCGTAGGGAGTCCCGATCTAGAAAGGGGTGCAACTGGCGTATCAGGCGAACCTAATAAAAAGCCCCCCTGGCCATGGCCGTCAGATGATCTTCTAAAGACAGTCGTGCGTCCAGGAGGACGCCCAAGTTACGAGCCCTCTCCATGGGGGCGAGTGATTCACCCCCAATAGCCAGCGATGGCATCAGCTGGCTATATCAGGACGCCGGAAGCCACAGCCACTCGGTCTTGGAGGGGTTGAGTCGGAGCCTGTTTCTCCCCATCCAGGCCCGCACGGCTAAATATTGGCCAATATTTAAAAATAAAATTATTAGTTCCAAAAATAGCAAAATGATGTTAAAGCCCTTAATTTAAAATCTGTGTAACATCTATATACATATTTACAACACAGAATTTTATAATGCATGTCTGAAAATGAGATATGGTTATGGGATATAATGGGATACAGTTTTGAAACCATCCACATTTAAGCCATTTTACCAATGTGCACATTAATACTTATCTTCTTTGAATGAACACTATGTTATCTACGTTATGCTCACTGCATCTCAAAGTTGTACAAAGGCATTAACACTGCATGTCAGTGGTTGCTATTGAAACTGTAGCTGCTTTCTTTGGTATCCACCAGGCTGCCCACCCTTTTTCACTTCTTACATTTAAAAAGTTTGAAGCTGGAAAACTGTAAGGTAGCCCCTCTAGGTTCCAAATCAGTGGTGGGTTTCTATTGGTTCACCCCAGTTCGGGTGAACTGGTAGTGGCGGCAGCGGGAGGCTCCATCTACCTGCCATCATGGACGCTCTGCGTAGAAGCGCAGTGAATGAACATTCCCAGTTCCAAACCAGTAGCGAAGGTAAGTGGAACCCACTATTGTTCCAAATGTACAGTATCTTAGAAATAAAAATCCTAAGTAACAACCTAGGGCCTTGTTTGCTAACTATCCAGAAAAAGGACAAACAAAGCATGGCTAAAATGAGAACGATTACTTTGTAACTAGTTATGTTTCCCACCCTAGGCAAGTGATCATTTTGGGGGGGAAAAAATCACACAACACTTAAAATGTGCTACTTGCCCCAAAAGAAGACTGAAAATTAATTATTCACCAAAAAGTGTTCAATGTTAAAGAAAACAATATAGTTCACTTTAAAGTAATTATAAATTTCTACAACATTTCATGGCTATACAATTATTTTGGCAATCTTAAGGCCAAAATTCTGCTTTTCTTAGTGTGATAGAGTAAGAAGGCTGTCTCTATGGGTATTTAAATTAGACAATGCCACAAATGTAAAATATCAATAGTTTGAAGGGGTCTTTCTGATTTAACATAGTGCATAAAAAGATTTGGCAACCTTTTACTAATTGATGTTCTCCAAACATGTTGGATTACAATTTTCTGAATTACATGCAAGCATGGCCATTGGCCATAATGATCCACAACTTGAGGTGTAATCGAATATGGTTGAAGGACAGCAGGATGTAGAAAGCTTCCTCAATACATAGATGTTTGGATTACTGTGAGCACATATATAAATCTACTTAATATATCTAACCCATTGTATCTACATACATGGTTCAGAAAGCTATGCTCAGGAAGCATGTGACAGTGTAGATGTTCTGAGCAAATCAATATTACTAAGCATGTTACTAACACAGATGCAGGACCACTTACAATTACAGAATTCCTAAAGGACATATTTATATAGAATGTATGCAATATAAATGTTGCTGAATAGGTAAGGTATGCAGCATATTCAGGTCTGTTTTTATGAGACAGAAGATTCAAAAGGATTTCCAAAGTGAAATGGAATTTAGCTTAACAATGCTCTATTAAGGATTTCTATTCATCTTATAGTCAAACACCTATTTTGAATGAATCCCTCTAAAATGTTCTGAAAGAATCACAGAAATGTCTTACCTTTCCCAGTTAAAATATATATAACTATTGGCTAAAAAGAAATGTGAGCTCTCCATAACTTTTTATTGGATTTATTGTGTCACTATTTGTTGATTTATTACAGGTAGTCCTTGACTTACGACCACAACTGAGCCCAACATTTCTGTTGGTAAGTGACATTTGTTAACTGAATTTTGCCCCATTTGATGACCTCTGTTGCCATAGTTGTTAAGTGAATCACTACAGCTGTTAAGTTAGTAACATTGTTGTTAAGTGTGTCTGGCTTCCCCATTGACTTTGCTTGTCAGAAGGTCACAGAAGGGGATCACAGAAGGGGACCTGAGACACTGCAACTGTCATAGATATGAGTCAATTGCCAAGCATTCTGAATTTTGATCACATAACCATGGGGAATGCCTCAAAAGTTGTAAGCATGAAAAACAGTCATAAGTCACGTTTTCAGTTCTGTTGCAACTTTGAACAGTCACTGAATGAACTGTCATAAGTTGAGGACTACCTGTATTTACTTATGAAAATGCTCAACTAGTATATTATTTTATATTAAATCTGTTTGCATTGGTAATAAAGTTATAATCTTCATTACTGCCCATAAGGCACTATATTTGATTTATCTCACACTTACGAATTGAAAAAAGTTTTCTTGTAAGTCACAATAATTGACTAAAATTAAATATCAACAATAATAAACTCATCTAGTTCATAAACAGGCATGAAATCATTTCAGACACATACACTTGTGATAAAGATTCTAATATATTTTTTCTTGCTGAAAAAATGGCAAACATACAACACAAAAGAGAACTAAGTTCAAAGTCAGAAAAGGATCATATGTTTAAGAAGACATAGGTGACCAGTAAGGTAATATTGAAAAGTCTGATAAGATTCTACCTTGGACCAATCATTCCCTCTTTCTCTCAGCCCTAACGAGGAGGCAATAGCAAACCACTTCAAAAAAAAACCTTGCCAAGAAAACTGCAGGGATTAGTCCAGGCAGTTTCTGAGAATCAGACACAACTGAGCATAAGTTAAAAAAAATATCTCTCATTGATGGACGTTGATGATGCCTGTAGAGGTTATGAGCTGCCGCACCTGTTGGCTATTTTAGGCTGCTGCAGGCATGTTACCTCCTTTTCCTTCCCATGTCCTTGGCACTGCTCTTCATGGCCATTTTGGTTGTGGCTGTAAGACAGACTGGACCTTTGGCACCAACCATTTAACATTCCCATCTAGAGTGACTGTTGGTAGTTTGTCCATCACCAGTAGCCCGGATGGTAAACATGTATGTGTTGTGGTAGTGGTAGTGGTGGGGAAAATAAAGCCAGGAAATCCATCAGTTGGCTTTCTTAGTTTGTCCTAAATTAAAACTACAAGAAAAGACTCACCAGCTGAAGGTTGCCAAATCAACCTTCCAGTTCCTTATTATGGTTAAGGATTGATTTCACATTAGGAGTTTTGAGAGTAAGCGTTTATACAAGCAGTCCTGATCTGAAGATTGGTTTCTGTTTTTATTTTTTATTTTGGCATCTATCCATATAGCATTCTTGGATCTACTATTTTTCATGACTTTTTGGTAGTGTTGCCAGTCCTCATAGTTACTGTCTACTGAAATAGATACTTCTGATTCATGTCTAGAAAATAACATTCCTGGCCTCATAAAACTGCATTCTTTTTTTTTTTTACCAGAACACTGGCAATCTCCATAGATAACATAGGCTATTGAAATGCAAGAGTTCGAAGTAAGCTTGGAGTAGCCAATATTCGCTGAAATAGCTTTGGGGGGGGGGCTGATAAGATATCTCACACAAAACAACAAAAAAGTAATGATGAATGAGCTGTAAGAATAGTCACAGAAGCCAGAGTTTTGGGGGATGCAATTGATGAAAGGAACTAAAAATGGTAGGTGGTAAAAGATGGAATGAATATTCTGAATGGAGGTATGGCTGGTTAACCAGAATGCTGAACAGGAATAATTCACATTGCAACATTTCCTGTCCTCCTTGTATATTTCTAAAGGGTATTTCTAGTAAGGTATATATTAAATTCTCTAACTGGAAAACTTTTTATGTATGTATTTTTTATTAAAGTATAAACTAAACAAATTTGCATGAAAGATTAGGGAGCTAAGTTCCAAGTATGAAGAGAACTTCCTCTCTCACAAACATATAACAACACACATATGAAATTACATATCTGTAATAGTTACCAAAAGGGTGAAGTTAGAAATGGTTCCCAGGAGTGGCATTAAAGCATCGCTTAAAGTAAAGAAATAAATTACTTAATAAGTAGCAAAATGATGCTGAATATATATTGCAAGCTGAATGTAAATTAAGTTAAACCTGACATAAACAACATATTAACAGTACTTTGAGTTGATGTTTTCAAAGCATTTAAAATACAAAATCAGAATTGTACCAGTATCTTTTGCACAACATAGCTTTGCCATCATGTGAATTATATACCTTCATATTTTTCATTTAATTTGTTTGCATATGTTTTCCTTATTTTTAGTTTGCATATATTTTGTTACTAGTTATGATAACTCAGTACACCCACTTCTAATAACCTTGAATCAATTAGAGAACAGGTGCTAACATAGTTATATAGCAAAATAAGTATATCTGAAAAGTAGCACAAGAAATTCCACAACGTTATAATAAACAGGCTAATGGTGTAGTGGTGAAGGCATCTGGCTAGAAACCGAGAGATCAATGAATTTTAGTGCTGCCTTAGACACAAAGTCAGCTTGGCGATTTTAAGCCAGTCATTTTCTCTCAGCCCTAGGAAAGAGGCAATGGCAAATCACTCCTGAAAATCTTTGCCAAGAAAATTGCAGGAACTTGTCCAGACAGTCTGAGAATTGAACACCACTGAATGAAAAAAAGAAAAAGAAAACCACATACAGCATTTCAAATCTGAGAATTTGATCAATACATGTTCATCCTAGAATACATTTGATTTTGTTTTTCCATATATTTAACAACTGCAAAAACCATATGTATTTAGTTTAAATTTCCTCAAATAATCTTACTTTAAAGCAAACCATTTCTTCCTGTCTATAACTATGCAAAGTGAGGGGAAACAGAAGGCAAATTCTCAAAGAACTCCAATACTAAGTCTTTTGAAAGACTATATAGAGATAATACCACGTTTTCAACATTTATTAAGTCTGAAAGTTTTACTCTACTGCCCTAATAAACTATAAAGCACACCAAATCAGTAACAAGGAGCATATTAACCA
Source organism: Pantherophis guttatus (assembly GCF_059756535.1). Lineage (NCBI taxonomy): Eukaryota > Metazoa > Chordata > Lepidosauria > Squamata > Colubridae > Pantherophis > Pantherophis guttatus. Next base: position 283,498,383 of record NC_142063.1, on the reverse strand, counting down.
GAATAAATCAAGTACAGATAATTGATATACAATAAAACTGGATACTTTTGATCTTTACTTTTCCATTTGTAGAAGAGTATAAAACATATCAGGATAGTTACATTTTTTCCAGCCCTTATGTAGGTCACTTATCTTGGATTAGTTTTCTTCATTTTAGCCAATTTATCATTGCAATTTATTGTTTCCTAACAGTATTAATATATCAATACTATTACAGGTGGTCCTCTACTTACAACCACAACTGAGCCCAAAATTTATGTTGCTAAGTGAGAAATGTATTAAGTGAGTTTTGGCCCATTGTACAACTTTTCTTGCCACATTTGTTAAGTGAATCACTGCAGTTGTTAAATTATTAACATGGTTGTTAAATGAATCTGGCTTCCCCATTGACTTTGTTTGTCAGAAGGTTGCAAAAAGTATCACATGATTCCAGGACACTGCAACTGTCATAAATATGAACCAGTTGTCAAGCATCCAAATGTAAGAGACCATGGGTATGCATGATGCAATGATCATAAGTGTGAAAGATAGTCATAAATCACATTTTTCTGTGCCGTTGTAATTTCGGATGGTCACTAAATGAACTGTTGTCAGTCAAGGACTACTTGTAGTTAACAGTTTAATTAGGAAGCTAACTAGACCAGCTCCATTTTAAGCACAGAAAACTACTCATTTATTGACAATTGGCTGCATCCTCTGTTTAACTGTTTTGAAGCGAAAAATATTTGTGCACAGTACTGAACTGCACATTCGCAGTCTTTCCACTTCTATTGCCACCAACTCTGAAAAATTATATACACCAGAATTCTTAGGACTTTAGAATAAAATTAATCTGAGCCCGAAAATGTGAGTTCATTTAGTATGACAAATGATTCTTAATTTTTTTATTTGTGTCAGCCTCCAATGTACTTTCTATTATTTCATCTATTATTGAAGATTTTCTAAAAACAATAAAAAGGAAAACACGTACAGTTTCTAAGCATATATAATACTTACCTGCTTCTATTTTCACTACGCATAGTCATCCTATTTGTTCTACCTTTTGTTACAGTGCAAAGATTTTTTTAAAAAAATCTCTGTTATTTTTAATGTATCTATATAAACTCTTAAGGCATTCAAAAATGCATTAAAAGAAAATAAAGTGGTAGGCACCAAAGCTGCCCTAACAGCACATATGCCTTTACTAAAAGAGCATTGCTAATTCCCGGACATCTATGAAGAGCAGCTATGGAGGCAGCCGAGATGTCATTGAAAATGCATCAACATCATCAGATAGAAAGTGGGAGTCTTTCTTCATTTAAAAAATGTGTTTACTTGGTAGATATTCTGAGTGCCATTTCTGAACTGTACCAGATTTTTAATATAGTGTTTAAAGTCCACTGAACTATGTATGGTACTTCAGGTATAAGTCTGTATAAAGCTTGCTACATCAACAGTTCCCCCCCCAAAGGATTGAGTTTGTCTTTTTTTTTTTTTTTTACAGCAGCTGCATAATATGCTGACAATCTCACAGAACCATCCACAGGTTGGTTGGATGACTCCAGGACCCATTTCCCGCTGCAGGGTGGCAGATTAAATTCCTATATATGTACCAATGTCAGCATTTTCAATCTTCCACTATATTCCATCTTCCAAATGCTATCTGATTGTCACTACTACATCTCTAAAGCAGCAAAGGCAATAAAGTCTACCCTCCGGAATATTACATAGGATTTTGGTTCAAGTATAAAAATCATGGTTCTCAAATATATTTGTCTACAATCTAAACATGGACAGTATCTGATATGAGAGATTTTAAAGTTGTATTTAATAAATGGCAAAGCTATAACAAATCAGTTAAAAATCTGATGACATACTGATGGAGCAATATCAAATAATCTGATCATTTACACATTTGTACTGAGATTTTCTGAAAAATTTATCAGCTGAATTAAGGATAGATATTAGAGATATAACCATTTTATTTGTCACTGCAGACGTGGCTTCAAATGAGGCCAGAATCACAGCTGGAAAAACTTTATAGTAAGTAAAGTAAAGTAAATCTTTATGAAAGCATAGATTTTCATTTTAAACATGACATTTAGTACTAGGAAATCTTAATATTTCTAAGCCATTTTCATATAACTTTTTGAAAGTTTTTCTTCAAGATAGATTCAACAATATCTAGAATCTGCTCTATCACAATATGTTTTCTTATACATTTGGAACCAATATTACTGATTATACTGTATTCCATAATACAGTATAATAGTACTGTACTAGTACTAAGTAATCCTTTAAAAATGGAATGGAAGTTACATCACAGCTAAGACATCTGCTAAAACTTTCCAATTCTTCCTTCTATTTCATACCAAGGTACATTATTACTGTCAGAGCCAGCTATGTTTTTTTTTCAAACTGAATATAGACAACATCCATTTATTTTTACAATTCTTAGGTTACTGCATACCAGTTCAATCTTATCATGACACACTATTCACATTAGGCTGTTTTTAGATGCAGTTCAACCAATTTGAACATAAATGGAAAAAAATCAAATGAACACAGATTTCACTTGTTTTAATGTATTAAAGGATATTACTCGCAAACACAATTGATATTATTGTGCCATATTGTCAACTAAAAGCAATACAGAAAGACAGATATTAGGGGAAGAAAGAGAATCAGTCTCTGCCACTAAAAGGCCTATAATGCCACACTATCAGGGGTGAAATTCAGCAGGTTCTGACAGGTTCTGGAGAACCAGTAGCGGAAATTTTAAGTAATTCAGAGAACCGGCAAATATCACCTCTGGGTGGCCCCAGAGTGGGGTGAGAATGGAGATTTTGCATTATCTTTCTCCCAAGAGTAGGGAGGGAATGGGGATTTTGCAGTATCCTTCTCCTGGAGTGGGGTGGGAATGGAGATTTTGCAGTATCCTTCCCCTGGAGTGGGGTGGGAATGGAGGTTTTGCAGTATTCTTCCCCTGGAGTGGGGTGGGAATGGAGATTTTGCAGTATCTTTCCCCTGCCATGCCCACCAAGCCACACCCACGAAGCCATGCCCACAGAACTGGTAGTAAAAAAATTTGAATTCCACCACTGCACACCATGCTGATAAATTCAGTGCAACTAAGGAGTTGACTAAAGAAAATGAAGAAAGGAGAAAATATATGTGGTTGTCCATCAAGGACTTGACTCATATTACAGGGCAAATCACAGGTTGCCCAATAGGACACATTTTAAAGGGAAGGTGGACAGACTAGATTCAAATCACTTTGGAAATAGAACCAATATTTAGCGCTGAAACAATCATATCACTCTACATGCAGAAATGCAAGAGATATTATTGGTAATCTAAATACAAAATTATTTTATTGTACACGATGTTCACACCAAACAACATGGACAGAAACACAATTGGTCTCTCTCTCTCTCTCCTCAAGCTCTGTCTCTAATTACATCATAGTTCCTATTAACCAAAAGATGAAGCAGGCAAGTACTTCAACCTGCATCTTCATGTAAAATACAAGTGACTAGTAAACCTCACTAATCTCCAAGTCTGCCCATATATTCTCTAAGAAGTGTTATCAAGGAATCTATGGACTATTTAGTATGTTGATACAAGTCATTGCTATTGCTTCTACTGCATGAATCCTGAAAGGTCTTAGTAAGGAGTCTTCAGTTCTTACATGAGGTAAGTCCTCTGCACCATCTTTTGTAAGATCTGTACCAAAGAAAGGTAAACTTACCAGCAGTTCTTTTAACAGTAGTCTTCCTCTTCCTTCAGCCTACAACTGAGTCCTTATACTAAGCGTAATGGCTCCACCTACCAGGAAGCAAAAGAATTGTCAATCAAGAACATCACAGGGTATCACCTTGCCCTCTTCCACATCAGTTAAAAGATTTCTTTGGAAACGAGTATGATACAAAAATCTCACTAAAATTCACCTCAGCCTATTAAGTAAGCTTATTAAAGAAAAGTTGTAGATTCTTAGAAGAGGTAAAATTGTTTATGTAACAATTCCATCTATTTATCAATTTCATACCATAATCGAAATTAGAATTTTACAACAGAAAAGGACTTCTCCCAAATAGCACAATTGTTGCCCAAGGACCACATATAACAGTTAAGTATCATCAGAAGGAAGAAGAGCCATAACGTCCCTATGTGAATATACAATAATAACCTTCCAACTACAACACTGAGATTATATATCATAGATATACCTATTCATTTATATATCTGTGCTAAGATACATTTTCTGTACAAGCTTTCTTTTTAAAAAATAACTAGCATAAGTCACAATAAACTATGTATACAACCACTCCAAGAATCTCATTTAAGCGCATGTTTAAAAAATCAGATTAGGTGGTTTCTACCTACCTATTTCTTCAGTTGTAAAAATCTTAGTGGTATAATCTAGAGAAGAACATCTCATACCCAGTCTGTGAAGATCAACTGCAATATATTTGCTTCAACCTAGGCAAGAGAGTTGATTCTGACAGCTGTGAAGCAAAAGTGCTTCTGTTCAAAGGCAAACTCTGAAACATTTCCCAATAAAAAAGATGATCAAAATACAAGATTTATAGAGATGAGTCCTTCTCAAGTCATCTAGAATGTGCATTGAATTCATCAGATTTAACTTTCAAGGACTCTAGACCCCGTCTTTATATAAAAATTAGGCACCACTCAAAGTAATTATCTTTATCCATCAGGAATATTTCTATTCTTGTGGAAAATGGGATAGACCAGCCATATAATCTGTAAGTAGCAAACACATTTGAATCACTGTTCAGTTAAGCAATCTGCTTCAAATTTACTTTATATAGAAAAATTGGATGTATTTTAAAATATTCTTGCCAATATTTTTTGTTCAACACTCCTGTACAAAATGGCAAGTCTACATGTTAAAAAAACATTTCACAGAAAAAAATTGAGGAAGTTAATCAGTGACAGAAACAATTTTGAATAACTTCATTTTAACTTTAAATATTTCGTGAAAATTAAAAAAAAGAATTGGCGGAATGAAGGAAAGAGCTTTATCAGTACTACAGAACCCTGAAGAGAAGCTAAATAAAGGATTATTCAATTCTAGGCAAGCATATATTTTGATTAAATCAGGGCATTGAAAGCTACTTAAAAAAAATTGGAAGACATAATTACTGAAAATAACTACTTTAACGGCAATACTACCACAGATCTATATTTAACAATGTGAAGAATAGTTAACAAGTTCTACATTTATAATACATTATATTCTTACATTAACAATGGGATGCTTGCTATTAAATTTAGATACTCTACCTAAAAGAAAACTGAGGGACATTGCCCAATAAACCACTTGAAAACTTCAGGTTGTTTCACATTTATATACAGATATTTATGCTGAAGTTGCAAGTCATGAAAGGATGAAGAGTTTTCCTCAGTTGCACTGGAACGGGAGTATGGTGTAATGGAACAGAAAATTGCAGTAACACAAATTTGCCAATCAACTCCAAAATATCTGTTCAGGCTTTAAACTTTGCTTCTACCTATTCCTATTGGGAAAATAAAATAAACTGAAAGAAGAGTAGCTTCAAACTGACCCTGAAATTAAGCTAGATAACTTTTTGTCATTTGGTACTTGCATGAAAATAAATATTCCTGATGGATTTTAAGTCATTATGCAAAGTCAATGACATCATTAACAATACATTATTTCTGTATAGCCTTCATTCTGAATGAGCAGTATTACACTTATTCTAAATCTAGGGGTATGTTTCTTTTATGTAAATACAGTATTAAGCAATTTTTCAAAGGCTGAAAGTTTCTGAAGTAGAAATCTATGGTTCTTTCAAGTATATAAATGGACAGTAAGAAAACTTACAAATGACATCTGTTTAGTTTTAGTGTATTACACTAATGTAGGGGGGAAAGAAAGAAGCATTTTAGTAATAGAATCAATTAAAACAGCAGAATCAAACAGTGACTGTACTTTGAAGAAACTTAATGCTGCAGATGTTTTCGGTCCAGTTTCAAAACATGAACATGAAATTTTCTTCTATTAAATTCTGTATCTATACAAAGTTCAGAGAGTTACATCTCAATTATTTGGTTTATGAGCTTTTTATAGTCTGATTTGATGATACCTTAAATGCATACAATTTTAAGTCATGAGTATTCAAAGCTGAATCTTGGGAATAAAGTAACCATGCACAGTTCCTGCTTTAGGTTGAAGAGCAGCTCTAATTTAAGCAAAACTTTAATTTAAAAGAAGTATTTATATGTACAAAAATTAAAAAACACCTATTGTATAGCCATTCTACATAATTAAAGATACCAAAAACTGGATTCTTGCTAACACTTTAAAGGTAGACACTACAATATGTAACTAATGAGAATTTAATTCTTTGATAAGGTGATGTAAAGGAAACAGCTTAATACACAAGTGAAGGACCCAGAAATGTTTCACAAAAACACTAGTGGCAACTAAGATACTAAGCATAATCGATTAGTCATATCAGGTCATATAAATGAGACTTTTTAAAAAAAGAGTGAGATTTGCCACTCACCCAAAGAGGTTTTCATTTTTTTCTCTTTCTCAGAAAAATAAAAAAATTGAAAATTATGTTTTAAATCCATAAAGTAAACCCTTCCTTTCTTTATTGTTCTTGCTATAATGTCAATGACTATAAACTTCAACAATCCCTTCCCCAAATTGTAAATGACCTTTATAAGTATTAAAAATTTGAAAGCTTTGTACTCTTAATTCAATACCATAATAATAAAGTAGGATTATGCTTGATAAATAAACTTTATATATCAATTTCCCCTCTCTCTCAAGTCCTTCATGCTCTTTAAACTGTGAAAACAATATCCCCTTCTCCAAATGTTCAATTTGGAGCTATGAGTAGCTATGCTGCTAAAAATTTTCTTTCTGGAGTACAGAAAACTATCTATGTAGCCTTTAACTAATCTTTGCCTATAATCCTATGTATTAACCACGTAATAAGTCCCACTGAATTGAACACTGCTTACTTCTGAAAGAGAAATGTAAAGTTGTACAGTTTAGCCACTAGCATATATGACAGAATGGGAATCCAAAATCCATTCTGGACTCAATGGCCAGTTTTATTTACAGCAAAAAAACAAAACAAATCAAAAACATGCTGGCTAAGGAATTCTGGGAGTTGAAGTCCACACCTCTTAAAATTGCCAAATTGAAAAATACTGCTTAAAATTGAAAGGACTTTAAACAATATGATTAACTTAATTTCTTTTTATTACAAGTATAAATTCTAAGTATGATAATCAGATTCCACTCCATAAACTTTGACAATTCTGAACATATTAAGAAAACAATAAATGAAAGCTAATTGGTTAATTTGTACATGCTGGACAACTGTCTTATTAATGTAGGAGATAGGAAAGTAAAAAAATATGATAGCTCAGATGGGATTTACATTCAGACAAATATAAAAATAGAAAGTATGTGTGTGTGTAAATGGAAAACTGACAGCAGAAAAACACCTAGTGGTCCATCGAATCTGTCCTTTGAGTTTTTAAATTATTATTATTATTATTAATTTTATTTTTGTATTTTTTCCAGATGATGGACATGTGCTTATCCCAAGCATATTTAAATTCACTACCTTGACCTCTGCTGGAAGTTGGCGCCAAGTTTCCACTACTCTTTCTGTGAAGTAATACTTTCTGACACTACTTTTGAACTTCCTTCCTTTTTGAGATTACTTATTTTTGCTTAATAATGAAAATACTGCCTTCTAGAACCTTATTCATACTCTTTAATATATTTAAAGATTTCAATCATGTCACTCACTTCCGTTCTGTCTTCCAGGTTGTACATATTCAGTTCCTCCAATCTTTCCTGTTTTGTTTCGTCTCTCAGACCTTGCACCATTTTTGTTGCCTGTCCCTGGACTCACTCAATCTTATCAATATCTTTTTTTAAGTGAGGTCTAGAGCTGGATCCTGTTCTCCAAATGGGGTCTGACTAAAACCCTATATCCGTGATGGCAAATTTATGGCATGTGTGCCACAGCTGGCATGCGGAGCCCTCTCTTCTGGCACGCGAGCTGTCGCCAGCTCATGTCCATTGCGCATGCACATATGCACCTCCCACTGGTCAGCTGATTTTTGGGATGCGCAGTGGGCGAGGTGCATGTGGGAGACATGCGCGCATGTATGATGGGTCGCGCTCGCATGCATGAGGGGGGAGTGGCATGTGTTTTCTGGAAGTGCGGAAACGGGCCCAAGCAGGAGGTAGGGGTCGTGTGAGGGGCAGGTGTGTGTGTGTGTGTGTGTGTGCACATGTGCGAGGGTGTGCACATTGCATTATGGGGGTGGGCACATGCTATTGTGCAGGCGCACACTTTTGGCACCCAAAGAGAAAGGTTAGCCATCACTGCCCTATATAGTGGAATAAGGATTTCCTTTTTCTGCTGGTAATCTCTCTAGTTATGTATACCAGAATTTTGTTTGCCTTCATGGCTGCCTGGCCACACTATTTACTCATTTGCAGTCATCTGCTATCAGCACACCTAAATAGTTTTTTTATTATTGTTCTCTCTAACACCGTATTTCCAATATTGAACCCTGCCAGAGGATTATTTTTCCTTAATCTTACATTAAACTACAGTTTCCACATTTTGGACAAATTTTCCAGTAATGCCAAATCGGTTTCCATGTTACGAATACCCCCAGGAAAGTCACCATTATTACATACTTTTGTATCATCAGCAAAAAGACAATCCTTATCTAGCAATTCTTCTATTACACCATTTACAAACACACTGAACAGAACAAGATCTAAGACTTGTGGTACACCACTTGTAACTGATCTCTGTCCAGACATTAACAATCACACATTGGGATCTCATGTGGAACTGTATGTGGAACGGTATCAAATTCTTTGCTAAAATCCAGATAAGCTATATTCACAGCACACTTTCATCCAAAACATTTGTGACATAATTAAAAAAGGCAAAGTTTAAAAAATTACATGTTCCCCCTTACCCCTATGCATTACCAATCAACTACTGTACAAACAAATCAACTGCTCAGGAACAAGCACCACTATACTACACAACAGTCAATTTAAGGATTGCCATAATTTTATGGCTTTAATAACCAAGCCTATTACACCTATGGTTACATATATCCTATTTTTCAAGCATACATCCCTACTAAAGAGTTTTTTAAAATTGTATTGTTATACAAGTACTGCTTTAACACTAGATATTGTCAGTTTTCCCTGTCACTGTCCAATATTTGCAACATTACTGGCATCATTTAATTAAGCAAGCCTTCTCCAATATGAAGGCTTCCAAACATGTTAGGCATTGATTCCCACCATACTCAAAATTGCTTTAGTTTCATGCTATTACTACATAAAAAGGGCACTTCTCTCTTTGGCAGGAAGCTGATTATCTCCAATATTTCAGCCAATCTAACATATTGCAGAGCAGGAAAGGGTCAGCTACCACTAAAATGAGCAAGGTTCAGTTATTCCAGGTCCATCACATTTGCTCTGTTATGACTGCGAGAAACCTGACCACACATACTTGTGTCCATGCATATATTTGGACAGCAAACAAGGATAGGAAATAAAAGCAGAACCATGGATTAAATGCAGGAAAGGAAAAACTGCTGCTCAGTGTAAGATAATTAGCACACATATTTTGCATAGTTGTTTTATATATAAAAGATACAAATTTTCAGGGTTTTTTTTTTATGGTGGCAAAAAACCTCACAAAACTGGAATTTGGAAAATGCCAGCGCCAAGTCTTCTCCCTTAAAAGATAAAGGAGAATTACAGAGCACTAAATTTTTGTTTTCTAAATATTGCGAAGTTCTGTTTTTACTTCCCATGAGAGTTTTATTTCACAGCAATGTTAGTGCTTATACAACTACAATAAAATTTGTGAATTCTCAGATGTAATTCCCAAGAGTCTTAGCAATATTCGTTCATTTATCTAATTTATACTTCACCTTTATTTGGTGCAATTCAAAGTGGAGTACATAATCTTCCTGCTTTCTATTTTTCCCATGATAATTATTGCTTAACGCATTGTAAGCTGCCCTGAGTCTCCGGAGAAGGGCGGCATATAAATCAATTTTTTTAAAAAAAATATGAGGTGGATTAAGCTAAGTGACCAACCTAAAGTAATCCAGTTGGCTTCTGTGCCTAAAGGAGGATTGGGTCTCCTAGTTTTCTAATACTGAACAGCACCTTAACTACAGGTCATCTTTAACTTACAACAGTTTATTTAGTGATTGTTCAAAGTTACAATGGCACTGAAAAAAAGTGATTTATGACCATTTTTCACTCTTATGTCTGTTGTAGTATTCTCATGGTTAGGTGATTTACATTCAGATACTTGACAACTGGTTCATATTTATGACAGTTGCAGTGTCCTGGGGTCATGTGATCATATTTTGCGATCTTTTTGCAAAGTCAATGGGGAAACCAGATTCACTTAACAACTATGTTATTAATTTAACAACTGCAGTAATTCACTTAAGTGTGGCAAGAAAAGTCGTAAAACAGGGCAAAACTCACTTAACAAATTTCTCACTTAGCAACATAAATTCTGGGCTCAGTTGTGGTCGTAAGTTGAGGTCTATTTGTATTGCACCAAATTGGATCTCTCCAGTAGTCAGAGATGGAAAGAACTGCTAAATGTCCTAATATATTTCCAGCTTTGCTGAAGATAACATTAGAAATCTTAAAACTAACTGTGCTAAACATATCATTCATGATTATGTGCCGTACTACAAAATAATGAACTGTGAACAATTCTATGAGTACAGAATTGTTTAACATTACCTCCCACTTACATACAGAAAGCATCAAACCTGACAAGATTTATACATGTCACAACTCTGGAAAGTTAATTATAATGTTTCACTGCATTTCTGAGTAATGATGTTATAGGGGTAAATTTCCTTATCTATTTACAATACAGCCAATAGAAAGTATTCTCTTCAGGTCTTTCATTTGACATTCATAATCACAATACATTAAAACACCCAGTATCATTCATCTGTATTTTTCAGTATATTTTTATTATTTTTCTTATTATATGCACGGCAATATTAAAATGAGACTGATTGACTAAGGTAATCTCTTTCATCTAAGTAACAAGTTGATTACAAAAGAATAAATCAAATTTAACAAACTGTAAACTTGCTCTATGTTGTAGGTGGGAAACAAAAACAATAGCATATTTTTGTATTTATTTTTTATGTACTGTTGAATTTAAAAAAGAGCCATATCACAGTGCCAAGTTAAATTTGTATTGTTTAGCCTTGCATTTCCCCTCCCCCTCTTTAATCAATAGCAGATGCAGGGAGTAACGGGCACGGGGGAAGGGCCTTAGCCATCTATCAATGAAGTGGTTCTGAAGGAAGTAAAGATGGGATCTTCTCATATGGCAAATAGATGGTTCATTGGACTGAATTCTGATGGGCGATCTCAGCAAGAGTTCAACAGTCACATCTCCCTACTCAATCTGAGCAGTTATGCTTCAATTACTAAGATTGTAGCACTGGATGGAAAACACGAAGTAACTATAAAATGTTATATAGTAGTTTCATATTTCTCTTTCAATAATTCACACCTTATTTTTCAAGACTTATAAGCAGTTGCATTGACTCATGAAAATGAATCTAGGATCTCAATAGAATAAAGGGAAAATAAATACCTTTGCTCACAATGGATATACATTGGAGTTCTGGGAACTTATCACATTTCCGATCCACTTTGTTTCCCATGTACCTATGTACCTAACTATCAACCTACCTACAAGCATTTAGAGTTTGAATTAGAAATTCAAACTTTTATTTAGCCCAACCTGTTTTGTTTGAATTCAATGTTTTTATTTATCACAATTATACATATCAATCCTTTCATCTTAAAGTCATTACAAAAACCATCATGTTAATTATTAATATTAGCATTTAGCTATATAAGTGTTCACAAGGTCATTGTATGACCAATACAATTGGAGGAGCCTTGGTGGTGCAGCGGACTAAGTGCTGTTATGTAGCACTTAGCTGCCAGCTGCCTGCAATTAGTGCAAGTTCAAATCTCACCAGGCTCAAGGTTGACTCAGCCTTCCATCCTTTCGAGGTAGGTAAACTGAGGACCCGGATTGTGGGGGCAATAAGCTGACTTTGTAGAAACACTGCTTATGGGGGGCCAAAAGCCCTAATAAGCAGGTATATACAAAAGAATGAAGGCTATTGCTATATGTGCATTGTAAGCCGCCCTGAGTCTTCAGAGGAGGGCGGCATATAAATTGAACTAATAAATAAAATAAATAAATAAGTATGTTATTTGATTAGTGAAAACTAGCAGCATGAGTGTCTTAGTTTAACATATGACTTAAAGTGACACTGAATTCATGGTAACTAGCAACTTCCATCTGCAACGGTGACATCAAGTCTATGCCATTAACTATATCTTACAATAGCTGGAAATGCAAAGGAACTGCCTTGAAGGATTCTCCTCTCCTTTCAGATAAATGGAGCTATTTCCCTTAATCTTGACTCATAGTAACACTCCCACTTTCCATTTCTGCTTATACATTTTGCAGCAAACCTGACATAAGCTCCTAATATGGACTAAAATCCTTTTTATATCCTGTAGCAACAAAAATGCAGACTTGGTGTCAGGATTTCAAGTTTTCCAACGCCACATAATTTGGTTCACATAAAAAAATATAAATATCATAAATAATCAATTTTTTAAAAAGCTTATGTTTCATTGTTCTATGCCAAATTAAATCTTGGATCCATTTTATTTATTGTTGTTTACACAGAATATGGCAATCTCCTAGCTCTTCGGGTATGGCTGAGTTTCAGCCTCCAGCTGCTACAGTCATTAGAGCTCATAATGAAGAATGCAAGAATTTACAGATAAAACATCTAATGTGGCACAGTTTTTTCATACCTTGTCTGTACTGACTTTCAGAACTTGCCTAGTTTTCAATATGGAGTTACTAGATACCTAGCCCAAGATCTTATACATGTATATGTTCTGCCATAAAACTAGGATCACCATCTTCCCTCCTGCTCATCCTTCTTAATTATTAGACAATGTTGTTTTAAACATTCCTTCTGAAGTTGAGGTTTTGTTCCTCTTCCCTTTCTAGAAGGAACATTAACCGAAAAGCTTGATATACAGTGCTATTACAGTTTCTGGTATTAAAAGACTATATAGGTAAGTTTAACAATTTGATAAAAGATTCCAATTTATTTATTAAGCATAAGTTTTGTCTATATAAAGCTCACATTTGTCTTTATTTATTTTCAAGAAAACTGTTCATCACAACTCATAGCTGAACTTTGCAACCTTCAGAGTTCTGGGAAGTTTTTAATTTGACTAGCCACCTTTCCCATTGCTACAAGTATTCATACAAAAACATACTTATTACATCTGAACCACTTGACTGATTACTAAATTAGCTAATAGACATATCAGTTATTCCTTTAAGCTTAAGAACAACTACAACAGGCCACATGACTCAAGATAAAGTTTTCCTTCTAGCTGACTATAATACACTTAAAATGTTAATTATGTTTGTCACCAAGTGAAATGATACAAATTTTATTAAAAAAAATGGACTGTCATTCAGCATAGAGAATATAACCTTGATGAAAGATGACCTTGTTGAAAATATGCAAGAACCATTATCTAGACAAAAGGGGCTGAAACAGTTTTAACTCCTGAGAAATGACATAATATTCAGAAACAGATAGCTCCCTAATTCACTGGAGTATAAGAAGAGGGAGGCGATACAGCAGAGATTTACAATATTCTGTTATTACACCCAATCTCAAAATAAAAATAGTTTTAGTTTTCCTGTGGAGTTGATTTCCTAATCTTGTCTATCTAGGAGATCTATCCAGGCGAACGTGTTGCTCAAACATTTTTCAAATTTAAAAGTGCATATCATTAACATACAGTGATTTTTACTCTTCAAATTTGAACTAGATCTCATAATAAAATATACCGTAGCTTCAATATGGGTCTAGCAGGAAAGAAAGAAAGGTTCTTATCAAGGGTAGCTTTCTCAATAAATATGTGTCTAAATATAGCTGGATGTAATTCAATCATTTAAGAATAATGTGATTTATAAGATATAAAACAGCTTTCCTTTTTTTAATTGTATATGATTAACCCTTAGTTCACAAACATTCAACAACCCTTCCAGAAAATAATATTTCTTTAGCACGAATGAAAACCTCACAGCTCCAAGCAATTTCATTTGAAATGAATTGCTTTTTTTAAAAAAATAATAATCTTATATTCTTTGAACAGATAATGCTACAACACTTGTTCAACCAGTTTTAGAGTTATTTACAACAGAAATGCAGAGGTTAGAACAGTATTTCAAAAGCATGCATTAACCCCTATAGAATTCCAGAATATATAATTACTGAAAAGCTTTGCTGAGTTTAACCAGGTTTACTCTCAAGTAAACTGATAAGACTGCAGCCTTAGAATTAGCCCAACAAGCTTTCTCTGAGTTTTCATAATTCCTCAGTTTCCCCATGCGAGTTTAATCGGCAGACAATATACATTCCTGGCAGTGCCTCTATTCTTTAATCTCTAATTGTGAACTCCACACAATTCCGGAAAGTATTTTGCTGTGATAAATTCCAGCACTTGTTTTGTTCCTACTTCCAAGAGCTTCTATCTGACAAAGCTTTATAACAGTAAGGAAGCCTTTTTTTACTCTTCTTTTGAGAATTACCATGATAACAGTGTGTTTTAGTAAAAGAAGAAAGGACAAATATAGTTCAGGGTTGTTTCATGCGCACAAGTTTCTTTCAAAAGCCATTGTTGTCATAGAATAATTTTCTTGGCAGCTACGTTTCTCACCTCCTCTCCAATACTCTTCAATTGCTGTGGTTTTACATTTCCTCAATAAAATTCTCAAAAAGTCAATTCTCCCAGCCATTCATGCTCCAAAAGCATGTTTCCTCATTAATACAGATACATGTACCATATGTCCACTAAACAACTACGTTGGGACTAAAATGCCTTCTGATTAAGATGGTGTTGCAGTCAAACAAATATCAGTATTTCCTGGTGTCTTCTATAATAATTGCATTGTGATTTATTTGTTACTCTAATTACTACTACTGGAACCAGTGCTTACTTTGTTTTTTTCATAATCTGATAGTTATCAATTTAATGGCACGAAGAAACTTCTGCTAGCATCTTTCCTAACTAGGGCAATAGTTTTGACAGCTACTGAAAAAAAGATGTTAGCTATTCCCTAGAGGTGAGAATATCAGGGCTATTAAAGACACCATTAACACTGTAAATAACAAAATGGATACAACTAAAGAGCAGAACATCTCATTTGGAAGTTCACTGAAATCTACAATCAATTAACTAAAACATGTTAAGCTTCTTCAGGACGAAACAGAATTTATAAAATCTCTTTCTTTATGGGTTTATATGTGATTGGAATTCCAGAGGAAACTTGCACAAAGTTGTCTTTATGAACTGGAAGGTACTGGCTTTTGCCTGAAGACTGTCAGGTAAATAGCGAGAGGATTTTCTGCATTCCAGCTTCTTTTTTTCATACAACTGATAAGCCTCAGCCATTCCTTGTCAAATTAATTGTATTTGCCGGGAAAAATGAAATTTTACAAAAACCCAACCTTCAAGAATAGGACAAAAAAAAAATCTCATATTTTGCTAATTATGTCAAAAAAGTTTAAGAACACAGCAAGATGGTCAACATAGCAACAAGTATTGACTGAGAGAAGAAGCTTCAATAATTTCATCAGGATTCCAATCATCTTTGTTTTGATATTTGCAAATGGTCCTGATAAATCATTTCATAATTATGAAGCTGAAAAATATCTTACCTCTTGATGCTCCTGTTGAAGGAGACGGATTTAAAAATGCATGTTTCTAGTATGTTTCATGAATCCAGGCTATTAAACTTCTTTATCTCTTATTCTTAATTAAACATTTGTTTGTTATCTCTATCTCTATCTCTATGTCCTTGGCTACAGGGAAAGAGTAAGAATTGTAGCTTCTTTTAAAATTCTTTGATTTTTCCTTAATTTTTCTCTTTTTCTAAATCTTCCCTTATTAATGATATTTGTATTTTAACATGCAAGTACAGTGAAACTTAAATGTTTGTGAGCCCTTGAATATTTCTGGCTAAATATGACCTGTTCTTCACACAAGTCCAAAAACTAGATAGAGAACACAATTAAACAAATGAGTAAAAAATACTACATTTGCTCATTTAATTATTGAGCAAATGATCCAAAGCTATAAATTTGTATGTAGCAAAAGTATGTCAATTAGAGTCAGATGTTTCAATCAATAAGATGGCAATCAGGAGTGAGTGTGAGATATCCTGCCTTATTTAAAGAACAGAATTCTAGAAATTTACTGACAAATTTGATCTTTACAACACGTTTGTGAAAGTATGTTATAGATTGAACAAAGAAAATTTCTGAGAAACTCTGAAAAGGAGTTACTGATGCTCACCATACTGGAAAAGGTTATAAAACTATTTCCAATGAGTTTAGTCTTTATCAGACTGAGTAACAAATGGAGACAATTCAACACCATTGTTATCCTCTTCATGAGTAGTCAATCGAACAGTGAGTGAGTAGTCACACCAACAGTGAGATGTGTAATATTTCAAGAGATCTCAAAGAACCCCAAAATAATGTCTAAGGAGAAACTAAAGAACTGACTTGCATTGGTGAATGACATTGTTCACAAGATGTAAGAGGAAAGTTATACTCTCCAAAAAGAACATTGCTGCCAATCTACAGACTGTGTGCCAAAGACCACACAGATAAGCAAGAAGGCTACTAAAATAATTTTCTGTGAATAGATGAAATCACCTTTTGGCTTGAATGAAAAATATTCTATTTGTTGAAACGCAAAACTGCATTCCAGCGTAAGAATCTTATTCAATTTGTTAGCCTGCTTTATTGCCTCTGGACCAGGATGGCTTGCCATCATTGTCAGGTGATCTGTCCATGAACTGCAGCTTAAGAAAGATAACAACCCAAAACATACATGAATGATCTAAAAATGGTTCTATCAGAAGTTGATTTTGGGGGAAGTCCTGACTTTAATCCTAGACTAGAGAAATGTGGGAGGACTCAAAATAAGTAGTTAATGCAAGTAAACCCACCAACATCCTTGAGTTGCAATTGTTATGTAAGGAGGAAAGGGCTAAAATTCCTCCAAGACTTTGTGCAGGGCTGATCAACAGTCATCGGAAACATGTAGTTGTGCTTATTGCTGCTGTGTGTGTGTGTGTGTGTGTGTGTGTGTGTGTGTGTGTGTGTGCTACACCAACAACTGAAAACAATTTTTGCCACACACAAATGTATAGGTTTAGATCATTTTCTTCAATGAAATGAAAAAGTATATTGTTATTGATTCATTTATTTAACTGTGTTCTTTTTATTTTAGGTCATTTTTATGCAGAAATATTGAACATTCAAAAGGTTTTACAAACTTTTAAGCACCACTGCAGAACTTTTTGTCCCCATTAGATCATGTAACTGTATTAATATTATCAATCAATGATTCAATTATTAATTTCTGTAGAAAATAGCAGCTTATGCTTAACTACCACAAGGTGAAATTAAGTTTCTATTTTTAATTTAATCACTAATTTTTTATAACTTTATTTTTATCATTTTGGAAAAGGTATTTTGGTCTATATAGTTCATTTATATAATATGCATATAACAAGCATATATTGTATCTAATATAGCCTCTTTAGTAATATGGAATATTAAGTACAGCTAGTCCTTGATTTACAACCATCTGTCTGGTGACCATTCAAAAGTACACAGGCACTGAAAAAAGTGACTTACGGTGGGTTTTCATATTTATAACAATTGTAACCATTGCCTTGTGATCAAAATTCAGGTGCTTGGCAACTGGTATGTATTTATGGCAGTTGCGTTGTGCTGGATTATGTATTTATCATTTGTAACCTTCCTAGACAGCTTCTGGCAAGCAAAGTCAATAGGGGAAGCCAGATTCACTTAACGGCTGCAGTGGTTTGCTTAACAACTGTGGCAAAAATGTCATTAAACGAGGCACAATTCATTTAACAATAGCCTTGCTTGCCAATGCAAATTTTGGGCTCAATTCTGATTGTAAGTTGAGGACAATCTGTTATCATTCAAATTTTAAAAGATGGGAACTGAATTTGAGATGTTTTGCATGAGACCCATATTTTCTCTAAAAAAAATAACTTTTATAAGAGACTTGGGGGCGAGAGATAAATGGCGATTCTAAACATACAACAGTTTATCTTTTGACAAAAAAAGCACTACTGTAGTAGTGAATGAATAAGTCTATGATTTGGAATCCTTCTGCTACTTAGGTTCTGATTGCAGCCTTATGTGGTGAAACTGTAGCCCTCATTGCTGTTTGGTTAGACTTCTGCAAAGGGCTTTATAAAGCCCTTTAAAGACTTCTGCCCTTAAAAGTTACAGTTAATCCAGGATGCACTGGCTTGTGCGCTGATACCCAGTGTGGGTCATATTACAACTGTGCTTCAGGCTCTGCACTAGCTCCCATCTGCCTTCTAGATAAAATTTAAAATGCTGATTTTGAGCCATAAAGTTGTTGTGGCTTAGCATTTGGGGATCTGCGGGATCAACTACTCAAGATAGAATAGGCCTGGTGGTCATTTTGGGAAATTTTTCTTAAAGCCATTTTGGGGAAGTAAAGGCAACTAAGAATCAAAGCAATCTTCTCAATAGCAGCCACTGTCCTTTGAAATAACCACCGGAAGAAATTAAATTGACCTCTTTGACTGCATTCAGGAAGATGATGAAAATTCAAATAGTTTCCTAGAACATTCTATCTTGCATTCATTAGAGGCAATCTTTTTAATCATATGATTGCATTTAATTGCTTCTAATTTGTATCCTAGATATTTCCAGTGTTGTTTTTTATTGTATATGCTGCTAAGAATTTGTTTTGATTGGAGTAGGATATCAATTTTATAGATAAATAATAATTTCTATTTAAAAGTGTTGCTCAAAGCATTTAGTATTATTCAACCAATAAAGTTATATCTTCAAGATCCAGCCTGCACATTCTACAATACTTGCATGTCAGATAGCTTATTACTTCTAAATGTTGTATCATCTTTCATGATAAGATGCAGGACAAGGCTATGTATTTGTGTATGCACATGAATGAATGCATACGTTTCCCAAACAGCACACGTAATTTTGTAGTATGGATCACAGGGTCATGAAGCTGCTTCAAAGATATATGCCAGTGGATTGGTATAAATTTAATAATTAATTAAAAGTCATTTACAAATCTATGAAAATGACATACTTCCCACAGACAAAAATATAAGTATCTTCTTCAAGTAGTTGCATAATGGTCTATTTGAAATTTCAGCATGCATTCCAACAGAAAACATACTAAGCTAAGCTCAGACAGAATTTAATTTTGGGTCAATTTTTCTTTGAATGTTTTAATTATTGTTCCATGACAGAAAATAAAGTGCTCCAATAGTGGCTGAAACATATCTATAATTATATATTACAGTGCTTACTAAGCAACATACTAGTCAGATGAGATTTTCTTAATGATGAAAATTACCAAACATAATCATTTCCATTCTGGATACATTGTATGAAACATGCCTGCATATATTTTAGTTTATTACTATCCTAAACATTTGAAACCCATTAGTAAATCACAAATACTTCATTTGCTAGAACTGTTGCCAACAAGTATATGATAACATAGCTGACACTGTTGCCAACAAGCATGTGGTGATTTATAGCCAATTATATATTAGATATTTAAGGTAATATGCTATAAATAATACAGAAGTCATTTACTAGTGAATACTGACTTACCTTCAATCTTTTTTAAAGCTGACAGGCAAATATCCCGGCTTGGAAACTCAAAGGGATTACTACAGGTCCTAATAGTATCACATTCGCATTTTCCATTGATTATATTGCAGCCTGTTATGAGGTTTTCATTGCAAGGCTCAAATCCAAGTAGCTGATCATCCCAGTTTTCATCTAAAAACCAAAATGAAACAACTATAATACTGGTAACTTATTGATTTGTTTTATTTAATTAATTTATTTTTTTTGCCAAATACTGTACCGAAGCATCTCAATACAAATATTAAACTCATTTTTAAAGATTCTATAACCGCATATTCCCAGTTCACATTATTATCATTGAACCACATTTAAAAAGAAATGTGAACTTGGACTTTCCAATTAACATTAAAATTTGAGAATCCTGGGTGTCTTGTTTAAAGAATGCATTCCTAGCACTTGAAACAGAATAAAAAATACAAAAATCCAAAACATTCTGGGGACTACTGTATTGTAAAGTGTAGCAATCAAGTCATCTCAACTGAATAAGAAGTTGCTATCATTCCAGATGTTTGATAATCCCATCTAATAAAAGTCCCTATGAAAGAGGTCTAGATAGTTTTAACACAGCTGTTTTCAAGACAATGCTATCATTTCAATCAACCTATGATGCAATAAACCAGCAGTCATTTTCTGACATTCTTCCCTCCAGGTAAATTAAGATAGATAATAAATTTGAATCTGCCACCTCAGCTATGGACCCTGAAGCAATATTAGCTGCTCACTCACTTGAATTCCTCATCTAGTGTTGATATAATTTTTTTTCCCAGTGATCCCTCAAATCAGAGCTGAAAAGAAATCTTACATGCAACATGGAGTTATTATTACAAAAGACATCTGTATCAGGATTAGAAGTCACCATAACATTCATTAAAACTAGTTACACTATCTCAACTCTACACAAACAAGAATGTGATCTAGAAAAGCCCATAAGTAGCCCATAATCTCTACATCTGATCCTTGTTTTAACTATCACGATTGGGACTGGCGACTTGGTCATTAAGTAAAGGGGTCACTAAGTGAAAGCGCTACTGCTCATGATCTTACTTTAATGGTCATTTGCTTTACAGACTTGCAAAGGTCTTAAATGCGAGGACTGATCGCAAAGTCATTTTCATTACCATTTTAACTATGAACGGTCACGAAAAAGAGCTACCTATATATGTAAGACTACAGCAGTTACAAAGGCAAGCTTCCTAGGTGACAATAAGTCAATGACTCTCTCTTAGCCCAACCTATGTTGCAGGATTATTGCAGGGGGGAAAAATAAGAGGGAGCTTTATGTATGACACCAAATGAAAAGCAAAATATAAATCAAGTAAGTAGATAAATAAATAGTACAGGTCATATGTACCACAAACCATATACAAAGGTGGGCAGGGCTGCAAAACTGAGCAGATTTCAATTCAGCAATTTGACTTTGGAAACAGCCCAATTTAACTGTGGTTAAACCTGGTAGCTTTTGATACAATTTGGAAAACAAACTCAAGTGAGAGCTAGAAACTCATACATTCCTAATTCTCATTTGCTACTGTAGGAAACCAACAAAGGTCTGTACTTTTTCCTTAAGTAGGACTGGATACAATCCACAGAATCAATACTGTTTTGGAGGATATGGTGCTTTCCTCTCTTCAGAAGAATAAGTAGAAGGATCTGGAAAATTTAAATTAGAATAAAAAAACAATTCCATAGTTTTGTTTGTGGACTTAAGCAGCTGATTCTTCAGAAATAACTACCTGAAGGCATGAAGTCTACCCAAATTCAGACAGTCACATTTTTTAATGCAGAGGAAACCATTATTTGGGTGGACAAATAAAAATTTAAATAAAAATTCAGTAATTCCCTGAATGGATGGATTGTTGGATGGACAAATCTTACAAAGAACACTCATACGATAGCTGCCAAATCAGTAGAAAACTGCAAAATTATAGCACAATATGTGCAGGGGTTTTTGTGCTACCTATCATCAACTTTGAATTTAAAGTGGGAGTGAGAACACTATGGCATAACTTTTTAAACTCACACTCTATTTATTTATTTATTTTATTTTATTTTATTAGATTTATATACCGCCCTACTCCCGAAGGACTCAGGGCGATGAACAGACAAGAGATAAAACACACAGATTACAAAATTTAAAAACAGTATAAAAACCTAATTAAATAAATTTGGCCCGGAACAGATTAAAATACTTCTAAAGTTTTAGACAAATTTAAAATTTACAATTAAAAAGGGAGGTTAGGCCAGGCCAGCCTGTTGGAATAAAAAGGTCTTGAAGGCACGGCGGAAGGTGCGTAAATCCGGGATCCTCCGTATCTCCAGGGGGGGGCTCATTCCAGATAGCAGGTGCCCCCACAGAGAAGGCTCTTCCCCTGGGGGCTGCCAGTCGACACTGTTTTGGCCGACGGCACCCTGAGGAGCCCCTCTCTATGAGAGCGTACTGGCCGGTGAGAGGCTACTGGTGGCAGCAGGTGGTCCCATAAGTACCCGGGTCCTAAGCCATGAAGCGCTCTAAAGGTGGTAACCAAAACCTTGAAGCGCACCTGGAAGACCACCGGGAGCCAGTGCAGCTCGCGCAGGAGAGGTGTTACATGGGAACGCCATGTTGCTCCCATAACCACCCGCGTGGCCGCACTCTACACCAGTTGGAGCCTCCGGGTGCTCAAGGGGAGCCCCATGTAGAGAGCATTACAGTTTTTTAAAAAAAAATTTGATTTATATGCCGCCCTTCTCCGGAGACTCAGGGCGGCTTACAATGTGCTCAGCAATAGCCTTCATCCTTTTGTATATTTATACAAAGTCAGCTTATTGCCCCCACAACTGGGTCCTCAATTTACCTACCTTAGAAAGGATGGAAGGCTGAGTCAACCTTGAGCCTTGGCGAGATTCTAACCTGCAGTAATTGCAGGCAGCTGGTCTTAATAACCAGCTTAATAACAGGGTGCCTTAGACCACTGTACTACCAAGGGTCTACAGAAGTCCAGTTGGGAAGTGACGAGGGCATGAGTGACCGTGCGTAAGGAGTCCCGATCCAGAAAGGGATGCAACTGGCGGATCAGGCAAACCTGATAAAAAGTCCTCCTGGCCACAGCCATCAAATGCTCTTCTAAAGACAGCCGGGAATCCAGGAGGACACCCAAGTTGCAAGCCCTCTCCATGGGGGCCAATGACTCACCCCCAATAGTCAGTGATGGCACCAGCTGACTATATCGGGACGCCGGAAACCACAGCCACTCGGTCTTGGATGGGTTGAGCCTGAGTCTGTTTCTCCCCATCCAGATCCGCACGGCCTCCAGGCACCAGGACATCACTTCAAGGGCATCATTGGGGTGGTCTGGGGTGGAGATGTACAGCTGACTGTCATCAGCGTACTGATGGTACCTCACCTGAAACCACAGATGATCTCACCTAGTGGCTTTACATAAATGTTTAACAGAAGGGGTGAGGACCGACCCCTGTGACACCCCACATATAAGGTGCCTCGGGGTCGACCTCTGCCCCCCTGCCAACACAGACTGCAACCGGTCGGAGAGAAAGGAGGAGAACCTCTGTAACACAGTGCCCCCCACCAACTCTTCCAACCGGTGCAGCATGATACCATGGTCGATGGTATCAAAAGCCACTGAGAGATCTAATAGGACCAGGACAGAGGAGCAACCCCTGTCCCGAGCCCTCCAGAGATCATCAACCAACGCGACCAATGCCGTTTCTGTGCTGTACCCAGGCCTGAAACCCGACTGGAATGGATCCAGATAAACCGCCACAAAGCGAAGGTTGGAAACTGGACGATAGTTTGCTAACACTGCCGGGTCCAGGGAAGGCTTCTTGAGGAGAGGCCTCACCACCGCCTCTTTCAAGGCAGCGGGGAAGTCACCCTCACTCAGTGAAGCATTTATAATCCCCTGGAGCCAGCGTTGTGTCACCTCCCGAGAAGCCAGCACCAACCAGGAGGGACACGGGTCCAATAAACATGTGGCTGCGTTCAGTCTACCCAGAATCCTGTCCACGTCTTCGGGAGTCACAGGGTCAAACTCTTCCCAGATAACATTCTCAAGACCTGCCTCCGCCATCCCTCCTGAATCTACCCAGTCAGAGTCCAAGTCTTCCCGAATCTGAGCAATTCTGTCATACAGATACTGCACAAAGTCCTTGGCCCTGCCCTCCAAGGGGTCCTCCCGCATTCCCTGGTGGAGCAGGGAGCTGGTCACCCTAAACAGGGCAGCCGGGCGATTATCTGATGACGCAATAAGAGCGGCAAAATAGTTACATTTTGTTCCTTTTATCGCCACTAGTAAGTCTTAATATGAGACCTTACCAGTGTTCGGTCGGATTCAGAAAGGGTGGCCCTCCAACTGCTCTCCAGGCGTCTTTTCCGGCGCTAACTATATAACTAACTCTAGTTAGTTATATGGGAAATTTATACTGCCTTGCTGAAGCTGATGCACAAGTACACACTGCATATGGTGCCGTATTCATACAGGTAATCTTTGACTTATGATAGTTTGTTTAGTGACCGTTCAAAGTTATAATGGTACTGAAGTATGTGACTTATGACCATGTTTCACAGTTATAACCTTTGCAGAAGCCCCATAATCATGTGATTAAAATTCAGATGCTTGGCAACATGTTCAGATTTATGACCATTGCTGTGTCCCAAGGTCACATGATCACCTTATGTGACCTTCTCACAAGCAAAGTCAGATTCATTTAACTGGGTTAGTAACTTATCAACTGCAGTGATTCACTTAACAACTGTGGAAAGAAAAGTTGTAAAATGAGGCAAAACTCACTTAACAAATGTCTCACTTAACAGCAGAAAGTTTGGGCTCAACTGGGGTCATAAGTTGAGGACTACCTGTACATGCCTGAACTGAGTGATCCCATAAGTCTAAAGAGCTGATAATGTAGCACCAGCTTTTTACCAATATACCGTGTATTCCCGACAATAAGACCCTGTCTTATATTTTTTTTGAACCCTGAAATAAGTGCTTGGCCTTATTGCCATGCGCTCAAAAGCCCGACTGGGCTTATTATCAGGGGATGTCTTATTTTGGGGGAAACAGGGTAATAAGTGATATGTAATGGAATTCAAAAGAGCCATCCTATGAACCGAAATTTGCTCTTGTCTTTCTTTGGGTCTTGCCTTTGCTTCTGAGAAACTAGAGATTAAAAGGATATGTCATGTTCTAGTTTGCCTGATTTTTCAGCTTCTAGGAGATTGATTGATTGATTGATTGATTGATTGAGCCTTTTAAGTACAAAAGAAGATGGGAGGTAAGGTACTGTCCTCTGAAGGATCCTTGGTATCCAGATCTATTCTGCAATGTAGGCAAATTACATGTATGTTTATTATTAGTTTTCTTTAGTATTAAATTTGCTTGCTGGCCATCTTGCTTCGAAGCAGTAGATATATGTAAATCCACCACCATTTCAAAATGATTATAGCAACATTTTGCATTTTCTGCATTGATCTAGAACTGCCTGGATTGTACGTTTTTATCAACATTCTAGCTGTAAAATTTGCTGAAAACTGTGCTTTCTCTTCTTACCCATAACATTGCCCCTTTTCCATACAAATTTCTAGAGCTGCAGATTAGGTCTTCTTACTGTGTCAATTGCTTCAAGACAGAGAGTTCACCAGGTAATTCCAAATCTAAAATGATTCGGCCTGCAAATGCCTCTTCCAGTCCCAGACATTTAATGTTAACCGCTCTCTCCTAGATTCTCACTAACTCCAAGCTCAAAACACAGGTCTCCCTTCCCCCTTAGCAATGGGGGGAACTTCCCTGGCAGTTGGAGCATCCGTATGGTCATTTGGGTGCTTGGCAACTAACCTCCCCACAACCAAACTTAATTGGAAGCCAACAGGAAAGGTCGCAAATGGTGATCATGTGACTACAGGGCACTGCAACCATTGTAAAGTATGATCTGGTTGCCAAGCACCCAAATCATAATCATATGACCACATATAACAACTGCTCAAGGTTCAAGGACAGATTATATTGTAATATTCTTTAAATAAACAGGACAGATTTAAGAAACAAAATCAATGTTTGAATGTGCTAAAGGAACAATGAATGGACTCTATTCTACATTCACTAAATTCCAATTTCTAACACTTTCACCAATTCTGCAACTGCACTTCAAGAAAGATAATATCTTATAGATACTTGGGTATTGTTTTAAATCTTTGGGTAATTGACATTCTCATTATCAGGCCCCCAAAATAAAAACCGCAAGTGGGGATGTGTGTGCGCCCATTTCCGTGGCCCGGTTGCAAACACCTCATGACCCATTAATGGGCCACGGTCCAGAAGTTGGGGACCCCTGTGTATTTTATTAATGTTTGGTCACTTCTGTGCAGGTTCTATATTATTTCTTAAGACCAGTGGTGAAAACAATAAATAAATCTATTGATTAATTGATTGATTTAGCTAGTGCTAAAGGAACAGATTAACTGTCCAAAAACATTCTGAATATCCCAATTCAGATCTAATCTCTTTTGATAAAATCCTGCTTCCAAAGAGCCATGACCAGATGAATGAAAGACCAACACAAACTGTTCAATGCACTGAACAGGAGGTTTGGGTTGCTTTGTGCCTAAATCAAAAGCATGCTTGTTTTGCAGTTGTTTTGATCTTGTCCAAAGTGATACAGAGGGGAGCATCGACGTGGCCAAGAATATTGGCAGCTGCTGGACATCTAGGACAGGTATGAGATTCAGGGACAAGTGGGCTCCTAGAGTATGCTAGACCAAGAGACTGTAGCTGAATTGAGAAAGGAGAAGGAAGGGTTTGTGGGATATACTGTTCTGTCCCCCTTCCCCACACAGGCAAACACACAACCAGGCACGCCTGCCAAGATTTTATTAAGCAATCAGACTAGAAATCCTTGCAAAGAGTTTTGGCAGTAAACTGCGAAATGCCTGCCAAGTCAGTTTTCACTCACAGTAAGCAAGAGAGAATTTATCCTCAGTCCGGTTCAGTAGCAAAAAGTAATCCACGAAGCAAGAGTTAGCCAAGGTCCAATCCAAATATGCACAAGCCAGATTTCAGGTAACGCGATGTGACTCTCAGGTTTTTAACTTTGACCATCACAAAGCCTGAAGAGCAATCACACCCACTTTTATTCCTTGTGGGGTGTGGCTCAGTGACTCAGCTCAATCTCTGGCTCTCCCACGTTTCTTTTGTTGCTGCATACGCTTCTCCCTCCGACGCTGCCTGGGATCAAGCCAGGATTCATCATCCTCGCTCCCTATCTGTTGTTGTTCCGATATGCTTTCCTCCTGGCATATCCCAGGCTGTTCCTCTTGGCCTTCGGATGGAACCTGAGGCATTGCCAGAGAGGAGGGTCCTGGAGAGGGAGGCCTTATCAGTTTCTTCCCATCACCTTCTGAGTTCTCTTCCTCTGTTAGGACAGGCTTGGGAGTTGGGTTCACAACATATACAGTGCTAAGAACTGCTTATGGGAAGATGGGAGAAAGTGGGTGATATGCACAAACACTGCCTGACTGAGCATTAATATTATTGAATCGTAACAAGTCTGCACTACTGGTTTCATTTTTCCTAAACTGTTGCTAGCCCAAAATGTTTCGGTGTTGTTTGGATTGAGGACTTAACAATTCAGGAATTAAGCTGAATCAGGCGAATATTCCTAATTAAAGAATTTCTATAACTATATTTTCACACTGAAATTTTTCTAATATTTAAAATGAAGCTTTGTATCTGTAATAAAATAACAAATGTGATGAAAATTAAATTGAACTGAATATATATTCAGTATTAATCAAAACTAGATTTAAGTTCTAATTTGTTTTTCCAGATCGCTATCTCTAGGAAAAATAGAGTTTAGGCATCCTAAAATAGACATTGATATATCTTCCTCCCAGTGAAAGATCTTGAATTATAAATATATAACAATAATTTTTAAGCAAAACTTCAGTGTTTTGTGAAACTATATTTTCCAGTGTAATACTTTGCGGTGAACTCTATTAAACAGAATGGAACTGTAATCCTCATTTAACAGTAACTAGGACCAGAATTTCTATTGCTCAATATCGCTACTGATTCAGCGATAAAGGGCAACATGAGGGTGAAGGTTTGTTCTCCGCACTTGTGGGTTGGTTTCCAAACGTTTTGTTACCAGACTAGGTAATATCTTCAGCAGAGTTTAGGGGATATTAGTGTCAATGTTCTTCTGTTTATAAGGGCTTCGTGTGTTCAGTAGGTCTTGGCAACATCACATGACTATGTTGCTTAGCAACAGCAATTGTGGCAATTCCAGGTTATCAGTGTTATGCAAATCACTGGGGGTCATTAAGTGAAAACTTTATGTAACTGTGACTTCTGACTCCCTACTGGCCTTATCATTGACTTTGCTTGTGGGAAACTGGCAGAGAACATAACAAATTGCAATCACATGACTGTGGCCATAGAAAGCAATTTGAGGGCCTATTGTAAATACTTTTTTAGCACTGTCACAAATTCATAGGACTGTACTTTGAGCCACTTTGAAAATTTATTTCACTTCAACTATTTCTGTCTGCTGCATTTTTTCTATTGGCATCCACAATTAAGTAGATAAAATAATACTTTAAAAACTAAGTGCAAATCAAGCGTGTTAAATCAAATTTCAAGCCATTTGGGTTAATGATTTTTTCTTTCAGAAAACCCATATCACTAGCTATATTGAAAATTTATTAAATTACATAGTAGTTTTAGCTTTCATTAGGCGGATGTTTTTCAAGACAGAAAAATGATACTGCTCTTTTATCTGCTAATAGCAAGATAGGTAGGCTAAATAGAAAAGATCAGTTAAGCTTATCTCACTGGCTCTGTATCTTAATATGAAAAGATGAAATATGTTCAGGGATCTAATAGTGATTCTTGGAGCACTGAAGGGTTTTAGGATAAAATAATGGCTATTACTATACTCTAATATTAGTCAATATGAATAGTATTAAATTAATATCGATAAAGTTTCACTTACAGAAATTTTTAAAAATCAAATAAATTACTTTTTTCAGAAGAATCATAGGAATGCACAATTTTTGTTCAAATTCATTCAGACAGAATTTTGTCAATACCTAAAGATCTTTTTCAAGCCCACGCAACTACAAATCAGTCACAATATCATGTTCCCATTAAGATTTCCATTTATAGAAGGTATATTTAGCTGTATAATTATATATTAAGCTGTGGTGGCGCAGTGGTTAGAATGCAGTATTGCAGGCTATTTCTGCTGACTACTGGCTGCCAGCAGTTCGGCAATTTGAGTCTCACTGACTCAAGGTTGACTCAGGCTTCCATCCTTCTGAGGTTGGTAAAATGTTGCCCCCAGATTGTTGGGGGCAATATGCTGACGCTGTAAATTGCTTAGAGAGGGCGGTAAAGCACTGTGAAGCGGTATATACATGGGACATGCCTTAACACTGTCTCATCAATTCTAGCAATAATAGATAAATGAATAAAACTTATTATAAATGTACAGAACTAAAGCAAGAGCTACACATACAAATTATATAAAATCACTAAAGATAAATCAGCAGTTAATTCTAATAACGATGACTATATTAGTATGAGAATTAAATCACACTAGAAAGGATTTTGGCATTCTCTGTGTGCAGTGTGACAGTTAATAAATAATAGCATGAATCAACATCTGCCAATGTCATTTTATGACTCAGTCATTGAAAAAAGTTATGGTACTTAGGCTTAGACATATATTTTTTGTACCTAAAATCAAGTTTGGGAGAATCAGCATCAATTAATTAAACTAATCCAAAATTGAAAAGAAATTATTGGTGCTTTAGTACCAACATCCAAGAATCTTGATGACTGGCCCATTGGTTGTCAGAGTTTCAGTCAGATATTCTCTTTAAAGTATTTTTTGTGTCCATATGCTGAATAGGAAAGATAAGCTGGTTGTGCTTAATTCCCACTGAAATTAATGGGACTTTTGTCAATTGGAAATTGTTCAGATATTTAAATTTAGTAGCTGGAGCAGTGGGGTTGTGCAGTGAGCCACAACACACAGTTATAGTTGATTGGTTGGAGAGTGCTGGCTCCTGCATTAGGCAATCTGTGCTGTGATTGGTTGCTGTACGTATGGAGGGGGAGTTTCCCTTTTCTCCCGCCTTTTCCTTCTATGTGCCCTGTGATTTAACTCATGATGCTCCTGTTTGCCTGACCATCTTATTTGCTGTAAATATAGATGTAAAATGCATTTATTTGTATAAAACTACAAGTTCATGCCAGCGTCTCTGACTTCATTTGGACACCTGCTGCGCAATTCCCTGACAGAAATTAAAGACACTGAAGAGCAACATTGAATCCAGATTGTATTTACATGCTTGCAATTGGAATCAGAAAAGGAACAGAAGTCTTCTGAACATTTTTATAACATGGATTGAAATGGAATCACAGAATAGTGTCAAAGTAATGAAGAGAGAATACAATTATGACTGCAACTGAAGCATCTCACTGACTATCGGAAAATGAAATAAATCTATATGGAATATTCATTCACTTGAGAGTGACATATAAACAGCTTTGGAAATCATCCTTCCAATCCAAAGATTTTAAATGTCAAAAGGTTCCATGGCACTTAAAAGGTTCGCTGAATTGAGTAATACAATCAACTGTGTAATGGAAACATGTAAAATAATACTGAAACAACACTACTGGATTTTGTAAACAGCAAAAAGCATGCCAGAAGATTGTTCTTGGCTCTTCAAAATCGCAAATTGCCGGATGTTGCCAGATCTTGGACATGCATGCACTGGAGATTACAAGCACCTACTCTTAGGAATCCTGGTAACTGGCAGGAAGAAGCTTGTTTGTAATGTTAGCAGCTTTCTTCCCAAGTAAGTATATATCATTAACCAAGATTTGTAAATAGCCATTTGCCTCTTCACCTGTGTAAAGTATGAATCATCTCTGCATAACCATGCATAGAATGTCTGTAAATCAAGTAAATGCTGATTCATTTTGCCATATAAAGCAAGGCATCAGATTGACTAGGAAACACCCATCATAAAAGAAATAAACATCAACTAGGTGGATTCTTCCCACCTAGAACACCAGAACCCTGAATTTAATAGGCTGAAAGAACCTGCATACATACAGAGAATGACAACAACCCTGCTGGATTAGGTTACAGCTCATCCAAAATTTCACTTCCAACAATGACTAACTAGATGACTTTGGAGTGGTTGCAGGCAGAAAATAGTCACTCTTCTTCACCATTGTTTCTTACAGTATTTGTAGGTAGCTGGCTCCCGACTAAGCAGTAACTTTCAGTCTTGAAGAGGCAAAGAAAATTCTTGACTATTTTATTTATGCTATGCATGTGTTCATATATGTTGACTCTACCCCACCCCCCCAATAATTTTCTGTTCTTATCAGAGCAACCACATTTTCTTAGTTCACAGCACCCTTAGTATTACAAAGTTATGATACTGCAAAAAGACATCACAAAAATGTTACCCTGGGCTGTCACAGAACATAGTTTGGGAATCAGACTACATGAAGAAAGGTGGTTTCTTACAAGGAAGGTGTCTAAATCTCTGAATATTTCTCTTTTTTATTTTTTCCAGCTCCATTACAACCTCTGCCAAGTATAGCAATCAAAACTATATATAATACTCCAGATGCAGTCATTATAACTTTGCATGAAGACATTACAATGTTGGCAATTTTATTTTCAGCTCTTTTCCTAATGATCCCTGCACGCAATTTGCTTTCTTCACAGCTGCCACACACTGAATTGATGTCTTCACTAGCCACTTCAACCCTAAAAAGATTAGATTCGAACAGTTCAGACTTCAACAATATATATATGTATGAAGTTATCCATAAACTTGCTATTTCACTGCTTGCATTCAAATCAAGATAATTTTCTAGGAATTAACAAGCATTGTAACACAAATCTTTGTGGAACTGACTCCATCTCTCCCTTTAGAAAACTGATTATTTATTTCTATACGGTGATGCCTGGATTTTTAACTGGTTATCAACAAGTTTTCTTATTTTGTCATCACTAAATTTACTGAAGAGCCTGCAGTGAGGAATTTTACCAAGGCCTTTTTGAAAATCCAACTGTGCAATCCGGACAACCCTAAAAACCTATTAAGAGTTTGGTAAGGCAAGATTTCTCTTTGCAGAATCCATGCTGATTGTCCTGCAGCAAGGAGTCCTGCAGGATTCCTTTATGTGCTACATTATTTCTTCTTTTGGTTTAACTATTTTATGTTCTTTATTTGTCAGATTTAGATACCATTCATCTTAATTGCAGAGTGACTCTGGGTAATGTACAAATAGCAGCATAAATACCTAAAAACCATATAAAAATATGAAAAAGCAATAAAAGAGTTAGATAGAAACAAAAATACGTTAAAAGGTGAGGGTAAGGCCATCAAAAAGCCAACTATTCCAGGGTTGTGTGGTCCTCAGTAAGACCTGTGAGTTGGCACAGTCATGTCTTCAAACTCCTTTAAAAGGCCCAGGAGAGTGGGGGCCTGCTTTATATCTGGAGGGAAGGTATTCTAGAGGGTGGGGACAGTGGCAGAGAAAGCCTTCTTCTTGGACCCCACCAGTTGAAATTATTTAACTGATAGGGTCTATATCATACCTTCCCTACTTGACCATCTATGGGCTGATATGATAAGGCTGAGATGGTTTCTCAGGTAATTTGGCCCCATGCCTTATAGAACTTTAAAGGTAATAACTAATGACTGTGAATTGGCCCCAGAAGCAAACTGGGCCCAAGGTAGGTTCTGTAGTAAAGGTATTACATGTGCCATCCTTGAGGCACTCATAATATCTTAGGCAGCTGCTTCTAGATACTCTTCAAGGGTAACCCTATGTAGAGCACATTGCAATTGTTCATTGGGAGACAACTAGGTCATGAGTGAACAAGGTATTTATTTTACTGATGTTTTATATCACTCTAGTGAAAAGGTCTCTGAGTGTTTTACTGTCAAATATACAATGTTCTCTTTGAGCATCATGTTCACTCCTTTGTTATCATGTCTCAACAATTTATATTTAAAAATGTTCTTATTGTTCCATTTTGTGTTTTTTTGCCCTTCGCTTTTGCATATCTTTGGCTTCTCTGATCCAACTTTCATTATATTACTTCATTTTTTAAAATAAAAAGCATTTTAAATTACAACAGTTTTACATAAAACTAAGGATAATTTCTCTAGGTAATCTCATTTCCCACTTTACTGTACTCTTCAATTAGCTTATCTTTAATACTGCTATCACTGCAGATCAGAGAATCATCTCCATCTCCCTCTCTCTCTCTCTCACACACACGCACACACACACATGTACATACATATAAATAAATAGCACCTAAAACAATTCAAGTTATACTTTCTCACAACAATAAAAATTGTGCCTCATTTATAAAAGAATACAACCCTCCTACCTGAAACCAAAAAAAGTTTCACTGACCTAGTCATGCAGCATTATACTATTAATATTCAGTTTAATTGACTATGAATAGGAAAAGAGTGAATTAAACATACAAACTAGTACATGAAGTCTAACCAGCTCTTTGGATCATACTTGTGCTATATAAATGATTATAGAAAGAGATATTATATTCTTCAGACCACTGTATCATAGTTGGAGCAGTCTTCTAACATAACTTTCTTTAAAATTATAGAAGTACACAATATTCATGTCTATCCTTCTTTTAGTTTCCACAACTTTATCATACAACTCAAGCAAACATAAGGAGATACAAAAATTAAGACTGCTAAAACAAAGTGTCCAAAAGGGAGGCACAATCATACATGACTATTATAACAGTCAATATGAAATGCTTCCATCTATCACTGTTTGTCTTTTAACTGCTTTGTTCAAATTGTTATAATATAAACTAATATTGTATTCACAGGACTCTTGTTTTAAACAATCTCTGCTATCTAGCACCCTTCATGGAA
Organism: Pantherophis guttatus; assembly: GCF_059756535.1. Classification (NCBI taxonomy): domain Eukaryota; kingdom Metazoa; phylum Chordata; class Lepidosauria; order Squamata; family Colubridae; genus Pantherophis; species Pantherophis guttatus. The sequence goes on along the minus strand of NC_142063.1, from coordinate 283,464,506 downwards.
CATGATATACATTTGAAAAGTTTATTGTTCAAGAAGAAAACCTTTCAAATTTAATTTGAAGAATGAAGTTTTAAGTACAGTAAGTTGCTTTCTACATATGATAATCTTTAATAAAAGTTTCATGGCACAAAATATGAATACACACTTTTGAGAGCCTTATTTATATCCCATTTTTGAAATGATTCTATTGCAAAATGGAAGAAATGGTAACATAGGGAGTTCATTAAACCCTATATAACCATGTTGAAAATTAAATATAAAAAGCAGCTACAAGCAAATACAAGCAAGGAGAATGGAAAAAACTAAGCCTCAACATTCAATACAGAGCCTGAAAGTGTCCTAAATATTGCAAGCAGTATTCACACAAAAGATGCAGAGAGCTTAAGCCAGAATGATTTCATAGCAAACAGATTTGCCTGAACAGGCTGTCTCATAATCCTGCCAGTTTTTTTTTAAATAAATGTTGCTTTATCTACAGTTTTTGCTTAAAGAGAGCCATATCAGCAGTAATCTATAATAGAACACATTAACAATTGCAGAATGTTTATTGACTTTAGCAATATTTTAAATCCACAGAATTTTGATAACTTACATTTTATGTATATCTTTAGAAATAACTAAGTATGGTAATGCAAACAAAATTTGGGAGTTCAGCACAAAACAAATACATCTAACTCTATTATAAGGATAAAGATATAACCAAGACTTTCATCAACTTTACAGATCTCCATTTTCTCTAGAAATGTTAATTATAATAGTGGTTTAGGAATCACTATAGTTTGCACCACTTAAGTGTCCAAGGTTTTGGCTTTTCCTTGGAAAAACCATCTGAAATGACATCTGTTTACCTCTCTCAAAGAAAAAAAGAAGAAAATCAAACAGATCAAACATACATTATCATTTCACCAACAAAAGGAAATTACAGCTCTTTAGACATCTGAACATAACAGTGACCCATTCATTAAAGTGAAGGATAAATATGAGAAAAGAACTGAATCATCCATAGCTACATTGTCTTTAAATGGAAATTAATTGGAGACTGCAGAATATAGGCACAATGTTAATTCAGTGAAATGATCTCTAACAGCTACATTACACCAATGTAACTCTAACTGCACGTTTACTTTTGGGAGATCATTTTTCAATATCCAAGTTTGAATACACTTTATATTATTCAGACGTATGCCTTATTCCTCAGCCTTAGGAATGGAGCAACATATACCAATACTTTTACCAAAAGGAACAGGAATCAATTTGTGACATAAAATTATAATTGAATCCTGGATATATCCAATTAAAAGTGAAGCAAACAAGTTCCGAATATGTGGACGGTCCCTTTGACAACAGCCAATTTCCAGGTTAAAGACTGGAACTTAAGTTTTCCTAGGTAGGAAAATGTGAATGTGATGATGCATCCTGGAAACCAGCTGATACATTGCTCAAATAACAATGGATACTCATATGGTGATTTTAAAAAATGCACCCAAGACTTACTTTTTTAATGCAATGAAGGCTCTCTACAAGTTTCCAGAAGATATGGTGTGTATATGTTTTTCTAACATTCATTTTTGGGAATTATGGGAATGTATCAATTGTACAAAAAAAGGGTTGGTTTCAGAACAAGGACCCTATGACTTCAATGATTGGGAGGAAAATCTAAACAGTATCTTAGGATATTTGGGCCAGATTCTGGCCCAAATATGGTTGACACATGTTTCACTGAGAAACACTACTTGGTTGTTTAATCTTGAGGGCTTTTTCCTCCAAATAGCCACACTCAACATCCTTCTTCTAAAGGAATATCATCTTGTCTGTATTATTTTAAAGTTATTCTTTATCACTAGTAATATGAAGCTGTTTCCACAAAAAAGTATATTTGTTCAATAATTTGGCAAATTAAATTATAGATGTCAATACGGAACACCTTTCCTTTGGTATTTGATCAAATACCAAATTTGATCACAATACCAATATTGTATCAATAACATTAAGACCTGCTAGAATCTGACCCAACTGCCATCTGTGCTTATCCTACTACTGGCAGAAGGATGCTATTTCATATTTATATGAAATATGTAAAGCAAATGTAGCATAGATCATCTCTAATTAAACTACAAGCATACTAAATACTTTCAATTATGTTCAGCATTCCTGTCTCAAAAATCCTGTTTTCACTAGATTTGAGGCAAGTATACATATTTGTCTTAAACAGTAACTTATTGGCTGAATAAAAAAACATAGTTTAATGTCAGATTGGCACGAAATCTTTCAAAGGTTTTTTTTTTAAGTTCTACATACTGACCAGTAGGGGTCATTTCAGCACAAAAATTATAACAGAATAAGCTGACTCAAAGAGGAAGCTCTGTGGAAACACAAGACCTATTCTTTTGAGGTAAACAGGCTTTTATCCATATACGATATTCATGACAAGTGTTCCTAATTTTGAAAGATGTTTAATTAATAGATGAAAAGCAAGTAATTCATCCAACAACTTAATGTAATTGTTGGAACTATCAACAGACTTCAAAACTAACATTCTTATCTACAAGCTCAATCATATAGACATGTTGCAAAATCCAAAGTTAGCTATAATTACCAAGAGCTTAGCTGAAGTCATCATTTAAAGCTTTGAAGATGAAACTACAGTTGTGTAGGTAAGCTATTTATCTGGAAATAGTTTGGCTAATTTCTGCAGGTTGTATTCTTGGAGAAGTTGGGACAGGAAAAGCTGGGATAAATATTACATTTCTGTCACTGCCTGAAGTCTCCTCTCTAGAGATTACTTGTGCTATTTGCTGCAGGGGAATGCCAGATACAAAGTAACAGCTGAAGTCCGGCAATCAAATACATTACTTTTAAACAATTATTAAAACTGTCAAAAACGTTTGAACTAAAGTGAAGTAGGGTGTTGAGGTGTTATGGCAAAATTTGCTCTAGCATAAACATTCTCTATAGTTACTCATAAACATGTACTTTCCATAACAGCCATTTCATTCAGCTCAATATCCTTATAACTCCTTTTAAGTTTAAAACTTCCATGCAAAGGAATCACAACCCCAAGCAAGTTATTAAAAGTCTGATAGGTCTATCCTGATAGCTCTCATCTTGCCAATTAAATTAAACTGAAGCACACCTGTACTAGAAAAAAGGCATTTTAACTACAAAACTAAGGTTAAAATAAGCTGTAGTGGCTGCCCCAAAGGATAAATCTGGAAATTTTTAGGGATTAAAGGGAATTAAGAATTCTTTAAATTATGCATGGCTGGGAGTGTTTAGATGACTTTCCTGCCATTTTTTTTTCCAGAGGAATTTTTGAGCTCTCTGCAGCCCTCTTGTGGATCATTCTTATGGAAGGGAAGTGAAAAGGAATTTTCCATAAAAGATTCTGATTGTCATATGCACTATATTCCCTTAGACTTCCGAATGAAAAGTTATAATGGTGAGACTGAATACTCACACACAATTTGGGCAGACAGCTAGCAGACAAAATATTTAAATGTTTCCAATTATATTAATTATAAAGAATACTTATGAAAAATGTGCAATATTTTTCATAGAGAAAGAGGGGGGGAGGATACTTTTTTTTTTAAGAAATGAAACAAGACAGTTGGTTCTTTTCCTCATCCCAGCCAACAAGTATATAATTGGGCAATTGCTCTTTTCAACCTTCTTGGGAGCAGAACTCCAAAATAATTTGAATAAAGAGGGTTTATTTGTATTCAGTAATGTTTTGAAAATACATTTAAGAAAGATTAAAATGGTAGGACACCTTTCAGCACTATAATTAGGTAAAAGTTGAGTTCCACATGACACCCGATCAATAACCAACTGCTTCATATATATGGATTGAAGAGTCGGTCGATTACAGGCATCTACATTCAGGTAAGCCTGTTCCGTGATTTCGGTTGTAAAAGCCAGCAGGAAAATAGCGAAGTCAGAGGAACGAAATGATGTCCAAATTAACATTTTTGTACTAATACCACAAAAACCCGCTTTATTTTTGCGGTCCAATTAAAATCCATCTTGAAACCTAACACCGATGAAAACAGCAAGAAAACGGCGCGGGGGGAGGAGGGGGTGGCGGCGGCGTAAAAGAGGAAACAGGAGAACCAAACACCCTCCAGTGCTTGGAAACATGCGCGCACCACTATTAGCGTCTTTCCCCTCTCTCCTTTATTCTTTTTTTAAAAAAAAATACTGGAGACTATATATATATATATATGTATGTATGTACAGGAGCATGACATAGACAAATGGAAAGTATTTCTTGGGAGGGAGAGAAGAGATGGAACCTACGAACACGCCAGATTCGAAGAAGCTACCACCTTTCCTTGAATTTTCAAGGTAGTTATAGCTGCATTACACCCCGATTGTGCGTCGGAAAAATGGAGAGGCTGGAAAGGAAACCGCGAAGCGCCACTATTGGGGAAGGGGGGGTTGGGGAGGGTGATATCAGCGTAAAGCCAGGGGGGGCTCACGGGGTCCTTTTCCTCTCTCTCGGGGCAGAGCCCCGCAACCCTACCAAGCCACGCGCTGCTTCGGGCTCCTGGCTCCGCGCGGGGGCGGAGCGGCTATCCGCCCCGGGGACAGGAGCAAAAGACCACGATCTTCCGCGTTTTACCTTCGCAGACGCCCGCTTCGTACTCGGTGAGAGAATCGCCGTTAAGCGGCGGGCGGATCACACAGCGAAGTCCGCGGTCGCAGGCGCCGTGCAGCCCGAAGAAGCCGCCGCAGCTCTCGTTGCGCTGCCGGGCGCAGATGAAGCAGCAGCCGCAGATGTCCAGAACGACGCCGCCGGGGCAGTTCTTGGGCTCCTCGCACCTGGACTCGTCGCAAGGCAGGCAGACGAAAGCTCGCGTCCCGGGCGTCCCCGGGAGCACCAGCAGCGCCAGGAGCAGCAGCCACCCCTCGGCTAAGGGCCAGTCGCCGCCGACACCCCGACGCCTCCGCCCCGCGGCGTCCGTGGCCAGGGACATCGCGGCCAGGGCCGAGGCAGCCCTCGCAAGTCCACTCGCACTCCCCGAGCCCGGCGTGCAGCAACCCAGCCGCGCTACGGCGACGACGGAGCTCTGCCTCCTCCGGCTGCTCCAGAAAAGTTTCCTGTTGCAGACCAGCAGCTCCGCGGTCCAGCTGAAGTTCTCCTCGAGGCAGGCGGGCAAAGAAACTCGTTCCTCCGGTTGGTCCTCTCCCTCCGGACTCCTGGAAACCTCCGGGCGCTCCTGCGCAACGACTACGCAGCTAGTATAACGGGCGCCGGAGCGAGAGCAAAAGCGAACACCAGCACCTCCGCCGACAACTCGCCGCCCGACTCCGGACTCTTCGCCTTCTCCGACTTCTCCCAGCTCCCAACGTTTTACTCCCGCCCTCGGCTGCTCCGCGGTCATTGGATAGAGACTCGACCGGCACGGCCCCCGACCGCTTTCCCGGGCGCTCATTGGGTGCTCTCCTCCGCCTCGGCCCGCCCCTTCGCCCACCCTTTACTTTCTCCGAGAGGCGCCGCAGTTCGGGCCCTACGGCGCTGGCTTTCCTCTCACCTCGCGCTCTGCCCCTCCCCTGCCCGTGGCTTTGAGGTTTGCGAGACGGGCAGGGAGACCCGGAGAGCGGCCCCGCGGAGGTCAAGCGGGATGCCCAGCCAGTCCGGGAAAGGCAAGGCGGGGTGGGAGGGGCGCTATTTAAACCGAGGGCAGCTCTGGAAGAGAAGAAGCAGAAATGGGGGGTGGGGGGGGTGGAGGGGGTGTGCGGGTGTGGCCGAAGCGAAAGGAAACCCGAAGGCCGCTGCAATGATATCCTGAGAGCAGCTGGAGGCATCCAGGGTCGGGCATCACCGGGCTTGGGATGAGGTGGTCCTCACCCCGGCTCCCGCGCCAAAAGGACGCCCGCAGGTGAAAGTGCCTAGGCGGTGACCGGCCTCTCTTAGTCTTACAAGGCAGCCTCGGCGCACTTGGGCGCTCGACCCCCGATTGGCGAGCGCTTCTCCTGGGGATGCTGCCGCTAACCCGCTGCGCCCGCCAGAAAGGGACGAGCCCGACGGCCCGGTGGTGGTCCTCGCTTGCTTAACCGCGTGTGCCGGCTTGCTGGCGACGGCGTCTGGGTGTCGCAGAGGGCTGGCCTCAGTCAGCGCAGCCCACCCTCAACGGTGCATTAGGTAGCAGAGGGAGGCCACCAGGAATTGAAGTCGTCTTTTGGAGGAAGAGGTGGGGGTCGGGGAGCAGGTGGGGCGATTGCCAGAGCAGGTGCTCCCTTGGTGCCAGGTCTATGGATGGGATTAAGTTGCAGCAGACTCCGGGCAGTGTTGTGGGGGGCCCCCCCATTCCTTGAACACCGAGTGAGACTGAATGGCAAAGGTAGACAGTTGTGACCGAGGACAACTACAACTGCTTGCCACTTGTTATGTTAGGTAAAGCCAAAAGCTGTGCATCTTGTAATTATGGATGAACTGGTGGTGCAACAACCTGAGGCATGTGTTGGCAGTTGAATCCTTACTGCAGCTGCTTAAATTAATTCTTTCCTGCAGGGTGTTTGGTTTTAACAAGAACACCAAAGTGGTTTACGACTGCCTTCTTCCAGGCGACGTTTTCAACTTCTCAGCCTTGGAATTTTGTGGCTTCCTCCCATCTGAGCACTAACACAACCCAATCATATTTAACTTTTTGCAGTCAGTCATATTGATGGATAGATGTTGCTATCCAACTGTGGATGTGGCTGCTGTTTGCTGTTCTTTGTCATCTGTTTTCCACACACAAGAGTCATTGGGCTAGAGCAGCATAGCATACTAACATTGGTGATTCATACTAACCTAGACTACTATTCAACTTCAGTTTTATTTTGATGGCTCAACACACTATATGAAACCAACCTCTTGGTTATTATGTACAAGATATTGTGTAAACCCACAAAATGTGTAGCTTTGTTGTAATATTGTATGAACCCAGACCTAGAATGGGCCAAAGGTATTTTCCCACCTAAGACAAAGTACAGGATGGTCTTTCATCCCAGCTCCATGCACAGTAACCATTTGGATTGATATCTGAATCTTACTGCACCATCATACTAGAAGGAATAGCCTAGTTTTGGACTTCTTATCAGCTGTGAAGCTGAGCACTTTTCTATAAATTGGAGTGAGTACAGCATGCATGAGATTGATGTCCATTCCTGTCCTACCAGAAGCTTTTGTATAGGGTTCTCCCTGCTAGTAAGATTGGCCTTGCACATGTAGAAGATTTCAGGAGAGTTTCCTCCACTTTCTCACTTCTTAATCCACTTAAAGTAGGTGTTAGCAACCCGCGGCTCCAGAGCCACATGTGGCTCTTTGACCCCTCTCCTGCCACTACCAGCCGACCTGGTTGCGTGACCTGCTCTTCGCCCCGAGACACTGGCCCAACCCAGCCGTGGCCGACGCCAACCTTGCTAACACGAGGGCTAGCAGGGTGGGAATGGGATCCAAGAGGAGAGTACGACGGAAAGGGGGACAGGCCCACAGCTGAGGAGTGAGCATGAGCCGCCGCCACGGCTTCCTTGAAGATGACCCTCCTCCGCCTCCTTACGAGACCCCCTGGCCAGCTGTTGTAGGAGGGTGTGCACGAGCGGGGATACCCTCCTCAAGTGAATGACTGGGCTTGGCCAAAGTCGCAGGGAGCAGGTGGGTTGACCAGCTGACGGGCAGGCGCCTTTGGCGAGGGCACTCTGGCTTTCTCTGAGCCTGATCTCGCAAGGTTCGGTGGGGCCAGCCCCCTTTTCCCACTGCCCTGAGCTTCTTTACTCCTCCAGCTGAGCAGTGCCACTGGCGGCGTTGATTGAAAAGCATCCTCTGGGTGATGAAAGAAGAGAGAGAAATGAGAGAGAGAGAGAGAAAGGAGAGAGCAAGAGAGAGAAATGAGAAAATGAGAGAGGAAAAATAGAGAAACAAATGAGAGAGAACGGGAGAGGGAGAGAGAAATGAGAGAGCTGGAGGGAGAGAGAGGGAAAAGAGAGGGAAACAAATTAGAGAAGGAGAGAAAGAAAAAGAAAGAAAGAAAAAGGAAGTGGGAGAGGAAAAAGAAAAACAGAAATGAGAGGGAGGGAGGGAGAGAGAGAGAGAGAGAGAGACCGAGAGAGACCAATTTCCCACAGAAAACACTGGGAGCCACAAAACCTGGGTAGGTGTGGCGGGGGGGGGTTGTCATGTGACTGGGTGAGAGTGTTGAGTTGGCCACGCCCACCCAGGTTTTGTGGCTCCCAGTGTTTTCTTTTCTATGGGAAACGGGTCCAAATGGCTCTTTTAGCGTTTAAGGTTGCAGACCCCTGACTTAGAGAGTAGATGGAGTTAGAAAGCAAATTGAAAAAAGATTTTATCTTCTCAGTATCAACTGACCTTTTTCTAACTGTATGCAAAGTACATGCTGCACTCTGGGCCCAAGTAAGCATCTGAAAAGGAATACCTCTCTTGTACCCACTCTGGAAGACACCTGAGGTTTCAGAATCACTGCATTCCACAAAGTGGTCCTTTAGATTCTTTGGAGAGTTGCAGCTAGGCTGGAAAACTGAACTCATTCACTAGAAAACCTTGTTCCCCTTGAACTTAAAACAAGTTTGGAAAATATGTCAACCAAGAGATAAAACTAGAAAGCAAGAGGGTTTTGATTAAATACAGATTATATCTCTTTCCCTCAATCCCCACCAAGACAGGGACATGGTTTTCACGTCATTATTATTTATGTGTGCATTTATATCCTGCCTTTTGGTATGACAGAATGCCCCAGGCAATTAAAAGAAGTAAGATATGCAATTAAAATATAATTAAAATGCATATATAAATTCAAAATTTCATCAGTGTGCCAAGGTCTGGTTAAAAAGGTCTGTGGGAGAAAAAAACCACCCATGAATAGAAAGAGAACAGGTCAAATTCAACTCTGAAGAGATTTGATTCCATGCTTAGTAGGCTGTACAACAGGACACACGTTCTGTGTGTTTGATGAATAGCTGCTGAAAACCACAACATCCTACATTGTTGAAATCTGAACCAATTGCATAACTCTGGAAGTAAAGGTGTCCCAGACTTTCAAGCCTCATAACTAGATTGGATCATAAATAGCCTTTTGAATTTCACTACCAATTTGTGGGCAGAGAATGGGTGATCAGTTTTTCCAGGAAAAAAGAAATTGTTAAATGTTTTCTCAGTAGCTGAGGCTGGTGGGTGAAATAATTGAAATGTAAGAAATCAAAGATGTAGCAAACCTCCGGAAGAGTGATTGTAGAGGAAAAGAGGGCATACAGCTCTTGGCCATCAAGTAAATAAGTGCAAGAACATCTCATTCCATTTGCAAATATTTCTCTGAAATACTCTTCTTTTTGAAAGAATTTCTAAAGCAAATTCTCTTTTATTTATTTATTTATTTATTTATTTATTGGTTTGATTTATATGCCGCCCTTTTCCGGAGACTCAGGGCGGTTTACAATGCGTTAAGCAATAGCCTTCATACTTTTGTATATACCTGCTTAGTAGGGCTTTCGCCCCCCCCAAAGCGGTGTTCTTTTTTATACAAAGTCAGCTTATTGCCCCCACAAACCGGGTCCTCATTTTACCTACCTCGAAAGGATGGAAGGCTGAGTCAACCTTGAGCCTGGTGAGATTTGAACTTGCAGTAATTGCAGGCAGCTGGTGTTACTTAACAGTGCTTTAGTCTGCTGTGCCACCAAGGCTTTTAGTAAATTTAATGAGAATGGGAAGTAGAAGAATGGAGTAGAGCTTTCCCTCCTCCCCCAGCACTAATTAAATTAAAAACCTGGTTATGTCCATAAAGCAGTTGGCAACCATTTAAGTGTCTTTGAGGATTTGTAGAAAGAGAGAAATAATACGCTAAAGATATTAAAAGTATGAGATAAAGTAGGAAGCAATTAAAACAAATGTACACCAATATTGTTCACTATATTTCTCCATTGTATTTTGACTTGCAAGGTCTCTAGATTGGAGATGTCCGTTTCAATAGAATAGGAGGAACATGCATACTTTTATTGCCCTACAGCAAAAGCAATAAGCATGTGGCACAGGTATGATTAAGATTGGTAATTTAACTGCACCTCTATCTAATTAAAAAGTGTAATGTGGAAATCTTGATTATTTTATTCATATCTTTAGGAAAAGATGAAAAATATGTGGCTGTAGATGTGAAATTGAAATTATAGCAATCGAGTCTTTCATATTTTCCTAAATTTGATAAACCAAGCTGAAATTACATTTGGATAAGACATCTCAAGAGTTCTGGGTGAACTCCTCTATTTATTATTTATTGCAGATGAGGGTCTAGATAAAACCTGAGGGAACACCATTGGTTTATAGCTAAGATCATCTTCTGCACAGAACATGATTGGAGGGCATGAAATCACTATGTCTTAAATGCTCAGCTGTTCTCGATGATCCAGGAACATCCCATTACCAATAATGTTGAACATTCTAAGAAAACAAGGTGATGCTGTCCATAAACAATTTCTGATAGAGTAAGTCAGTATGTGACTAATCCGCACCACTATCCTTCAGAATAGCAAATATTAATTTTGATAATACATTCCTGTAAGAAGTAGCCATTATATACTTACTTGGTTATTATTACTGTTTGAATGAGAATGGGATTATTCTCTCCCAAGTATGTGCTGCACAAGCAAGCAGAGAGTGTGGGGATTTTTCCTGCTTGTATGATTCTCTAGAAGATCATATGCCAGACCTTTTCTAACATGCTTTACTACATGGCTAGCAAAGTATTTCCTACATTGTTAGCATGCCCACAAGTACGTGCTAGCATTTAAACAAAAACCACACTTCTGCCTTTTCTATTCATACCGGTACCAACCTGTCCCTTTAAAAACAGTACATGAAATACTGTGTGGAAACCTTTTATCTTAACAATTGTAGTCCCCAAACATATTATCAGTCTCTACTGGAGCAAAAATATGAATCTCTCTCAATTATCAGTAAATCTCTCTGTCAAATTGCTACTGTTCTTGTTTGATTGAAAACAGAACATTCCTCCAAAGGAACAAAAGCATATGAAATAATTAAGTGAGAAAGAGTGGGCATACATATATCTGTAGAGCAATAAAGCCCCAATTCAATTAAACATTTGAACCGTTCAATGAAGAGTGTCTAATAAGAGAAAAAATATTTCCAAACAGTGCTTTGTTATTAGCTTTCAGCAAAGTAGCACGTTCCCAAGAGAGCAAGGTGGAAAGGGAAAGATTGTTCTCGCTATGCCTTGTTTGCAACATTCGCCAGCATATGCCAGTATGGTTTACAAGCTATAGACAAAACTGAAATGTGCCTTATAAAAATACATGACCGTATTTAGTCCATTGGAATTAGTGTTCTGTAGTACAGGGGTCTCCAACCCCGGTCCATGGACCAGCACCAGTCCACAGCATGCCAGAAACCGGGCCATGCAAACAAGTGAAGCCCCATCCACGGGATGCAGGCAGTATGTGAAACCATGCCCCCTCTGGTCTGCGGAAAGGTTGGGAGCCACTGCTGTAGCAGTAGTATTTTAGCAATCTTGTATGGAAGTGAATTTCTGCTGTCAAATCTATTAATTTACATAAATCAGTTGAGAAAAAATTATTGGTCTTCGAACAGGGTTGGGGACTTCCCAATATTATTGAATTACAAATTCTATCATTCCAATTCCTTAGATCAAACTGGCTGGCATTTAATAAGAATTGAAGTCCAGTAACATCTGGAGTACCAATTGCCTTTTTGGGGTGTTCACTCATGTCTTTTTCTATTCCTCAACATTTGGTATTTTATTTCCTTTGCAGCTCAGCAAAACCTTTAGATATAGCAGAGTATAATTATATTTATAAGGGTTATACAGTACTAAATGACATTATTGTAATTGTATCATCGTGCATGCATCACCCATGACAACATTTTGAAAGATTTCAGAACAATGATCAGATGAGATAATTTTCAGGAAATGCTTTCTGGTTCAAATAAGGAATAACCCAGAAGTTACACATTCCCATAATTTTGAGGCAGAAATGCACAAAAGTTATAATAAAAGATCAAAACCCTATGCTCAGTAACATTTTAAAAGAAAAAATAAATTTGTTCACTCGTGGATACTCTTAATTCTGTATGTACATATATATTTATGCTGCTGCTGCTATTCATTCAATCATATTCAAGTTGTATGGATTCTATGAACCATCTCTTTCCATATTTTCCTATCTTGTGTGGCTTCTTTCAATTGTTTTATGCCCTGGCTGATGTCAGCTTTGATGGTATCTAGTCACTGTGTTTTTGGGTGGCCTTGTTCCTTTTACTACTGACCATTCCAAGCATAATTGCCTTTTCCAGTGAGTTTGATTGCATTACATGCCTGAAATAAGTAACGTGGAATTTTCTGATTCTGCCTCCCAGTGATGTGTTTGGTTTTATATGCTCCACTACTTGTGTCTTTGTTACATTTGCTGTCTGAAGAATGCACAGCAGCCTTCCTCAACGCCACAATTCAAAACGAGTTGATTTTCTCCTGACTAGTTTTTCATGGTCCAATGGTTCCTTTAAAAAAAAAAAAAATCCAAAACGCTTTAACCTTTTTACATGTCCACCAAATGTGAAAATAAGTAGCATCCTCACAATTACATCTCCAACATTTTGGTTGTACATTCGGATACATACGAGATAACTTTTTTGGATCTAGATGCCATCTATAAAACATTTTATAAAAGTTCTCCCTTAAATTTTGCGCTTTGGTAAATTTCACATTTGTTACCCATATTTTCTCCCACGTTTCCATCATTATTGGCTGTTCAAAATTCTGCACCCATTTTATCATACAGTCCTTAACTAGCTCTGTTTCCGAGTCCATCTCTATCAGTATATTATACAATCTTTTTATATGCATTGGGCTTTGATCTCTAATTTGTTTAATTAAATTTTCATCACTTTGTATAACACCAGTTTTCTGGTCTTTTCTCCATCTGGCTTGTAATTGTACATATTGAAACCATGTTTGAATTATTTTCTCCTCTTTCAACACATTCACAGATTTTAATTTTAATATACCTCCCTCCATAATGAGAATATCTTTATACGTAATTACATCCTGTCTACATTCTATACTCGTATTCTCTATTGCGTGCCTGGGTGCTGTCCATATAGGTATTTTTTCATTTAACTTATATTGATATTTCTTCCAGACACGCAATAAAGCATTTCTCAGTATATGACTCTTAAATGCTCTGTCCACCCTTTTTTCATACACTAAATAAGCATGCCAACCATAGACCAGATCATACCCTTCAATATTCAATATCCTTCCATTTGTTAAATTAATCCAATCACTAATTGCTGATAAAACAGCTGCTTCATAGTACAATTTTAAATTTGGCATTTTCAGTCCTCCTCTTTCTCGTATGTCCTGCATTATTTTCAATTTTATCCTTGGTTTCTTACCTTGCCATACGAACTTATTAATACCTTTCTGCCACTCTTCCAGGTTGGCATCCTTTTTTAGTATTGGTATCATTTGAAAGAGGAACAAAAACCTAGGCAACACATTCATTTTTATAACTGCTATTCTACCCAACAAGGACAATTGTAGTTTTTTCCAATTATCCATTTCAACTTGTATTTTATGCCATATCAATTCATAATTATACTTATACAATTTACCATTAGAAGATGCAATATAAACTCCTAAATACTTGACTTTTTTAACTATTTCACATCCCGTTACCCTTTGTAACTCCTCTTTTTGATTAGCTGTCATATTTTTAACTATCATCTTTGTTTTTCCAATGTTTATCTTAAACCCAGATACTTGACCATACTGTTTTATTATATCAATCAAAACCTTTGCTGATTCCACTGGATGAGTTAAGGTCATAACCAAATCATCTGCAAATGCCCGTATCTTATATTCATAATCTCTAACTTTGATTCCCTTTATCCCATCTGCATTACGTATTTTATTTAACAGCAACTCCAAAGTTAATATAAATAATAATGGCGATAAGGGACATCCCTGCCTCGTGCCTTTTTCAATTTTAAAAGTTTCTGTCAAACTGCCATTAATAATTATCTGAGCTGTCTGTTCCTGATATATTGCTTTTATGGACTGCATAAAGCAATTCCCAAATTGCATCCTATTGACCACTCTCAATAAAAATTGCCAATCTAATCGATCAAAAGCTTTTTCCGCATCCAGAAATATAAGCACCGCAGGGATTTGGTTATTCCTTTCCAAATGTTCCAATATGTCAACAATTTGTTACATTTGCTGTCTGAAGAATGCACAGCAGCCTTCCTCAACGCCACAATTCAAAACGAGTTAATTTTCTCCTGACTAGTTTTTCATGGTCCAATGGTTCCTTTAAAAAAAAAAAAAATCTTTGATATTATTAAAGAATTTTAAAGAATACCAAACTCTCCACCTCGCAAGCAACGTTTTTGAATAGGAGGCTTGTATTGGCAATAATATTTATAGCTCAGCCCTGAAGCTTTTCTTCTGTAATGCTTCATCTTGGAATGGTTCTATGACTGCAAGTTTGCATATTTGCCTGAGTTTTCAAAAAGCTTCAAAGAAGAACAAGGAAACTTTTCCTGGAAAAACTCCGTAAAAAAGAAAAAAGAGCCACTTTGTAAATATAACCTAATTGATAAAATTTCTAAAGAATATTGCTTTGGAATTGTTTTTAATAATAAAAATGCATGATGGAATTGTTTCTTAATAAATAATAGTTTTATTTTGAGCTTTGTTTTGTTTTTGTAAGTTCTGGGGGAAAAATGAATCTTAGTACTGCTTCTCTAAATGGACAGTACGTCTCAGCAATTCTGTATGAGCCTATTTGAGATTATAACTTTTTAATGAACCCTGGATTCTGTTAAAACTTGAAATAAAGACTATCTTAAAAAGGCTGCTTGGTTTTCTAATGGTCTAGTTTAATCATCACAATTAGGCAGCAGTAGGCAAGCTTGGGAGATGGACATGGGAGATGATGAGTTAGGCTTCTAGGATTTTATTATAATTCTCTTAATCGTCTAACAAATGCCATATCTTGCAATCTTTTTGCAAGTTTCTGTTTTGTGTCTCTGAAAATAAAATAGGAGAATAGAGGTTTGACCTGAACTGCAATTTTGCAGTCTGTTTTACTTAGCTAGTTGGGTTAATCTTTGTGATGTTTAAATATTTGATAGCCTCCATTTCCTGATGTGGAAATTCAGGTACATTCTAAGGTTGCCGATCAGAAATGGTTCAAGACTTCTGAGCTTATTGGTAACCATGAGTCTGTTTCAGTAGACTAAGTAGACTCGGCTCAATCACAGGTTTACATTTTCCAGAACTTAAAGCTCTTGCCAGTAAAATGGCCAAATCAGGAGATTGATTAATCTTAACTGTTTCCTGACATTTCACCACAGAAAGTGATTCTGTTCAAATCCTACTTGTCTTCCAGAGTGGGGTTACTAGACAATCTTTGATAAATTAATGTACGATGGGTATAAAGTTTAGGAATCTATACCTAAATGGAAAGAAAATCTATGTAGTATCTATGTAGTACCTATTTCATCATTCCATAGTTTAGATCTTACATTTAAAAAGCCATTTAGCTGGGTCAGCAATAGGATAGAAATTAAGAGATTGCTGCTAAAAATTCAAACATTTTAACTCCATTATTACTTGATTGCTTTATCTTTACAGTAATAATAAGATGTCAGTGCTTGATATCAGTTCTAGTCTATGAAACAAGTTTACATTTCCAGAGCAGACTTCTGAGACTAATGGGTACATTTATTTGGCAAATCAATTGAAGGAATATAATATGTTAATCTTTTTTTTTCCAGAAAAAATCCTTAAACAAAAAAAGGTTGCTTAGGTGATACATTAGTCCATTTTACCAGCATTATACAGGTATGAAATATCTTAACTTTGACATATTAAATTAATCATTTCTCCCTATAATTAATAAGCTTTGGGCAAAAGAGTGACAAAAGAGTGAATTGAATTTAATATGCAGTGTATGTTTATATCAATTATTTCAACTGCATTTTCATTCAAGAGCATGCTTATATTATTTAATGCCATTATCTAACCATTTCATACCTAGTACTAATGCCAGATTTTGTTTTGAATAAAACCCTACTTGAACCAATAGAACAAAATATAAACAAAATACATACAAGGAATCCTGTGTTTCACTTATTGTTATGTAGGCGTTTTTTCCCCTGAAAGGGTTCCCTTATATACAAAAATCTGTAAAATATAAAATTCCCAAGTAGGAAAAATCTGCCTAGAAAAATTTTCTCTAGTCACATGTCTACCAAAAAAGATTTATTCCTACATAGTATTTAATAAAATAAATACTCAAATTAACCATGTTTAATCTGTGTAAATAATAAATAACAGAATGTTTAGTTTAATCATTGATCTCTCATTCATCAAAGCTTAGGGTTGTTTCCAACAAAGTAAAACATAATAGCAGAATGCATTAATATTAATACATACTAGTCTTATGGAATAGAGCTGTATATAGCTATCATAAAGAAGCAAATAAAGACCACATGTACTTAGAAGTTATGTGGCTCTTAGGTCAGAATTCCAGAATAACCATTCAGATCTTATTCATAATATAAATAAGGATCAGCTAAAATCAAATTCATGGCCTTTGCTACAGATGTCTTCATTTTGGGCAGATTTCGATCTGCAAAATGTAAGCAATGGCTGAAGTTCAACAGGAAGACAAACTCTTGTATGGACATGGATTTCTGACCATGAAAAGCTTTCAAGTTAATAATTGGGCTCAGAGGATATTCTGTATATTCTGTGCAAAATTAACATTGTGTTCTCCTATCTATACTTGATGTATGCAGTGACATTCTATATAAGTTGGAATCTTTCCTTTTACCTTTCAGAGCATTAGTAGTATATCTTGTTAGTCTTATCTTCATGATTATAAAAACTTGACTTTGGCACAGTGAATTCCCTCTCCTATGGAAAGTATTCTACTTTACATGACATATAAAGTCGATCTTATGTCTTCAGAATGAAGTCTAGAAGCATCGTTAAGCTCTTAACAGACCACTCTTGAACATTAGGATTACCTACAAAGGTTGCTTGTGAGGCTTGTGGGGTTTTTTTTTTTTAAAGATAAGAAAATGTCAAGATTAAAGACAGAGAACAGAAGCTTCCTTGCTGTGACACTGGTGAAAAGAACACTGAAAGAGACTAGCATTTACACTGAGTCATTGTTCTTGCAACAGATATTCTAACTAATTTGCATAAATGTAGTCTTTGAACAAGTGAGAAGAATAACTTACTCCGCCAGCCACTGATGGAGTGTATTAGATCCCTTGTCAGTAAGAGAAAAGACTCTTGTCTTTGGGCTTTTCACAAAAAAAATACTCTACTTAGGAGAGAAGAAGTATTGCAGCATGAAACACTTATATGCTGATTTCTACCGTCCCTTTCTACCACTACCGTTCCAGGTTTCATGTCTTCTATTCTCCAGTGAACAATCAAGCTAAAATATATATTTAAAACCCAAGACTTTGTCCCCAGAATCCAGCCACCCATCATTGGTAATAAAGATGTAGATTTTGAGATATCTGTAGTATTACAGTTGGTAAAGGAATTGTTCTCAGAATTTGTCTTAATCTCTGTCTCTCTCTCTCTCTGTCTGTCTGTCTGTCTGTCTCCCTCCCTCCCTCCCTCTTTCTCTCTCTCTCTCACACACGCATTGACACACACGTGTCCATTGGGCCCAGAGTGCAACATGTACTTTGCATACACTTAGAAAAAGGTCAACTGGTACTGAGAAGACAAAACCTTCTTTCAATTTGCCTTCTAACTCCATCTGGTCTCTAAGTCAGGGATTTGCAACCTTAAACACTAAAAGAGCCATTTGGACCCATTTCCCATAGAAAACACCGGGAGCCACAAAACCTGGGTGGGCATGGCCAACTCAACATCACTCCCACCTAGTCACATGACACCCAGCCATGCCTACCCAGGTTTTGTGGCTCCTGGTGTTTTCTGTGGGAAATGGGTCTCTCTCTCCGCCCCCTCTTTTTCTCCCCCCCTCTCCCTCTTTCTCCTCTCTCTCACACACATGCATTGACACGGGTGCACGCATACACACACCTGTGCCAAGAGCTCTAGCTCGAGAGGATTCTCCTTCACCAACATTTCTTTAAGTCTGTGGATGCTATGATATTGTTCTTAGGGTCTGAAGAATTCCACCCAGAAGCTCCAGTGGAATCATAATGTCACCTGTACTGAAGCTGGTGAAGCAAGCAAAATCCTTTCAGACGAAGAGTCAACATAGTCAGCCAGATATAACTGCAGCTTAGTTGAAGGGTTGGCTGGGTTTACTTGTTGAACCAACCTCCTTTGAATCCTGTCAAATCTTCAGCCTGAAGAGTTCTCTCTAGGATCTGCCACCACTCCATTTCGCTTTAGAATTTCATCAAATGGAGAATCGCTGCCTAGGATGTAATAGCATTTTCAAATTTTATAGGACTGGTTCTTGCTGTCATTTTTTCTCTGTGTGTATATTTTTGTTTCTTCCCATTTTTATTTTATTTATTTTATGAATAGGCTTCATCTTTCTCCATAGAAACATTTAAGAATAGTTCTTAGTATACAATAGGAGATGATGCACCAGTTGATAAGGGATTTCTTTGCACATTCACCCTATGGAATCTCTTGGTATATTCTCCTTTTTCAGCCATTCTCTCTCATTGCCTCTTTTCAGAGTTTTGCTTAATCACTATACTAGAACCGTTTCAGTAGTTTCCATATTAAAAATACTAGAACAAATCCTAAGCCTAAATATATGTTTTTTCTGACATTTTCAGATTTGGGAATAATTAAGGTGGTGCAATTTATAATTTTTTTAAACATTTGAAGAAAGTCTTGTAGGATTGCAAACCATCACATTGTAAGTAGCATACACAGAATCCAGAAATAAGTATTAGATGAACACTTTTTAAAATTAGCAACCTTAAATTATTTAATGCGATTACCAATAAAACATTTTCAGAGGATTCAGTAGAAAACTATTTTAGTGGTGCAATAAGGAAAGCTGTGTAGACTGAGCATATAAAGCCTGCTATTTTAAAAAAAAAACAGATAGGCATGTTTAGAAATAAGGATATCCCAGAAAACAAAACTTGTAATAGTTCAGTATACTCAAAATGTCAACAATTTTCTAACACATTTTGGTATGTACAATGTTTAAAAACTGGAACACATTAGTCCGATACATGTCTAAGATATACAACATGCTGCATTTAGAAAGGTCAGTGTGTTGAATTTTCAGGTCTATGTTTATACTGATCCACGCAATATATCTGTACACTCAAAAACATGTCATGTTTGCATTCCAGTTTCAAAATGTTTCTGAGTGAGGAAGATTGTATACACTCATTTTCCAAGGAAAAATTTGTAAGGCATATTTTGCATGAGTATGGCAAGCATTTTAGCAACAAATTTCAATATTTGATGACTACTAAAAATATCAAAATTGGTATGGAAAATAGTAATAGTTATATTTCTTCTGATTGGATTATTTCATCTTTATTTATATTTAGTTCCAGATTTCCTGGTGTTGTAACTTTGGCCTTTCTGCAAAAGGATTAGTTTAATTCTGGGTTTGGCATTTAATCACGTGAGAGGAATTGTCACTAGTAATAACTTGTTTTTCTTCTGATAGTGTAATTATACTATTTACATTTGTGCAGAGTTACAATAACACAGGTTCAATTTGAATTTTACTAGTTCTTTTTCCATGTTAATTTTTCATTATGTTGTGTCTGTCCCCTCACTACTTTGTCTATGGATAAATTATCACATTATTAGCACGAAGCACTGCTGAATTCTTAGTACCATTTTTGGCAAAATAAACTCAATTATAAACATCTATATTTGCTAAAAAATTACTTTTACCTTACACTTCTTACCTTTTGTAGAAACTGCTTTTTCCCCCTAAGGTTATTTGTATTTGCAATAAAGTATCTATTCAAGCTGATCCTTAATTTCCTGTTTGAGTGGCAAGTTCCAGAGAACAATTGCCTGGGCACAATTACTCAACAGCAAGAACAGTTATTCCTTATCCCCCATTTACAGGAGGAGAAGCAACTTTCCTAGATAGAGACCGTGACTGCTAACTTCCCTGAAAATCCATTAATCTGCCTATGGATCAGATTGCTCCTGCATTGCCATGCCAAGTTATGCTGTGTCAGAATCAGATAGTGGCTCAGAGAAGTTAACCCAGACTGTGAAATAACAAGCTTTATGCAAAGACCCTAAGTCTTACTATTTTGTGGACTAAAAAGGCTCCTGAAAGGCTACCCAAAAATATAGTAGTTGTAGCAGTTGCCATTGGAACAGCAGTGACAACTCTCCCAAATAGTTTTCTAACTCTTTGCATGATAAAAATAATGGGAGATCTGGATAGAGACAACTACAATATTCCTCCCTCAATGGGAATTATCTTTCTTACTAAAACCTAAAGAATTTGCCACACACTGATCTTGGCAGAATTTATAATTGCCTGAATGGGTAACTCCACTTCTACTACGGGACAGTCTGGACTCAGAAAATTAGGGCTATTCTTGATGATCCACCAAATAGGTGACAACTCATTGTGGGATCTAGCAATTATTACAAGGTAAATGCCTTGTGTGTTTTGGATGGGTGGATGAGGAAGCTTTTGGATGGGTGGATAAGGAAGATTTACAGTGGTTAGTTCAGGACTTGGGGGAGAATGATCAAATCTTTTTAAACCAGTTTAAGAAGAATCTATTTGAAGAATTATTGCATCAATTATTTTCAGAGGGCACCCCAGAGAATTTGGTTCTGTTAATTCAACTTTGTGTGAGTATAGATGGGAAACCTGAGGAACTGCAGCAAGGTATGGGGTGGGAGGAAAGGACACCACTAATCTCTTTCATTCTCTCTTCTCGCTTTCCATCTACTTTCAAAGGTTTTGGATTTTGTGTCCATGCATCGGGGAGCTAAGAAGATAATTTCTGGGAAAGAAAAACAGTGCTGATACACACAAAAACTATTATGTTGTATGGAATCTGGTTATTTTGCACAGGAATCCCTTTTAAAATTCTTCCCCATGCATATATACCTATTAAAGAAAATGCTATACTAAATGCTATATTTGTGGAAAGGAGAGGTGTAGATGCTCTAAAACTTCCAGAACTTCATTGTCGAAATGAGCCAGTCCCAGTTACTTTGGTGAAACCCAGATGTACAATGGTAAACATCGACATTTCGTCCTTCATGTTAATCTTCAGTCCCAGGTTGATTCTAATAAAACTGCAGGCCTTAATACATTATATCATCATGGGCCACTCCATAAACTATTTAGTTGTACCTTAGCCACTTGTTCTCTAGTATGGTTAGAAACCATTTATTTTATTCTCTGGCCAATTCTAAACACAGGGTTCCTTTTCTCTCTCTATCAAGAGTCCTTCAATTTTACTTGACTTGCCCTTTGGATTTTCCCTTTTTGTGAATAAACTAGCATCAGTTCACAATCCACATATTCAATAGAAGCAGCTGAAAGATGCTGAAGATCTGGTTTTTCCTTCAGACCCTGGAACCAGAAGACTATTTGACCCTGTCTTTGGGAGCTTTATTTGTAGAGATACGTGAGCCATCATGATGTAATTTTGATTTGGGGGGAGGGGGTTGTTGGGGGAATTGTTGCTATTTCTGGACATTAGCCTCTCAGATTTGCATGTTGATTTACACAAATTGAGTAAGTAAATTGGATTTGACTTTCAAACTTACAAAACATACTGTCTGCAGGGCTGGAAGCCTTCCTGCTATTTATAACATGATAACATTGTTCCACATTTTACCTCCTAAGTATGCTGATTATGTGAATAATTTGGAAAGCAGGACACAGAGGTTCTACCCAAATCTATAATGGGTATTATATATCTGAGTTTCTGAAGCTGAATTTCCAACAAAATGTCTGTATCCCATGTTTACGGCAAAATTGGCCTGCCTGAAGGAATTTATTGATGGTTTGCAAAAGGGCTTTACCAACATAACCTGCATGCTGCTGGAAAAATGTGCTTTTCATCTGCCTTTCTCAATTACTTGAGTCACCATATGTCTTCAGAAAGAATCCAGATGGAGCTTACTATTTTTATTTTTTTTTAAATGGTGAAATTAAAAAAATGTACATCACCAACAAGGAAAAAAGATAAATAGTAATTATAGAATGAAAACTCTCTCTCTCTCTCTCTCTCTCTCTCTCTCTCACACACACACACACACACACACACACACACACACACACACAGAGAGAGAGAGACATATACATAGGTGTTATAGTGATTAAAATAAGCTAAAAGAAAATAAACTATAAAATAAAGAAAAAACTATTTAGAAGAAAAAGGTCCATATAATAATTATGTGAAGTAGACTTAATTATCAGGCTTATGAAATCTAGGTTATACAGCAACTTATTTCTATCTCGCTGTTGTATTTACTTGATGCATATAACTACCCATTTTATGATGGTGATTCTGGGTAGCTAGTGTAAAAAAATTAAGTGCAGAGTAAATAATGTAAACAATATTAAAACACACAATGGCAACTGAGGACAAAACTCAAGAGCAAATCATCTCACTACTGTGTTTCCCCAAAATATAAGATCCTGTATTATATTTTTTTGAACCCTGAAGTGCTTGGCCTTATTGCCATGCAATAAACCCGATTGGGCTTATTATCAGGGGATGTCTTATTTTGGGGAAAATAGGGTAGAATATTTTTTTTTAATCTTTCAAAAACTTGTTTTCTCTGTTTTATAAAAAAATACATCTTTGAATAATGATGTATTTAAAAACTATTTTTTAACGAGAATGACTTTTATTATGTTAAATGATACACTAATTGAAGTATTATAGAATATAACTGGATAGTGCAGTAGGATCTATATTGCATTTATTTGATGCAGAATAATCCAGCGGGCATAAACTGAAAACTAAAGAAAAAAGTATATTATCATTTTGTTAAAGATGTTAAAAGTTCACATTCTCAGATCCAACAAATTAAACTCAGGCATATAAACTTGTGACACTTTCTATATATAGGAATGAAATTGAGCTGAAACAGTATTACAATCTAACAAAGCATCTAAAATTTGATTAAAAATTCCAGCCATAATTATTTGGTCCATGGCTAAACTGAAAAGATATGCAAAACATCCATGTAAAACATCTTAGTAGGGCTATAATTAATACTTGCAAGATACTTATTAAAATACTTACACGCTAGTATTAAAGTGTCCTTCTGAGTGACTTAGATTTTGTTCCATTACAGAGTTTGAAGGCTTGTAATCAAAGTTATTACCCTTTCAAATATTGAATTTCCTCTAGTATATCTTGGTTTCAAGATAAAAGTTATTCCTCCTGCAGAAAGATATGAATTTCTCCCCCCCCGAAAAATCTCCTTTCAGATTTTAAATTGTCAATTTAGTAAGCATCTGTCTCCTCTTAGAAAGACATTTTTTCCTTGAAACAATTAAGGATGATATAAGTGGGGAAAAAACCTCCCCAGTACATAAATTTCCTTTCTGCAGATCTGTACGACTAGGTTTCTCTACATGTGAAACCAGCCAGTATATTTGCTCAAAATATTTGGGAAAAAAAATACAGTCACATTTGCTATCGTATTTATATTTTCAATCATCCTATTTGCCTCAGAAAAGATTTAAAATACAGCATGATAATATGGATTCTAACACAAGTAAATTGCTGGGCTGGATAATATTTGGCCCTAAAGGGAACTCTTGTCATTTCACAGGAACTTTGCCTGTAGAAACAGCATTGCCTAAACTGCAGGAAAGCAGTTTCAAAACAAGAGACACATAAATGCAATGTCTGAACCACTTCACATTTTGCCAAATGCCAATTAGATTGACAGATATATTCATGGCAATTAAAAAATGTAACATTAAGGCAACTCTTAATTTTACGGCAGGGAACACACAATGAATTATTCAGTGCCATTTTAGATGAAAGTCAATGAGACAGTGATACCTCTGCTCCACTGCAAATGGGAGTTCTGCAGCCATGGCATCATCAAGAGTAAACTTCACTTTAGATGCCTCTAGAATATACCTATGCCCTGCCACTGATTTATGGCAAAATGGACCTTAGGAATGCAATTGACTAGAATAAATGCCAAGTGATTGCAAGGCTTTCTTTGTTCAGCACCAGATGTTTTTATACAATATTTTCATTTGCCAAAATGAACCTCCCTAGTCCATTTCACTGGCCCAGAGAGAAGTCATAGTGTTGGAAGGCTAAAAACAAGAAGAGTTTAATAGTCATACTTGGTTTGCCTTGGGATCTTTCATCTGTCAGAATTGACCTCCCTTATTTGGAAGCGGCAATCACATTCTGATCTTCCCCCCAATTTCCCACTGTTTGTAAACTTGCAATTCAAGTAGTAAAAATGATGGAAAATCTCTCATCTAACTAAACTCAATGTATTTCCTTTACTGTCTAGAACAGGTGAAGGCATAAAGCTAGAAAATGTGAGTTTGTGAGCTTAGTCTTGCCTTAGGCATGAAAACCAGCTGGGTGACCTTGGGCCAGTCATTCTCTCTCAGCCCAACTCACCTCACAGGGTTGTGTGGTGGGGAAAATAGGAGGAAGTATATTCACTACCTTGTAAGGCAACAAGCATATATCCAATGCCTGAGTCAGATATTGTCAGAGGCAACTCTATGAGTAGGCAGTTGTTTTAAGAGGCAGAGGCCCACGGTTCAATGGAAAAGCCAGCAGAGTCCCTTTTCCACTTTCCCTTCCTTTGAAGACCAGAGCCGTATTCGTCACACAGACTGTCTTGTGCATAATTCGTTATCTTAGAAGAAATTAGAAGATCTTTCCTTATCAGTGCTGAAGAATGGCAGACAAGAGACTTCATGTTAGGGAGACTATACTTAGATTTGTTTTCCCCATGCAAATTACACTTTATCCCTAGTCTGGATTGGTGATCTATGATCCTTTAAATGCTGCTGGGCTTTACGTCCTATGGATCACAGCCTCCATCCATGGTTAAAATTAAGGTGATAAGAATTATAGTCCATCAGCATTTGAAAGAATTCAGATAAATTTTATCATTTCCTACCTAAGAAAATACATCTCATTTCTTTTTATAAAAAGATGTGTTTTGCAAAAATAAAAAATAAAAAAATGTTTACATGTATGATTATGTGTGGAATTTTCATTTCCCTGAACAGGATTTTTGTTTGTTTCTTCCAGAAATATTGGTCATAATATTATGGTCTAAACTGCACAACATTTGTTTTAATGTGCATTTGAAAACGTGAAAAGCTTGTATGTGTTGCTGATAATAGCTGCTCTAAGTGAATATGAAACAATTCCAATGAAAACTCCAGAAACAGAAAAACATTATTTATTCCATGCCAAAACTCTCTATATAATTCTCTTAAATCTGTGGGAGTCAAATACACTGAATGTTTTTGTGCTAATTTACATGGATTTTTAAATAAGGAGTCATGGAAATCTATACCTCATATACATTTCCTTCCCATCCCATGAAATTATTTTGGCTATTGTGTGCTTCACTGAGAACCACCTCTGTAAGCAGAGTGTGTCTGAGCAAAGGTTGGCAAAATAGAAATTTTCATTTTCAAAAATGTAATAAAAGTTTTGAAGTAGTAAAGGAAGTGAATGTTCCTTGAATTTATGGTACATTTATCTACATTTCTCCATTATATTTCTATTTGAACAAATTAAATTGCCCATAGCTCTTAGAGCCAAGATGAAGATTTTTATATATGGTTTGGTCTTTTACAGAAAAATAAATATTGCCACATTTTAATATGTTGATGAGGAAAGTGCAATATTGGGGAATGTTCTGATTTCATTCCTGTTACTTTAACAAAGTACTGGTTTTGAATGGTTTCACATCAAGTATTCATTTTATGATACAAAGCTAATTTCTGTGCTGGGGGTGGGGGTATCATTCACCCTGTTATTCAGGAATACAATATGCTTTTCTTTCGTAATGGGTTCGTACTGTAAAACTGATGGAAACTGGTCTTTCATCCCATTGGCCTTGGAATAAATAATGATGGAAGAGACAATTTGCACAGCCTAGTTAAAAATTATTATCTTAATCAGGAAAGCTACTATTGGATTCTAGATTGAATTTGTTATGGTATTGGGAGTGTCCTGGTTAGATGGTATCCATTTCATGTTTACTTTTTGTATTAGAAGTAGACAATCTAACTTGATGGAGAACTTGTGGTCTTACCTGTCTTGAAATACATCCCCAGGAGCCTCAGGAGAGCTAACTTCGAGAGCCACATGCCCTGCTTGAACATTATGCTGACTTAGATTGAAAATATGTTAAACTCCATTCCAGTTTCATGTTTTGAATTAGTCACTTGTGCAGGTAACGATAAAAAACAAAATACATAATGTTACATTTAATAAAAAGGAAAAAGATTTTAAAATTATTTTGAATCTCTGGGCCGAATTCCAGTATTTCCTATTTTATTATTTAAAGATAAATAACATATAAGGAGAGACAAAGATATAGAAAGACCAAAAAACTATTAAAACTTTATTGGTAAATATTTAGTTTATAAGTTTACCCTCATTATACTCCATATATAATATTTATGATTATTTAACATATATTATTGATTTTAGTTCTTTGACCAATTAATTTTTCACTTAAAAACCATTTGTTAGATGATTAAATTTACTTTGCTGCATGGTTATACACACACACACACACACACACACACACACACACACACCATGCAGCAAGGTAAATACACATACACATACAATAAATACAATACAATACAATACAATACAATACAATACAATACAATACAATACAATACAATAAAATACAATACAATACAATAATATTCCAATTATATATGGAAGTCATTATTGTTTGAATTTGGTCAGACTTATCAATACATGCTGCAATTTTTCCAATGCTGCATATTCTTCAAGTTTAAGTTCTGGGTCTGATACAATATTGTTAATAACAATTGCTTTTCAAAAGTTGTGTGTCAGGGTTCCAAGCAGGGGTGGGTTCTACTTACCTTTACTACCAGTTCACAGTGGGGCTGCGCGCGCACTCTTCTGCACATGCACAGAAGCGTTTTGATGACATTGGGGTCGGTGGGTAGAGCCTCCCACCGGTTTTACTACCGGTTCTATAGAACTGGTACGAACTGGGGGCAACCCACCACTGTTTCCAAGTAACACCCCCAACTAAAGAATACTCTGAGACTAGCAATTCTTCAAAGTTCCATTTTATTAGACATGTCATATTGGTACATATGGGAAAACCCAAATCTGAAAGTACCTTTCCCCACTCAAAAGAAAGTCAAAGACCCATCCCCTGCACCCACATGTCTGTCACATGATCCAATCAATCCACCGTCTGAACTGTTTTCAGACTGTGTTATACTGAACATACAGTATATCTTGTGATCAATTTTGTGGATATGTCTTGGAATTTTTCCTAATTAGAAAAGTGTTTTTAATTCAAAATTGGTTTCAAATTTTTCTGAATCATGTATTTCTTTCCAGTATTTTTGAGGATTTTTAAAAACACTTGCCCATTACATATGGTAAAATGTTCCTTCTGCATTTCCAGCATTTGCTACTATATGATTTGTCTGTCTTGACAAATTATTGAAGGAGTTGTAAAATTTATTACATTTTGTACTAGTTTTCTCTTAAGCTGTCAGTTGAGATGAATTTTGTAAATTTGTTCCATTCTTCTTCCCATGTATTGTGATTGTTCTGTGAAGTTTTGCATCCATTTTATTGTACAATATTTGATTGTACAATATCCATGTCATATCTAAATAACAATTTATATTTACACCTTAATAGGTGGTCTTGATTCTATAAGACAATTTCACATTTGGTCATTTTTCTTCAAAGCTCTTCCTTGGTTTGAGGTCAGTTTTTATTCTTCCAACAATTTGTAGATACATCAGCCATGGCATATTCTGGCCTTTTCCAAGTAATTCTTGCTGTGATTTTAGTCAGTTCATGGAATCTGAATTGCCCATATTTCCATATGTAATTGTACTTCTCTTACTATTATTAACTATAGTATAAAAATGTTTAAAGGAGAGCTTAGCTTAGTGATACTTCTGGACTTGCTGTTTTTCTACTATGTTTCCATACTTTTATTAAGCTTTGTCTTATACATCCTTTTATAAATTTGTCCTCTTTTATGTCCCTCTACTACGTGGTGAAGTCCATCAGTTAACTAGCACCTTCTAATTTTATTTGCAGTTTTGAAGTGAATGGTTTTAAAATAGGTTGTTATAGAAAATAGAGGAGATTTCCATAGCTTGTCTTCCAGATATGTTAGCATTATAGGTGAGAAATCTGAAGTTTGAGGTTCTGAGACATTTGGATATCAAAAAGGCTACAGTAGAAATTATAAGGCTTATTGCATTAGGTTTTAACAATTGTCAGTGGAATTGAATGTGGCAGATATTTCTTTTCTTCTGAAATGAGGGGATAATTCCTACTGCCTTTCAATACAGATTTCAGCTTCAGAAGGACTGTTGTGCAGGAGGGAAGAATTTAGTTTAATTTAATCTGTTTCTCTTAATTAATTCTCACTCCTTCTCTCCTTCCTTCTTCCCTCCCTCCCTCCCTCCCCCTGCTCTTTATATGAGGAAAACATGGAAAGCATATTCTCATGCAATGATAGAACTCTGATCATACAACTGTATGTGCATATAATATATGCCAGCACTTCCCATTCTTTTTTTATGCATTCCTCAATTTCATAAAACTTTGGAAAACCACCACAAAATAAAGAATTAGCAATCCTGTAGATACCATAGCCTAAGTGAACTTCTAAGATGACATCTGTAGGAAAAATATAAATTCATTTAAAAATGAATTGATGTTTCCACCTGAAATTTGTGAAATTCTAGATAAGAATTCCAAAATTTAAGAGATTTGGCAATATCCCAACATTTTGGTTACTTTATTTTTTAAAAGAACATTTTAATTCTGGCATCTGTGTCAGCTGCTGTAGTTAGACTCCAGAGCACAGATTAAGAAATATTAGTCTAACCAAAATTATTCTATGTTGTTCCAACTTTCCAGAAGTCTCACTTTTGTACCATGAGAACAAGCCAGGGCAATGAAACAGTCTAAATTCAAAAGATTTTGCAGATACATTGATTAATTAATTAATTAATTATTCTAACAGTATCTATGGAAGAAATGAGCTCAGGAAAATCATGATTCCTTGTAAAAATATAAATTTAGATGGGTCTAGGGCAAGGAAGTTTTTTCAACCCACTACCTAGTCCTAAGCAAGCAAAAAGAATTGCCACCAACAGCTTTGAAAGAGGGCAGCAGGCTAACACTCAGTTTTGTGAAGACAGCCTCTGGACTGAATAAAAATTTCACTGCTTTTAAGGATAATTGCAGGCATGAGGATTCTAATTCTGTATCCATAGTATTGTTATTTACTATGTCCCCAAATTTATTTGGGGTGACAGATGTATCCATTATTTTAAGAAGGCATCTAAGCAAACTGAATCAATAGCATTTCTTGATTTCTTAGACATTCAAGTTGGCTTTCTAACGGATAAAAGTAGAATAAGTAGATCGCAACTTAGGTGTGATGGAATAAAATGAAAGGCTTGTGTTTCAATCTAGTTAAGTGAAATTCTCAATTATTATTTATAGTGTTGGGTCAGCAAAATAATCCATGGGTACAGTATAGCAACATAAATATTATCGGCTCACATTCTCTTTCACATCTTAGGTATAAATTGTAGTAGTCTGATACAAAGAGAGTTTGTACTGTTCATTTAACATTAACAATTTCTACTGTCCAACAGAGGAATTTGGAATCTGATTGGCCATATTAATTCTGTCATATGCACTTTTGGTATGCTATTTCTCTAAGCATCTCAAAAGTCCGGAATCAATCTGGCAGGGACTATATCCCATGTGTAGGTGGTTTCCAGACATTCCTTCCTGATTTAGCTTCACTTGGATTTTTGTAACCTTCATAACACCTCTTCAACTACAATAATGGAGAACAATAATAATAAAATTAATGACACCAAGATCTGGCCCCTATGATATTGACATTCTCATCTAGTTTTGACTGTCAGTTTACCAGAATGAAAACTCACTATGTACTTTCCATACCTAAAGGAATGCACAGCATATGCAACATACTATATGTAACAACCACCACCAATACAACAGCAAACATCAGCAAAAGGCAGGAAAGAACCTATGGCAAGTCAAATTCCTTTATCCTTGGGAAAAAAATAAAAGAACCAAAGAGTGTCAGACAGAAAGTAAAATAAGAACAAGCTTCAGGTTAACATACAGTAAAAAATTAGACCCCCCTAGGGGTTAAAAAGCTTCAAGATGTTAAAAGGCCTGGCTGAAGAAACAGATTTTTGCCTGGCACTGAAAATAATTGCAGGTGTCTGGCAAGATCACTGGGTGTGCCAGATGATTTTAGGCTGGCCTACATGCTTTTTAATATCGTCTGTGTACAATAGAAATCTCTGCAGGAAATTATCAGGAAATGGGGCATGAAGTGTCATTATTTACACGGATAATATTCAGCTCTTCCTACTCTATTGTTTCCAGGCAGGTAATAGAAACTTTGGAGTATTTGGAAATAATTCTGGGATGGATAGACTGAACAATTCGAGGTTAGTCCTGATGAAATGGGGGTATTGTGAAAGGAATATAATTTAAATGATTAACAGCAACAGCAATAAGGAGGGGAGAGGAAATAGGATTGTATTCCATCTGAAAGACCAGGTGAAACATCTCCTACAGTGTAGTGACAAGGGCTGTGTTTTTCTCCATAAACACTATAAACCTAGTATGGACATTCTCACTGATTTATTAATGAAAATAGTTAGGTTGATAGGGATAAGATGTAGGACATTCTGACTAGAGGCCTACTGCTGGTGAATGCCCTGGGGTGTGTGTGTGTGTGTGTGTGTGTGTTTGTTACTTAGTTAGTTTGTCAAACAGTCAGGGTTTGTCAAGCCTTATTTTGTAAATAAAAAGACTGTGTATAGGTGTCTGTATCAGTGGTGGGTTGTCCCCGGTTCGCACCAGTTCTATAGAACTGGTAGTAAAACTGGCAGGAGGCTCCAATCACTGATCCCAACGTTATCAAAATGCTTCTGCGCATGTGCAGAAGCTTCTGCACAAGTGCAGAAGTGCGCATGAGCGAAGCAAAAGCGCATGCACGGCCCCATTGCGAACCAGTAGTAAAGGGTGAGTAGAACCCACCCCTGGTCTGTATATATATTTTGTTTCATAAGTGAGTTTTATAGACATTTAATTGGTCTAAATATAAATTGATGCCTTTGAGTAGTGGCAGCCCTTTAACTTGGGTTAGAAATATCTAGAAATACATTTCAGATGATTACCTCAAATTCCAATATGTCATTATTAGAAACAGCAAAGGGCCTTGATTGATAGTATGTCAAAAGGGGTCTTGGTGAAGGGCTCCTCTGAACCTATTGCTCCAAATGTTAAAGCTTTCTTTTTCTCAAAGGCTTTGAGTGTCTTCTGAGAATTTCCCCACGTTATTTGAGCTTGCAAACAAGCATGGAAACAATCTCTAGGATTGCCAATAGAGCAAAAATAGTTTTGCACGGCCCTAATCAATGCATTACTCTTATAATAAGTATTGGGGCTAAAGTTCATATTTAAAATATGAATGTTTTGCCATTCTCTTCTATCCATTCTTCTATCCCTTCTCTTCTATCCCTTCCTAAAATAGATTTTCAGAAATGTTACGCATTGTGTTAGTGAGTTGTTCTCTGCCCCTCCCATTTTTTCATTTAGAATAGACAGGATAAAATGTTCTTGCTTAAGTTTAAGTTTCTAATATGATGCATATCAGTAGTCGGATTCAAATCCCATCATTACCGGTTTGTTCGTGGGCGCTCGTGTGCTCGTATGCACGTGCAACACTTCTGCAAACCGGTAGCAACCCACCAGTGATACGTATCTTTTTTTCCTTAGCTAAAGAACGGCAAATTTTGCCTACCAGAGACATAACCTCATGGCCATTTTGGAATTAGTGTTTCTGATAGCCATTACAACTTAGAAGCTGTTAAGAGTCCAACTATGTTACAATGACTTTAATTCTTCCTTCTTCTGTATTGATTCCTTGGTCCTTGCTGAATTGATATATTGTGAGATCCCAAACTTGAAAAATAGCAGATAATTCATTTTCTGGAAAGCTTGGTCAGAATGCAGACTTTGATTTTTTATTTTTATTATTTTTATTTTTACTTTTATTTTTATTTGAAAATAGCGCCCTTTTCGCACCCTTTTGACAGCAGCTTTACATGTTGGAAATTCCATTCATACTACAGAATTTAATAAAATGGTCTTATAATAATAATTCATAAAATAGTCCTATAATAATTATTCATAAAATATTGTTAGAATATATTAAATGAGATGTTCAAGGACATCAGAAAACATGAAACAAGGAACTGAAATGCACAGATGCCATTGGCAACTGTAGCCACATTTCTGCAGATTTCAAATGTAATTATTCCAACAAATAATGTGTTGTATCTCTGGGTGCTTATGTGTCTTTTTTGGAAGCGGTGATCAGATGCAGAATTTTTGGGAGATGTGCTCAAAATGCAACATGGCTTCATATGCTCTGGGTTTGAGGTATAGTGTCTCCCTCCATGTCTTCCCTGAATCATAGAACAATAGTTTTGAAAATTAATAGCTTGACAATGGAAAGATATGCTGTATTGTTTTATGACTGACAGAAAAAAGAAAGTTATTACAACCTTGGAAAGATACTCATTCTTGTCAATGATAAAATAGTCTGTAAAACCTGCCTCTCTTCATATTTGAAAAATCTTTTTATCACTGGAATTCTATATTAGGAGACCACTTAGAAATCTGAGCTGTAGATGCCAGCTTATATACTTCAGTTTAGATTCACATTTTTTTTCTCATTGCTAAGTAACCTGATTAAAATATTTACTGTAGAATATAACGGCAGAGTATGGAGGTAACCTTGAAGAAGAAATGCAGGAACTGTTAAGTAAACATCAGATTAGTCCTAGAAAAGGAGAGGGGGTGAAAAAGAAACTCAAGAGATGCCCACCTTGATTTTGTTTGGTAGAAGTGAGGGTAGAAAAAAGTTCTGGCAGGCTTTCAGCAATCTGTTATCTGACCCCTTCCCACTAGACAATCCACAATCCATTGGGTCATTCTTTTTTCCACATATAATATAGACTTATGCTATCATCTATCCTATCTATCTATCTATCTATCTATCTATCTATCTATCTATCTATCTATCTATCCATCCATCATCATCGTCATCTATCAATCTATAATCTATCTAAATATGCCTTTGCAGTGCTTGCAATATTTGTATGCTGATGTATGACACTTTAACATAACTTCTGGGAGTAATAGTGGAATAACACTGGATCAACAATGGGGAAGGGTCAAAACAGGCAAGTTGGCAGATGTAGCATCATAATCCAAGACCCATCCCTTGGAGGAAAGGTTCAACCTGGACATAATGTAGCATCTGCTGTTTTGCCTGGTTTGATACCTTGTCCCCATGGATATTGTGGCATTGAACGAATCCTGTCCTTACAAGGTTTTTTTTCCCTTCCTCTGTCATAGGGAGTAAAAGAACCTCTAGAGAAGAACAAGCTTATGTAGGGCCAACACTTTCTCTCTGGGGTGGATTGTTGTCTAATTTGGAACTGTTACTTTGTCCTTGCATGGTCACTGATCGCCCTCTCATTGATAATACAGCAAGTTAAAATAGAAGGGGGAAAGAGAAGATCTGCTTTGAACAGATAAGACACCTTCCTTTCCCATCTCTGAGGATTCTGTAAGGAATCTACAGCCTTGTCTTTCAGTTCACTACCCTTTAATCCATCCTTCAACCTTCACAAACAGCTAAGTAAAGACAAAGCAAACAATACCTTAAATGAGCACTATGTTAATCAACTAGGACCTTTCAAAACATTTTCTCTTGGGGGTGAAATTCTGGCAGATTACGGAATGCATTCAAGTAGGAATAGCATAAGGAATTTGGAAAGCATGTGTGAAACATTTTCCGAGATGAACTCTACCAGGTGTGTGCACGCCTACTGTTTCTATAATACAGAGCTGACCTTGTTTACTTCCTTCCCTATTGCAAAAGTATTTGGTTCTTCCACCTATTTCATACCGTGCATCTTTCTTAGTTTTCCCCCTGGTTCATGATCTGGATGCTAAATTTGTGTTGGTTCCATAATGTTTTTTCTTGTTGCAATCTAGTCAATACTGGATTTTGAAAAAAGAATACCTGGTAGCTGTCATTTAGCTCATCTTATCTTCTCCACCACATGCTTACTAAGTACAAATGCATACGGCATTCAGAATGTGCTTGGGCATATTATGCATTCTTTTAAAAAGCCTATAAATTTAGTTTGCTCACTGGGGAGGGGAATGATTTGTATTTGTAACCTAAAGAATATGGTTCGTGTAATTAGGTTTGAAAGAGGATTAGAATGTGACTGAAATAATGACTATGTATATATTTCTCTTCTTTCCTATGTAAAGCATTTATTAGTACTTCTCATGTCACACACTTTGATTGCAATCCCATTTTAAATATGAGTATATTTATTCAGATTGTGTATAATTCCATTTCCAATTTAGCTCATCAGTGTCATCTACATCTAAATGATCTCTTCCAATTTTGTTTTTTGCTTCCAACAGCACTTTTGCTTCTGTTTGAATAAGCTCTCTAAGAGAAAAATTAGTGTGAGAAAATTTCAGCCCCAAGAATAAATCATATTTGAGGTTTGATTCAGGCTGCCTAGTACGTCTATTTCACTTTTTTTTAAAAAAGTATAATCTTGGGGACCAGTTACTCCCCAAGTTAATAATAAACCCAATGTGAAACCCCTTTCCCTCACCTTTCCAAGAATCACTCTACTTGTGGGCAATAATATTTTGTTCTCCTAATCACAATGAAATCATGGTAAAAAGTTTGTCGGGTTGTTGAGGGATGAGGAGGGAGAGAAGCAGCAACATATCAGGTATTCTTATTGGTCATTGCTTGGCTATAGCCTTTTACAGCAGAAATTAGAACTCTTATTTATGAGATGAAAAACTTTGGGTTTTTTTCTAAATGAAAATATTTCTGCCCATTGGAAACGTATCTATTATGGATTAGAATTATGAGTGAATCAAGCACTATAACATGGTTTATCCAACAATCATAATAGATCACTGAGTTCACAAACTGTGTTAAATTATGACTGCTTAATATGGCTTCTTGAATGAAGAATAATAATTGGTTGGGCTTGCATGTAAATAAACATTTTATTTAATCAGAAGGTTGGAAAGGTCTAAACTAGTGTTTCCAAACTTTGGCAAGCTGACTGGGGAATTTTGGGAGTTGAAGTCCACTCATTTGAAAGTTGACAAGGTTGAGAAATGCTACCTTAAACACATACGCAAATGGGAAGAAACCTCATGCTGCTTCTTTTTTGTAGTCTGCCCACAAAAGCTGTGGCTGGTGTTACTGTGAGGCTGGAACTAAGTTTTCTGGACATGATATTTTTGAGAGGGTGGGCTTGTGGTTTTAAAAAGACTACCTCCATTTTGCCATTTGAACTCTTTAAAACCAGAAAACTTGTCTGATCGCAAAAGGACCCAGATTGTGGGGGCAATAAGCTGACTTTGTATAAATATACAAAAGTATGAAGGCTATTGCTTAACACACTGTAAGCCGCCCTGAGTCTTCGGAGAAGGGCGGCATATAAATCAAATTAAAAAAAAAAAAAAAAAAAGGTTACGCACCTCTTTATCCCCTTGAATTTGGGTCCCTTTTACTTTAGGGATGGGGAAGCAAGAAGGTATAAATTGGGTCCTAGTCAAACCATCAGCTCAGTAAAGAACCTGAAAGGCAAAAAGTTGTTCTAGTATCCCTAAAGGAGAGGTGTAACATGCTTGCTTCTGTAAAGGATAAGAATTTGTTTTATTTTGCGTTTTCCTTAAGTTTTAGTTCAAATCAATTTTCCTGCCATTTCCAGCCTTGGATCCAGTCCTGTTTTCATGTTCCTTTTTCTTTTGCTGAAGGTCTGAAACCAATAGTCCTGGGCAATGGTGCACCAAAGTCCAAGGATGTCCCCTTGCTTGCTCCATAATTGAAAAGACTCTCGGTCTCTTCTGTGCTGGTCAGCACAGATTTTTTTGTTCTTCTTGTGATGTATGCTGCACACATGGCCCCATATATGTTGATAGATGTATAGGGATTGAAAATGCATGGCCACAGGTATTTGGTCTCCTGTGATAAAATAAATAGTAGCTGGGCAGTAAAAAGAAGCTTTAGTAAATTGAGGGTTATAAGCAGGAAAAAGGAAGAAAAGATCCTGGATGTTTGTTTATAGTTAGCAATAGGTACAGTATGTGCTAAAATATAAAGAAAACCCTCTAAAGCTATGTTTCAGGAGGAGGAAGATAAATACAAATCCAGGTGTCATTAATCTATGATAATACCAAACTCAAAAGATGTGTTAGACTAATTTTTCCTATTTGGAAGAATTGTAAGAAAAGCTCTGTGCCAAAGTAGACATTACTGACATTACTTGGGAACCATGTTGGCGCAGTGGTTAGAATGCAGTATTGCGGGCTAACTCTGCCCACAGTCTGGAGTTCAATCCTGACCAACTCCAGTTTTACTCAGCCTTCCATCCTTCAAAAGTCAGTAAAATGAGAATTCAGATTGTTGGGGCTGATATGCTGACTCCGTAAATTGCTTAAAGAGGGCTTAAAGCACTATGAAGCGATACATAAGTCTAAGTGCTAAGTGTTATTGCTCCTGTAAACACAAAGATATCTGTCAAAACAGCAACAAGCTTCTGCTACCTTTTTCATAATATCTAGTTTTACTTATCTTTTATGGGTCATTGCAATGTCCTAAAAATCCCAGTGTGGTCTTACATTATTCCCTGGTAAAAGGAGCAGAGTGATGTGGAGCATCATGGCATGGGCCTTAGACTCTACATTAGAATGGAAAATCTGTGGTCCAGAGATGTCTGTGGGCATAGGGGACAATGACCAAAACCATCGTGCCAACATAGTTCAAGGTCTGCCTCTTTTGCCCATGTGTTGCAATGTATGAAAAGGACAGAATTTGCAACCATGTGATGTGCTTTAATCATTCTGACAAGCATGGGATCCTGTCGATCCCTCTGCTGTGATCGTTGAGATGTAGTTCTACTTTTCCTTTAAGGACTCAAAGGTTTACATAAAATTAATTTTGCCCTATGGGAGACATAGGCTGAAATATGAATTTGTCTGTTATACACACTGGTTCTCCCGTTTCCAGCATATATCTTCAGCTGTGCTAGTAGGGAACACCAGGCACCTGAATGAGATATCTGGACCATAAGTTAACTCTATGCTGCCATGAATAGTTGAGAAATATGTTGGTTTAGAAATATACTAAATTAATATATAAATAAGTTCGAGGCAGCTATTCTGGTTCCCAGGAATAATATTCAGCCTGCAATCTGATATCCATTTGACTCTCTGAGTGAACTCCATTAAATTCAGAGATATTTGCTTCTGATTGTGCTGGAAAGTTCAAACCTATACATACTTGTTCAGAAATAAGATCTTCTGATATTAATCTCAGGTAAAGATTGCAACCGAAATGATTTATATCATGGAGGAAGTCTGTAAAGAAGAATATGACTTATGTTATTTCCTTATAAATTGTTCTGTATATTTTAGATCTGAAAATATCATGGCATTAGTATTTTCACTCTCCCAGAAGAAAATATTCTAGAGCTCAAATTTCCCATTTTCTTTATGATTAAAATTAGTGCATGCTTCTTTTCCTTTTCTCTGATCATTTAGATGTATTTTGCACTATCTCTGTACCTCAGTTTTGTGTAGACTTGGGACTTTTGAAGGCTGCCATGTATTCAGCTTCCTGGATATCACGTCTGACTTTTTTTCTTTTCTTTTTGATTTGCTAAGAAAATAGAACAAGGAGCCTTGTTTTCCAACATTATAACAATAACAACAAAAACAGAATTTTAAAATGAGCCAAGGTCATTTCTTTTTCATTGTAATTGCAACGCATTGTGAATAGCTTTGTTGTCTTTCCTGCAAAATGGTTCATATATGCATTTTAAAATAATAATAATCATAAAGCATGCAGCTTAAATTTCAAGACGGGTGCCAGACATGATAGTCTTTTAAGCAGGCTATGTTTATAAGTGGAGGTGTTGGATTCACACTTGAAATGTAGATTTTCCTAACCAGCTTCAATGCCTGACAAGATTTTACCCTGAGAAGTACATACCGGTAATATCACAAAAAAATCCAGTTACTTTTAAATCCTTGAAAATCCTCCCTTCTTTGCTACCTGCAATTGCAATGTATTTGGATTAAAGTCCAATTACTACTTCCATGAAAATCAATTGAAACACTCCTAATTAGTTAACTAGAAGGAGCAAATCAATGTCTTTAATTCTAAACCCATGAAAAGGGCAAATTCTGCACATATTACTAGAATCCACGTTCATAATTAAAAGAGAAAGAAAACTAGTCTTTCCAGAAATCATTTGTTTTGAATATGGGGAAAAAAACAGTTTAAAAATGTGGTGAGTAGTAGAGACAGCAAATGTTCACTAGAATAGTGATGATCATAGGAAAGCAAAAATGGAAATAGCAGTTATTAGAAAGAAGCATTATGGCTGAAGTTCTTTGAGATAAATGCCCAATGAAGAATGACTTGACCCATGTGAAAAAAATTACTTGTATCTAATAGCAGTTTTCTCCAAACCTGATGTTGGATTAAGTTGGTGGAAGTTATAACTCAATACATCTGGAGCATATTTGTCTGAGAAAGGCTGAATTAGTATATACAAAACAGTTTCCAAAAAGTTGATGTTGACATTTAAAGAAGCAATTCTTTTGAAACTACAGCTGGGATATTTTCAGCTATTTGGGATAAAGATACCTCTGAGAGATAATCTCAGCAATGCCTACCATGTCTTTAACAAGTTTGCAGAATTTCTGGAGCAAAAACATTTCAGTGGCCAATTATAATGCAGAATAGTTGAATTATGTTGCTCAGGTCATCCAATTCTAACTCACCTAGGTGAAAAAGGACTTTAGAAAAACAAACAGATGATGTCTTTCTTAACTACCACCAACTTCCAAGAAGGATTGTATATGTTATCATCCAATAGCTGTTTTGTAAATGACTAGTTTTAATAAGTATTTATGCTTTCCCTCTGACCTCATTATTTACAGTTTCCCACCCTCCTGCTTCTATGTGTATTCATAATTGTAACTCAACTAACACTTCATGCTGAACTTCAGTCCAGAAAAACCTACGCTATAATAAACATGTTAGTCTTTCAAGTGATCCCAGATTATTGCTTTTCCCACAAAAAGACTAGAATGGCTTCTTCTGAAAATCAGACTTTCCCTCTTATCTGAATTTCAATACAAACCTATTCCTAGATTTCTGAGAACTGCAGTATGTAGTCTTGGAATCAGAAGAGCTGAAGAAAAGTATAAGAGAAGCTGAATTACTCTTAAGGAAATCTTTCCTGTCCATTGCAGTATATTGGAGCTAAATTCTCTATAGTCAGTCCATAATTTTAATTCGTTCGCCTTCACTGGAAAAAAAAAATGAAATCTCTAATCTTTGGAAAATTATTGCTATATTCATTCATCCCAATTCGTATGAAAACTATGAATGAAACAAAATACAATATATTATATAGAAAGGTAAAAACTAATTACCATGTGTTGGGAGAGGAGACTGTCATGCCTGGTTTTAATAGTTATTTTTAATTTGGGCTGCCTGCCTTAATTAGGTTGTGTTTTATGATTGTTTTAATTATTAAGTAAGCTGCCCAGAGTTCAGATTTGATAAACAATAGTTTTAATAATAATAACAACAACAAGAACAATATTTTCACTGGAACATCTGTAAAAATTATTATGTGCCACTAATGAAAAATTGATGGGAACATAGATATGAAAAAAGTAGTTGAAAATGAGCAGGAAAAAAAATCGGATTTCCAAACATAAATTGATAAAATCTTGATACATAACACACCAGATTTAACTGTAGTTGAAGATAGTATAGATAATAGATCTGGCAATACTATGGGACAGTCGAATAGAAGGCAAAGAATTGGAAAAGAACACAAACTATCAAGATCTGAAAATCAAAGTTGAAAGATAATGGCATAAACCAGCCATGGTGGTCAGTGGTTAGTGACATACTGGGTTCTATACCAAATAAATCTTGAATGGCACTTTGAAAATCAATACATTGATGAAAGGTCCATCTATCAATTACAAAAGGACACACTGCTTTGATCTGTGCATATACTATGCTGATACATTATGACATCCTAATCACAAGAACTCAATGTATATGAAGGCCAACAGA
The DNA here is from genome assembly GCF_059756535.1 of Pantherophis guttatus. Taxonomy (NCBI): domain Eukaryota; kingdom Metazoa; phylum Chordata; class Lepidosauria; order Squamata; family Colubridae; genus Pantherophis; species Pantherophis guttatus. The sequence continues at coordinate 283,423,998 of NC_142063.1, read as the reverse complement.
AGTTAACTGAAGTAGCAGTGATTTCCCATTGTTGTGTTATATTGGAAAGGGAATAATAATAATAATGATGATGATGATGATGATGTATTATTATGTATATATAGTATATCATTATGTAAAAAAATACGACTTACCTGTATCCAAAAAGTCATGGGAACATAAAAGTGGAAAAAGTTATAGAAAATGAGAAAGTGAAGATCTTGTGGGACTTTCGAATGCAGATGGATCGTCACTTGGAACACAACATACCAGATATCACAGTTGTCAAAAACCGAAATGTACAATTTATTGACATCGCGGTACCAGGAGATGCCAGTGTCGAAGAAAAAGAACTGGAAAAAGTCATGAAATATCACGACCTGGCCATCGAAACTACACGGCTATGGATGAAACATGTAACAGTGATACCCATTGTCATCGGGGCACTTGGTACCATGTCCAAGAATTTTATAAGATACATCAAGAAATTGCAGCTTCCTGCAATAACACCAGCGGGACTGCAAAAACTGTGCTACTTGGAACATTGTACATCTTAAGAAGGTACTTGGTTGATACCTAGGACTCTGGCAGCAATCCATATCAACCAGTAGCACCAGTCAATGGTATTTGTGATGCATTTTTGAAGTTTCATATTTAATGAATAAAGATAATAATATATTATAATAATAATGATAACTGAGAAGTCAGCAACAGACAGCAAGTGCTGCCTCTGCAAAGAAAATGAAGAAACAGTGGACCACCTGGTTAGCTGCTGCAAGAATACAGACAAACTACAACAACACATGATAAAGTAGTAACAATGGTGATTGGAAGATCTGTAAGAAAATACCTTTTGACTGCAAGCAAAACCTTGTAAGTGCTCTGGGGCTTTAAACAGACAGGCTCCTGCCACATAATACCCCAGACTCAACAATTGTCAATAAGGAAAAAAAAAATCTGGATAGTGCGCATGGCAATACCTGGAGAAAGCAGAATAGAAGAGGAAGAACTAGAGAAGTCAACAAAATCCAAAGACATGCAAATAGAAATAGAATGACTGTGGAAAAGAAAGCAAAGGAAATACCAATAGTAATAGGCGCCTTGGGTGCAATCCCAAAACAACAGGAGAACACTTGAACACCATTGGTTTCGACAAATCACCATCAGTCAATTGCAAAAGACAGCTTTACTTGGAACAGCTTACATCCTGAGACAATACCTTTAACGCCATCAGACATCCACATCTGCCAATCCCAAGTCCTTGGGAAGGACTTGATGGGTGGATAAAAATACCCATTCAATATTCTGGAGAACCAGTAGCGGAAATTTTGAGCTATTTGGAGAACTGGCAAATACCACTTCTGGCTGGCTCCAGAGTGGGGAGGGAATGGAGATTTTGCAGTATCCTTCCCCTGCAGTGGGGTGGAGATGGAGATTTTGCAGTATCCTTCCCCTGCCACCCTCACCAAGCCACACCACCCCTACCAAACCACGCCCACAGAACTGATAGTAGAAAAATTTGAATTTCACCACTGATCTGATGGATGATCTTTTCCAGATGATCCTGGTGCCAGAGTTTATTTATATAGGCAGCCTGTAGAATTGTGTATGAATGTTTTCAGGTGTGTAGGACTTATCTTAAGGTGCTTTTTTTCTCATTGGGAACCATTGCTATTGTTTGTGGGATACACGTTTACAAGCAGCCTGGTAGCTTGCTTGAAGCCTGCAGATAGTCAGAATTCGCTCATCATTCTTTTCCAAAATAGTGAATGAAGTTTTTGTTTAAACTGCTTCATAAATTTAGGGTCTCCCCTCCCTTTGGCAGACAAGAAAGAAAAAAAAATAGGGCAATTCTGGGTTATGGTATTAAACAACATGGATGGTTGTGGAAAATTCAGTCTCTGACAACCTGGAGTTGTTTAGGAGTAAAAATTACTCCATCTGATTTAGCTGCTTGGGATAATTAACTGAATTATGGCACTCATAAAGCACATTAACTCTTACTTTGGCTCAATTAAGTGCAAAAGTATTGCACAAGATTTTTCCAGGATTCCTTCTTTCCTTCCTTCCTTAGCAAGAACTGGAAGAGATTTAAATCAGAAATGGGCAACTGTAGCTCTCCAGATATTCCTGAAGTACAACTCCAAAGCAGAGAAGTAGGAGAAGGCTGCTGGGGGCTGTACTTTAACACATGGAGAGCCACAACTTCCCCATCCCATTTATAAGCAAGACAGGCCTGAGTACACTCTCCATATATCTTCCCACTTAAATACATTTATTGCCATTCCATCCATTTTTAAAAAATACTCTTTCAGCTTGATGTAGAGTTAAACTTTCCATTTTCTCTTTTAAATCTCCATTGTTGAATAAGTGCATCCTTTATAGCTTGACATTTCTTCGTCTCTATATTTATTATCTACACTCGAGCCTTTTATGTCTAATCTTTTAGTCTGATGTAGAGCTGAAATATTTCTTCTCAATATTTTGCATTTAAATTTTTTTGTGGCTGAACAAATGCCCGTCTTTTTAAAAGCTTTGACACATGCCCTCCCAGACCCAGAAGGAAACCTTGAATAGATAGGCTGAAATCTGAAATTTTAAATTATAGTGTGGCATTTGCTCCTTTGAATAGTGTAACAGAAAAGGACAGCCTCTTGCATGTTGTGACCATTCATCCATCAAAACTAAGAAACACTCTATTGTCAAGACAACATATGTGGCTATACGGTATGTCAATTTTGCTCTGTATTTTGTTTTAGCCAAAATAATAAACCAATAGCATTTGCCTGCTTTTATTTGCTTCTAGTCATTTTTATGGTTTTGAGAGTTGTTGTTTTCCCCTATCTATCTTTCAATGAACTTTCATACTGCACAGTAAACTGTGTAGGAAGGAATGTAATGTTCATATGAAAGGGAAAATGCCAACTCTACATAACAAGTGTGAAATCTAGGAAAAAGAACATCAGAATAAACTGAAACAGAAAGAAATGTGAGCAAACCTTGTGGGATTAAAAAAATATATATCTAGGATAGTACAATAGGTCTCAGAGGTCTTTTCCTGCATAGAGTTATGGGTGTAACCTATGCTGTAGACAATTCAACAGGAATTTTTGGAGAGCTGGTGAGTGAGACATAATTTATCTGACAAATTTACTGTCTTGCTTGAGAAGTATCCACAAGCAAATAGTTCCCCTATCCCAAACATGCATGTTACAGGAAGAAGTTCAGTGTGTTCCAGATTTTAAGGCTGAACAAGTTTCCTTGTGGGTTTGACTTTTCTGAAGGGTTGGTTTTCCATCCCCACCCCCAGCAAATTTTAACAATTGTCATTATTCTCAGAAAAGACAAATCAGGCGGACCTGTACAATTACAAGTCATCCAAATAAGCTTTTGGATGACATGTAATTGTAAATCCAAATATTTGATTGCTGAAGGAACTGTTTGTCTTGGCCCACAAAACTTTTGTAATGTCCTGGCTATAAAAGTTGATGGAGGTTCCCCCAATGAAATCAATCAGCAGAGCCTTAGTCCTATCCAATTCAAGCTAAATCAATGTTTCTTACCAGTAGCCATAGTTCAGAGACTGAGGTGAAAGCATTGGCCAGGTCTAGACAGAAGGATCAAAACCAAGCTGTTGTAGAAACTTGTTTCAGTGTTTGAGAGCTCTTAGTCAGAAGTTTCAAGTCTCCATCTGATTACAGATGGTTAATCACCTTCGATTTCTTGAAGCCACTCAGGAGCATCCTTCCGATGTTCCCCAAAGCACTTGCTGACTAAAGTGTGAGTCTCTAGGGGCTAATTTAATTTAATTTAATTTAATTTAGTCTCCAGACCTTGATCTTTCAGCACCATGGCTATCAATGATATTATCCCAAATTCTTCCTCCTATACTGATGATTCATATATAGGATTATGATAACTGGGTTGTAACAGTAAAGGATTAATTGGCAATAATCAAGTGGTTACATGACTGGCCGTCTATTGCTAGGCAAATGGCAGAGGATTAGCAGGAGGATGGAACTCTCTCTGGTAGGAGAAAAACAACTTGTTCATCTTTGCTCTTTCTCCTCTTCCTTGCTGAAAAGTGGCTTTGGTTAAGGTCTTCTCCTTTCTCAGGAAACACAAATTGTATGTAGACATCAGAAGTGTCTGAGGCAATTAAATTAAATTGGAGCATGTCCAAGTCTACATCTACATCCATTTCCCTAACTCTCTATGTAGTGGTGTCCAATGTGACATCATTGGAAAAAGGAACATGGTATCATCTTGTATAACTTGTGTTCAAGATAAGTAAAAATATTTAATAAACGTCTGCCTGTTCAGAGTAACTATGTGTTCAGCATTATCTTCATATAAATTCATATCGTATCTTAGATTTAAGAACTGAGGAAAGAAATTTTAAGAATGGTTAGGCATTTGGAAGCTCCACTATAATTGTTCATCCTAAGTCTGAGAATATAGTTCTTCCCCCCACCTCTAAAAGGCAGCATGGTGACTCAGTCGTTAAGATACTGGATTCGTCAGCTGGAATGCCAGCAGCCTAGGTTTGAGACCCGAGCTCCATGCAATGGGGTGAGCTCCCTTCCTCGCCCCAGCTCCTGCCAGCCTAGTAGTTCGAAAGCACACTAATCAGTGGTGGGTTGCCCCCGGTTTGCACTGGTTCTATAGAACCGGTAGTAAAACCAGTGGGAGGCTCCGCCCACTGATCCCAACATCATCAAATCGCTCCTGTGCATGTGCAGAAGAGTGCGTGCATGAACAAAGCGAGCATGCGCGGCCCTGCTGCAAACTGGTAACAAAGGTAAGTAGAACATACCCCTGACGCAAATGTGAGTAAATAAATAGGTACCAGTTTGGTGGGAAGGTAACAGCGCTCCATGATGTCATGCTGGCTACATGACCATGGAAATGTGTTCAGACAGTGCTGGCTCAATGACCTTGAAACAGAGATGAACTAAATTTGCAGGGATTCCTTTACCTCACCTCCAAGGAGAAGCTCATGAGAGGCCTGGTATTTTCTCTATTATGCCCATAGAATCCAACTCTTCCCAAGTACTAAGTCCTCCTTTTCTTCAACTTCTCAAGATTATCCAGGACAGGAATATCAAGCTTTCTATGACTTCCAACTTTTGGCAGTTTTCACTGAGTGGTGATCTGGGGTCACATTTCAAAGTACCCCTCTCAGAAACAGCAGAATAAAGGCAAAAATAACATCAATATAATTAAATACAACTACAGTGAGCATACCACATGTATTTCATTTGTATACCTTCTCTCTATTCATACATAGAATGTGGAATCATAGGGTTGGAAGAAACTTTGGAGGTCTTCTAGTCCAACCCCCTGCTTAAGGCAGGAGACCTTATATTATCCTGATCAAATGTTCGTCCAGTCTATTTTTGAGACATATTTAAGGTGGTTAACTTATTGGGATATTCATTGCTATCTAACCTTCAGGAAAGATATTATTGAAAGAAGATTCAGAAGGGAACAACATACTGTCACCTGATATTGAGGAATTATCAGTCTTCCACATCAGATGTATGGATGGAGGGCTGGATGGATGAGGTTATCTGACCAGCAAAAGGAGATTGTCTTCTTATGGATACTCTGAAAACACAACCCTAATCTTTCAGTTGTTATGGAACAGCTGGTTGTTTTTTAAATTTTGTTGCCTAGCACACCAAGTCTGGCTGCTCTGCATCAGAAAAAGGATCTCCAGAGCAATGTAGCAATGTCTGGATATTTCTTATGTGCTAGGGATATATTTTAATAGCTTCATTCAGCTATCACTGAGGCAACATAACAATATTTAGATGATGCTAGAAGATGGTAGAACTCACTAGTGAGTACATAACCTTGTCACTACATCACTGTCTAACAAAAATTGCACTTCTTTACATAAATTATTTAGTTTCTCAAGGCTAGGTAGAAAATTAGAGCAACAATAATAAAAATCTAGGAAGTTGTAGTAGTAGCAGCAGCAGGAACAACAGCAACAGCAGCAGCAACAGTAGTTCTTTGAAAGGCTGCTGTGTTCCAGAGTATAAAATAATGCTGTGGAGACATTTATTTATTGCGGCCACAAGATGGTGCTAAGTGTAATTTGGACTGGCTGAAAGCTTCTCTCTATTGTCTCTTTCTCTTTATTGTCTTTCTGTTTCCCACGGGATAGCTGGGGCTAATTGATTCAGGTTAGCGCTAACAAAGAGGGGGCTGTTCTTGGATCACTAGGGCAATCTTGGAGCTAAAGAGTCAACGTTTATGGACTAATACTAGCAAGAAATCTAAACAGCAAGCCCATTTATTCTCATCTGAGCCACAAGACTTACGCTTAAAAATTTGTACCATTCTTAGAATGAATGAACCCTTGCAGACCCAGTTGGGGAATACTTTTCAAGGGAGCACTGGAGAAGAGCAATTGGTCAGAGGCAGAACTGCTCTCTGGCTCTTAAATCAATGCCTTGCTATCAAGCAAAGAATAGAAGGCAGTGACACAAACAAAGTGCTAAGCTGCAAAACCGATTTCCTTATAATCAATCTTCTTTCTTAGCCAGGCTTCCTCGCCACCTTTAAGTTCAGGTTAATTAGCATCATATAAAATAGATGGTGAGCTATTCTGGCCAGCCAATTCTACTTGCCTTCTATGCAGAGGGTACCTGAAACAAAACCCAACATCTTGCAAAACCCTGTTAATTTTGTACTGATTAAATAAGGATAAATTGTACAGCATTGCCCCCCCCCAAGACCCTGAAGAAATGGGAGAGATAGTCACTAATCCATAATGTCAGCAAAACGGGACAATTGTGATAGTGTTGCCTGTGGATTAGCTTCAGATGTACGATCTTCAGCAGTAAGGATCCTTACCGCTCTGATAATATTTCTTCTTGGGCTGCTATAAGACATTGTGGGCAATGTTAATGTCACAATCCTAATTTGCTGGAGAAGAGGAGAGCATAATCCTAAATTGAATCTCATCAATTATAACCAAAATACTGCCAGCCATTTTATCTAATGTGCAAGGAACATTAGATTCTTAATTTAAGACATGGCTCTTTTTTCCTCATAGGTGGTTAAAGAAATTTTCTAACCAGTAGAAAACATTTCATTTCTAAAAGTAAGTAAAAAGAAAGAAATGAAAGAAATACATATTAACATACATACAGTTTGCTGCAGTGATTAAGGTGCTGGCCCAGAAAGCAGCAGATTCTTTTAGATGTCCCTTACGCCTGAAAGCAAATTGGGTCACTCTATTTTGGTCAAACCCACTTTAGAAGATTATTATGGGAAAAATAGAAAGCAAGAGTATTAAGTATGTTTGTCAGCTTGAGTTGAAAACACAAACACAGGTGGATGGATGGATGGATGGATGGATGGATGGATAGACAGACAGACAGATAGATAGATAGATGCCATGTTTTCCTGAAAATAAGACCCTGTTTTATATTTTTTTGAACCCTATATTATTTGGCCTTATTTTCGGGGAGGTCTTATTATTTTGGGGCGTGTGGAGCAAGACAGGGCTCCTCTTTCCGTCTTACCCGATTTCCAACTCTGTCTCCCTAACTCTAACCAGAGGAAATGGTGGGGTCCGGCTACGCATGCATTTAAATATTTTTGGGGAGGGCTTATTTTTGGGGAAACATGGTAGATGATAGATAGATAGATAGATAGATAGATAGATAGATAGATAGAAAGAATAAAAATCTAATAAGACACCTGCCTATCCCAGATCCTTGATAGGTGGATAAAAATGTCCAATCCAGTCTAAACATCTGGCTGACTGTGCAATGAACCATAATAATGCACGTGACTCTTTCTTTCCTTATTTAAAGTTGAAAAAGCTGTCAAAATTATATTTTAGAAATGGGGTAAATTGTTTTGAAATATTCAATTTGTCTTCTAAATTTGTTGCTAGATTAATATTTCAGAAGGAAGTCATCTTTCCATCCATCCATCCCAGTTAACTTCACGGAAGTATAAACAAGTGGCATATTTAAGTCGGGAAATATGTATAAGGAGGCCTGCCTGACATGGTTTAACAGGATATGCCAAATCTGGTTGGAAAAGATGGCTCCAGGTGCCAAGCCATTAAGACTTTTTTTAAGGTTAACACTAGGAGAGTATCAGGTGAAATTCAGAGGAACTTTACTGAATTTATTAGTTCTAATTCTCCAAGTAGATGCACATAGGATTGCAGGCATAGACTAGCTAGGAACTATGGGATTATAGAATTAGAAATAAACTTGAAAATATATAGTCATATTCTTTTTCAATCCCAGAATTTTATCAAACTGAATGTAGTGGCAGTATTCTTAAGAACCTCTAATTAATATATATCCACCAAAGGAGAACTACTGTCTCAAAGGACAGTTTCTTCCAAATTGAAAAGCTTGCCTTAACAAGGTTCACTTGAACTTTAGCTAAAAATTGCCTTTCTGCAATTTCCATCCTTTGGTTCTAATTTGGTTGCCTGGAACAGCAACAACAAAAGGCTATTGGGGCTTTTCCATAATAATCAGATTATAGTAGAATAGTAGAATGTTTCTGACAGTTTTACGTATTTATTTATTGGATTGTTTTCTGACTGCAGTCTTGTGATTCATGCAGTTACAATGTCACAATGAAAATAATAGCAATGCAATTAAAACAGTGTACAGTCTGCATTGCAATGCAAAACAACAAGTAGGAAAAAAAATGAATAACAGGAAGCGCAAGTAAGGTTGCTGAAAAGCCTTGGAGAAAGCTCCACTTTTGAAAATGTACTAAATGCTATCAGGGAGGGGACCAGTCTGATTTCAGTGGGAAGATCATTCCACGATGTTGGCTCTGCTATGGGAAAGTCATGCCTGCTAGCTTTGTCTCCTTTGACACTCGGGAAATATGTGCAAGGAGACCTGCCTGACATGGTTTTTAACAGGATAGGCCAAAACTGGTTGGAAAACATGACTCCAGGTGCCAAGCCATTAAGACTGTTTTAAGATTAATGCTAGCACTTTAAATTGTGTTTGGAAATGACCCAGTAAGCAGTTCAGGGGCACAATCTATCGATGCACAGTAATATATTGCCAATGTCTGGTGTTAGAGAAGCACAGGCTGCCATGTTCCAAAATAGTTGCAATTTCTGGGAAGGCAGTCCCATGTAAAGAGCATTGCAGTACTCTATCTGCATGTTGATCAGGGCACGAGTTACTGTTCCAAGTTTATCCTATGCCATAAAGTTCTGTGCCTCTTGATTTATAAAAGTGCACACCTTCAGTTTTTCCTCAGTGGAATCATGATGATAGTGATTTTTTCACCCAGGGCTGTAGTGAAAACGAATAAAAATAAGCCAGCATAGAACCTTGAACAAAAATATCTATTATTTAAATATTTAAGTTGTTCATTTTCCTTATGGCAGGGTACCATTTATCTTGACTCACTTTTGAATAGACAGAAAGATCCTAAAACATTAGCACATGCAATTTTAATTATACACCCCTATAGTACACATACACACATGAACATGGATAATATGTGCACACAAGCACACACTCTATCCCATACACAGACATGTTTTTGTGTGAGTGCACCCAGGCAAGAAGCATGGAAAAACAATTTAAGAGATATATTTATCTCTTTTTATGCTTGCAGAATGTTATAGACATGTTGATCGGTGCCAGAATTCTTCAGCGTGCTTGCCAAAAGTCACTGAGCTCAGATTTGCACTTCGATGCATCTGTCATTAGACTTGGTATTCGTCTCATGTAACCTTCTTAATATCCTGGAGTCTGTATCAATTGAATCAAATAGTTTTATGGTATTGTCACAGGTAAAAGTGAAAGATTGTAAAGCTATTAGAAAACATGCCTTGCAAACATTCTCAGTTATAACTTCATTCATCCTAATTGAGAAAGTATGCTCCCGCATTAACACATGAAGTCTATAGGTACTGATAATTTCTTCTTTTTCTAAATTCAGGGCTAATACAAATATCATAAAATATTGCCAAATTTCTTTGTGGAGCAGACGGACTCATCGAGCATATGAATTAGGATGCATTCATGCAAACTAATAGAGTGAATGAGAAGTAATTGGATGTATAAGAGAAAAAGGAGGAATAATTCAGTCAAAGGAGTGAACATGTCACATACACAACCTTTGACTTAAATTTTGAGTATAGACAGTAAATGGAATAACCCTGAAATCAGATTAATTATTTTAGCTAGAAATTTTTTACTATTCCTTGAAGGCAGGTAAATTGAATGCAGAGAATTTTGATTGTTTGGGAATTCTGAATTGGATATCTAATCTCTTTCAACTTTATATTAATCAAAACTGAAAAATTATTAATTTTACAGAAAGACCTTGCTTTTTCATCATTCACACTGAGTATTCATGCTTTCCCCATTTTTACCTATGATGGAAGTTCATCTTTACTACACTGCTATATCCATCTCCTCTTTCGCTCCCTCTTTCCTCCTTTTGACTCCTCAGTTTCAATATATTATCTATTCAACCCTCATCTATTCCTTTTTCTTTTTATGGGTCCCAAAGTGAAAGAGATCTAAATTTGTGCACTCGAAAGCAATTTTTATCATTTCATCCCATAATACAATTCAATTCTGGGTGCCAGTAAAATGATGCAAAGCATTTTTCTATGGCTTAAGGGTTGCCTCCTAGAACCTCTCACATGTGTGTTTTTATGTATTAGCATTCATAAAAGAGATTCCACTTGGGAAGATTTATCATGTTTATTATGTTTAAGGCTGTGTGCCAGATGGTAAAAGCCATATGTATTCCAGAGTCCTTTTCAGAGGAAGAGGTTTCCCCCCACTACCCACATTTGTTTTTGTTTACTGAGAAGAACATGCTTCTGGGTTCATAAAATTTCCACATGATGGGCCTCTTGCGTCATGGAGGAATGCACTAATTCTGTCCTTCTGAATCTGAACTATTGGGAATTATAAAAATAGGAATTGAAAGAGGAGATGGGCAGATAGGAGAGGAGGAATAATTGTTTCTAAACTCATACATAAGACTGAATTGCTCCAATGAGTTCATTATTGCCTCTCCTTGGGAATGTTTTCTTCAGGATTGTTATTTTTCCACAATTTGTGGAACCATTAACAGCTAGGCCAAAAAAAAAAAAAGCTGTTCTGCAGTTGTCCCTATATTTAATGGGAAGGAGGAGCTTGTTGCAATAACTAGAAAGTGAAAGTGCTAGCTTGAGACAAAAAGATTGCATGCGAGACATGGGGATCAAAAGAATATGAGAGGGAAATGCATGTTCTTCTTCTATCCATTTAAAAACAACAAGGGCTTGGTTACATGTTCACATTGAGAGGGATGTCTTAATGTAAGAGTGGCTGGAACTAATAATAAAAACTGGTCTAGATAGATGCATTGTCATTCTAACTCTGTACAGCTGTTCATGCATTCTTCTTCTCTCCAAGGCCCATGAATAGAACTCACATATGGATCTAAACAATACAGGAGCAAAAAAAAACCAACAAAAACCGCCCACAGATTTTATTCTTCCCCTCCTGGAAATGCTGTTCTGCATCCATCTGCAAAGCTGTGCCATCAAATACTTCATAAACAGAGAAAAGAATCATAAACTGTTATATAGCTTGCATTTGTAGGAAAATAATATTTTATTTTGACCCATAATGCTTTTGTTAGTCCCCCAAGAAGTTATCCATTTTGTCCTCTTCATGCCTAAGATGTGGTAACTTAAATTGTGTCAAAAGCATCCCTCTCATTTTGTTTGGTTTATGGTTTTCATTGTGCAGTGCTCCAGTTTGGCATTATTTTGTAATAACGAAAGAGAGTTATTAAACAGAGTAAATGAAGGAATGAGTAAAAGACACTCTTACAAATTCCAATGAAGAGCTTTCGATGAAGTTATGGGTGCTCCAACAAGAAGAGATTGGACAATCATCTGTCTGAAATGGTATTAGGGTTTCCTGCCTCAGCAGGGGACTGGACTAGAAGGTCCCTTCCAACTCTTACTCTGTTAAAACAGAGTATTAATACTATTTCTGGTATGTTCTGTTTTTTAGTAGCCACTGTTTTATGGCAATTAATATCTTCAGAAATAAGCGCCCCCTTCTGGCATTTAGTTCTTTATGGTTTCTTGTCACAAGATGGTTGCATGAATCACAGGGCAAAGATGTGAAACCGATTGATTAATTCTTTCTATTCGCCAATATTTCTTGTCATTAATTATACATTGCAAATATAAGTCAAAACCTTGCAGAGATCATTTGTATGGAGAGAGTCCCAATTTATATATTTATTTCCTCCCTTTGAAATATAATCTTCTCTGAAATTGCTATTACGGTGGTACCTTGGTATTCAACTGCTTTGAAACTCATCAGATTTGGTACTCAACGCATTTTGATGTGAAATTTTTGCCCCAGTACTCATTGTTTGTTTGGTACTCAATGTGCAAGTTAGAACTTGTTGGTGTCAGCTGCCTTGTGACTCACTACATTATTCTTTATGGGAAAAATTTGTTTGGTACTCATTTTATTTTGTTACTTTTCACACCTCCTGGAACCAATTAACAATGAATACTGAGGTACTTGTTCACATCTTGTTTTATGCAAAAACAATTCCAAAGACAAAACGTTGATGCTTACCAATTTTTCCCATTTCCTAGTAGGGATTTTGTTGTTTAGTTTAAAGAAATTTTAAAATGAAGTGAAACTTCAGTAGGTTATCATTCTCAAGAATGATAATCCATCCAACCCTCCGTCATCTAAAAGTAGGCACTCACGCCCTTAACTTCCTCTATAACAACTACTACTGACCTTAAATGCAAGCTACTTAATGCAAGAAGCCTCGTAAATAAAATACCTGAATTCCTCCTCTTACTAAATACAGCTATATTCAACATTATATTTGTCTGTGAAATGTGGCTGAATACATCCCTCCCTGACTCCATTACCACAGTAAGACACTATCATGTTTACCGGTCTGATCGTGAAATCCGTAGAGGAGGTGGTGTTGCTATCTTCTATAAAAAGTCCCTACATCTAAAAAATATTCAAGTTACACAGGAGCTTGCTTTTCCTGAGACCACTGTCTGCGACCTGTCCTTAAATACCACATTTCGATTCTTACTATGTTACAGAGCCCCAGATTACGACATCAAACATGCAAATAAATTAACTTCACTACTAACATGGGCAGCCTCCTGCCCACACCCTATAATCTTTCTTGGTGACCTTAATTTACCACTTATTAATTGGACCCTAAACATATGTACAACTGAACCTATACATGCAACCCTGTACAACACTGTAACTAAACTGGGACCTGATCAACTAGTAACTAATAACACTAGATCAACAACTGCCTTGATCTCATCTTCTGCAACAGCTTAAACTCAATTTATGGACTACAAATAAAAGAACCATTCTCCAACAGCGACCACAGCATGATTGACTTTTGTCTCAATTTACGTCCTCACAAAAATCATCATAATGATGGGATTCTCAGTTATAACTTTAAAAAAGCCAACTATGATCTCATAGACAATGAACTCTCATCTCTTGATTGGCAAATTCTATTCACTAGCTGTAATACTGCTGATGACCATTACAACATTTTCTTGTGTGAAGTCAAAAGAATCATTAAACTTTATGTACTACTAATATCCCCCAAAACCAGAAAAAATAAACTACTAATAACAATACGGAAACTACAATCCAGAAAAAAATCTCTTTGGCAAAAAAACAAAACTAACCACGTAGCTAACTTCAAAAACCACTACAAAAACTTATGCCTTATTTTTGAAAAATCTTTCCGTAGCAGCTTCTTGCCCCACCAATGGTCACAAGCCACGGTCATTCCTATCTTCAAAAAGGGAGACCCTAGCCTAGTTGAAAATTACAGACCAATCTCTTTATGTTGCTCTTTATATTCCATGACTGCAAAGTCATGGAATCAATCATTAACCAATCTATTACTCTCCACCTAGAGACAAACAACCTACTCTCCAACAAACAATTTGGTTTCATAAAAAAATTTATCCTGTAATCTGCAACTCCTACACTGCAAAAAGATATGGACTACACATCAGGACAAAGCAATAGATGCAATTTACATAGATTTCTGTAAAGCTTTTGATTCAGTGGTACATGACAAATTACTTCAAAAACTAAAATCCTATGGCATTTCTGGACTCCTACATAAATAGATAGCTGCCTTCCTGTCAAATAGAAAACAAGTGGTCAAAATAGGAAGCGCTCTATCAAATCCTGTACCTGTTAATACTGGTGTTCCCCAAGGCAGTGTTTTAAGTCCAACACTCTTCATACTTTACATAATGACATTTGCAATCATATTAAAAGCAACTGTGTTCTCTTCGCTGATAATGTTAAAACTATTCAACACCACTGACAATGCAACTACCCTACAAAAAGACCTTGACTATGTGTCAGATTGGTCTAACAAGTGGCAACTTCAAATCTCAACCAACAAATGCTCTGTCTTGCACAAAAAAGTGCACCAAAAAATCAAAACATAAAATACAAATTAGATGGACATGACCTTGTAGATGACATGACCCTCACTCTGTCAAGGACCTTGGAGTACTCATTTCTAAAGTTCTAAGAGCCAGAGTGCACTGTAAAAACATTGCCAAAAAGGCATTAAGAGTTGTTAACCTAATCTTGCGTAGCTTCTTCTCTGGTAATATTGTACTACTAACTAGAACATACAAAACATTTGCTAGGCCAATTCTCGAATACAGCCCAACTGTCTGGAACCCGCACTGCAGATTGGACATCAATACAATTGAGAGGGTCCAGAGGTATTTCACGAGAAGAGTCCTCCATTCCTCTACCCACAATAAAATACCTTATGCCACCAGACTTGAAATTTTGGGCTTAGACAATTTAGAACTACGCCGACTTCAGTCTGACCTAAGCGTAGTACATAAAATTTTCTGCCACAATGTCCTACCTATCAATGACAACTTCAGCTTCAACCACAACAATACATGAGCAAATAATAGCTACAAACATCAAGCTCCAAACTCGATTGCAGAAGAAATGACTTCAGTAACAGAGTGGTCAATGCCTGGAATCCACTACCTGACTCTGTGGTTTCTTCCCAAAACCCTCAAAACTTTAACCTTAGACTTTCTACTGTTGACCTCACCCCATTCCTAAGAGGTCTGTAAGGGGCATGCATAAGTGCATCAGTGTGCCTACCGTCCCTATCCTAATGTTCCTTTTTACTCTTACTCTTTTCATGTATTCAAATTATGTTTATACTTTTACCTGTTATCTTATATATGCTTGACAAAATAAATAAATAAATAAGTAAGTAAGTAAGTAAGTAAGTAAGTAAGTAAGTAAGTAAGTAAATAATCTTTATTTCTTTTTGATCTCACCTGGACCCCATGGTGGATATTAGCAATCCAGTGCTTTATTTGGAAACAGGAAAAACCCCTCAACAATGTGAAACTTTAAGTGGTAGGGATGTCATGGGGAGTTAGACTAAGTAGCCAAGTGTGAAAGAATATAGACAATCAATTAATTCTCAAAAGAATATTGCTCAACTAATCATCAAAAGGATGTTGCTCAACTAATCAAACAATAGTCTTTGGAGAAGAAGAATTAAGTTAATCAATCCCATCTCCTTCTGATGGTGTTTCTGCTTGTAGTGGATTCCATTATATTTCCTACAAGGGCCAATCTCAGATAGTATTGACTGACTCTATGTGAGATTGGATACTTGCAATAAAATTCTGGAATTGAAGGGTAATCAACCAATTGGTTAGTCTGTATAGATAAGCACTGCTGCAGCCAATTCTTAGATTTAACAGAAAAAATGCAGTCTGTATATATCAGGAAGGAATGTGGATGCTCTCATTCCAATGGGTTGGAATCAGACTAAGCTCTGCATTGGACAGGAATCAATGGGATGATGTTTGGATGTAATTTGATGTAATATATGACATGGTATACATATCTTCATATGAGCCTTCCCTTCAGAGCTATGCCAAAAGGTGGGATTTAACACACATATGTTCCTAATTTCTAAAACTACCTTTAGTATTGTTTATGCATGCTTTTATGTTGAGTTTTAAGCACAATAGCAGTTAGCAGTTGCTTTATTGTAATTTTATTGGTGTTTTCATATGCTATACACATTCTGGATGTTGCTTTGGCAGAAGAAAGAGAGTATAAAATGCTACAAATGATTGAAGACATATATCTGGACCAGTGATCAAATATAGTGATACAATCTAGTAATTATATGAAATAGCCAATGAATGTCCTTTTTTTCTTTTTCTTTTTATTCAAAGTGGCACATAATGATATATGAAAGGAATGAAAATGTGGAAACAACCTGATTAGCATATAGGAAGTTTAGATGCATTCATAAACTGGCTTAATTAACATGTTCATGTATACATTGATCAGAGTTAAAAATGGAGTGAAATTGAATGCCTAAATAAACCATTTAAATGAACAAGAAGCTCAGAAAAATAATTTAAAAATATTATAGGCTTATGCTTGAGGTTTCACTGTGTTTTATTAATGAATAGCATTAATTAGCTAATTAGTTGAAAGTTGACTCATTACAAAATTGAAGATTTTAATCAGTTGGCATTTCAATAAGAAGGCAGATATCCTAATAAAATGTGGTCTTATTTTGGAAAAGGGCAATATCGTAGTAA
The DNA here is from genome assembly GCF_059756535.1 of Pantherophis guttatus. Lineage (NCBI taxonomy): Eukaryota > Metazoa > Chordata > Lepidosauria > Squamata > Colubridae > Pantherophis > Pantherophis guttatus. The sequence goes on along the minus strand of NC_142063.1, from coordinate 283,407,338 downwards.
TTCTGAAAGAAACAATAAGAATGGAAAAAGTAATGTTTTATATGTAGCACAGATTAATAGAAATTGATATATACCTTAAGAAAAAAGAAAAGAAAAAAGATGAATGAATGAAAGCAAATGTACAGTATGTATCCCAGGATAATGTTGTAGGATCCAATCTGGGACTACTGGAATGTGTTAGACAGAAGTTCCCTGAGGATGGGCTCCAACATGAATCTGAAAGCTCGGAAGACTAAATCTCTGGTCCTGATGACCAACCCAGATTGGATCCTGCAAAAAAGGTTAACCTAGTGGTGCAAAGGTTAAAATGCAGTATTGTAAGCTAACTCTGCCCAGAGTTTGGAGATTGAACCTGATGGGTTTCAAGATTGACTCAGCCTTCCATCTTTCCCGGGTCAGTAAAATGAGGACCTAGATTGTTGGGGACAATATTCTGACATTGTAAACTGCTCAAAGATGCTGTAAAGCACTGTGGAGTGGTATATAAGTGCTATTGCTATGATATTTAACATTGTATGTCTGCGCCCTGGTGGCACAGCAGTCTAAAGCACTGTTATTAATATCAGCTGCCTGCAATTACTGCAAGTTCAAATCTCACCAGGCTCAAGGTTGACTCAGCCTTCCATCCTTTCTAAGATAGGTAAAATGAGGACCTGGATTGTGGGGGCAATAAACTGACTTTGTATAAATATACAAAAGTATGAAGGCTATTGCTTAATGCATTGTAAGCCGCCCTGAGTCTCCAGAGAAGGGCAGCATATAAATCAAATTAAAAAAAAATATTCAAATTCAATTCAAATCTTTATTGTCAGTGCACAACAGATGTACAATGAGATTGGTTGAGCTCCCTCAGTGCACCCTCCCCAACACAATACAACTCACAGTGAAGACAGAAAATCCCTAACCCAATAAATCATATTAACAAAACACCCAGTCCTATTTTACCAGTGTGAACATGTTAAACATTGCGCCGTCCCTGCATACTACGGAGTTATGATGTTATTTCGCATTCAGGAGTCCGACAGCCCATGGATAAAAACTGTTCTTCAGCCTGTTTGTGCAGCTGACTATACTTCTATGTGTCCTTCCCGATGGTAGGAGGGTAAAGAAATGGTGTCCAGGGTAAGAGTCACCCCTGAGAATTTTCCTCACTCTTCTAAGGCAGCGAGCCTTAGCGATCTCACCTAGTGGTATCAGGAGACAGCCCACAATATTTTGTGCTATGCTCACCACCCTGTGTAATGTTTTTCTATCCGTGGCTGTCAGACCGGCACACCATACCGTGATGCAATAAGTGAGTTTTCATTGGTTCTGCTTTCTCTTATATTCCTAATTATTTTAGCATATCTTGCAGCCAAAAATAAGGATTTACAATTTATGGTTTTATTTTTAACATCATTTGCCGGCTAGAGTCACTTGTTGAGATGGGCAGCTATATGAATTAATTAAACAAACAAACAAACATAATGAGATGGGGGGGGGCAGAGAAAGATATGGGGAATATTGCACAATATATTTTCAGAGTATTACTTGATGTGATGAATGGTAAATGGAACACATTCCTACACTATTTCCATACATTAATTTGAAGAGGAAAAAGCTACAATAGCTGCTTCATGAGTCAAGATGTTTTTGATTCTGTTCCTTAGTGCAGATAGAAAAATGGGGAATAAATATCATAACTTTACATTTTAGAGCCATAAGCATTTAATTCCAATTGCTAGTATTAGCAAAATGGATAGACAATGGCCAGACTTGACTAAATATTTATTGTATTGGGAATTTATAGTATTGAAAGCAGTGGTGAAATTCAATTTTTTTTACTACCAGTTCTGTGGGCGTGGCTTGGTGGGTGTGGCGTGGAATGGCATGGCTTGGTGGGCGTGGCAGGGGAAGGATACTGCCAAATCTCCATTCCCTCCTTACTCCAGAAGAAGGATACTGCCAAATCCCCATTCCCTCCCCACTTCTGGGGCAAGGATATTGCAAAATCTTCATTCCCACCCCAGTCTGGGACCAGCTAGAGGTGATATTGGTCAGTTGTTTGAATTACTCAAAATTTCCACTACTGGTTCTCCGAACTACTCAAAATTTCCGCTACCGGTTCTCCGAACTACTCAAAATTTCTGCTACCGGTTCTCCAGAACCTATGAAAACCTGCTGGATTTCACCCCTGATTGAAAGGGAATTCCTTGTTTATGTACACTGAAAACAATGGGTTGTACATTATGTAGCTTGGGGATATTCAGCTGTAATAGCAATGTCTGATTTGATTAATATCTAATGTTCCTTCACATCCAGTTCCCAAAAGCTCTTCAGTTTTCATACCCAGGTATTTATACAGTGACCAATGGGAAATACAGTGTGTACTCAGTTTGGCTTCAGCAATCTGGAGGAAAAGTAGCAGCTTATTGTGAAGATATAAACATATACCCAGTTGGCTTCAATCTGACACGATGGCCTTTTAAACTACTAATTGAATGTCAGTACAGTCAAATAATGGCGATCTCCAGAAAATTATCATCCCCTCTGAAATTATGCACATAGAAACAGGACCATAGTAAATCTCTGATTATATAAGGGTTACCAAGGAAACAGCTTTTTTATCTATGTTCCATCACATTCTCTAAGATCAACCTTGAGTACCTCTTGACACTTGTGTAAGACCACAGATCTTGTTGAATTAAACTAAAGGGCCTCGTTTCCTAGCATCCTGTCCCCATTGAGAAGGCTGCAGAAAACAACAAAGCAGGATACAATAATAACCATTCCACTAATATATGATGATAAGCAACTGCATGAATCTAGGACACAAAGTCATTAGCTGTGTTATTTGTCCTTTAGCCATCATTTGAGGCTTATAATAGGACTTACATTAAGGGGTATAGCTACAGTAGTGGGAACCAGATAAGTCATTTTGTTTTTAATCTGTTTCTGACATATTTTTATTTGCACCACAATTACATCTCTTTATTATAGTGTTCAGACAGTCTTTTTAGCAGAGTTAAAGCTGTATTGAATATTACTAGGATTTTTAAAGATACATAGGTTCAAAATTCACCATTCTGTTTATTTCATTGGAAAATGAGAACAATTTTAAATTTTGCTTTGGATAAAAATGCTAGACAATTGATAAAAAAAAAATACAGGTTGGCTTCTGTTGCTTTGTTGTTAATTAAAAATAAAAATAAAGATAATCAATATTGCACAAATCTCTGAAATTTGTCCTTCAGCTCAAGGAGGCACATCATAAATAAATGAATAAAAACTGACAAAAACATTCCCTGATTTTATATCAAATAATATAAAAGAGCCTTGGTGGTGCAGCAGACTAAAGTGCTGTTAAAGTAGCACTTAGCTGCCAGCTGCTGCAAATTACTGCGAGTTCAAATCTCACCAGGCTCAAGGTTTCATCCTTCTGAGGTAGGTAAAATGAGGGCCCGGATTGTGGGGGCAATAAGCTGACTTTGTATAAAAAAGAACACAGCTTGGGGGGGCTCCCGAAAGCCCTACTAAGCAGGTACAGTATATACAAAAGTATGAAGGCTATTGCTTAACCCATTGTAAGCCGCTCTGAGTCTCCGGAGAAGGGCGGCATATAAATCGAATCAATCAATCAATCAATAAATAAACCATTTTTTTCCAGAAAATATCCAACTCTGCAACTTCAATTGTAGATATAGAAAGTCCTTTTTTTAAAAAAATAGGCTTTCTAACAAAATACGGGCTAGGAAATCTGTTCTTAGCAAACAAATTTTTGAAGAACTTCAAAAAATTCTTCAAGGATAATATCGGGAACATGGCTAGCTAACATGCTAAATTATAGTTGGCTCAGAACTGTTAATTTTGAGTAGTTGAAACTATCTAGGATTTCATTCAGGATTTTTTCTACTTAATTTTCAGACGTTTAGAAGTGGACTTCAAGTTTTGCATTTGTCTTTCCAAAAATTCAGGAAAACTAATATTATACAATTAAAAAAAATTCTAGTAAGACTTTTATACTATTGAAACATGCATACATGCACACAAGCAATTCATTGCCATATTGTTTGAAAGTACTGTAAGTATTTATGGTATTCTTACATAAATCCTACATGATCAATGACTAGGCCACTTGTATGAAAGGGTCCAAAATTTTGAAGTGGAAAAAAATTACAATAAGCTTTCCACATGATGCCAACTTAGAATCTGCACAAAACATCTTTTTTTGCTGTATGTACTCTATATTTTGTATTGAAGTTTACAATATTTTTAAATGAAAAAAGGGTTGCAATGCAGACTTTAATATATGATTCAAAAACAATTTTACCAATGTGTTATGTTGTAATTGTGTTTTTTATCTGTAGGAAGTGCTGGATCCTGGCCAAGGTATGGGAAGAAACTATCAACTTAAAGATAACCATTATATGTAGCTTATACATTAAGAAATTAAAGGATACAAAACCTGCATAATAGTACATACGATCATTACTTCTGTATTAAAATATGAATCTTATCACAGTATTTCTTTGCTTTGTCACAAGTCCATCAAAAGAGAACCTCACCTAATAACACATTGCTAACTAGGAAAAACAGGAGGGTTCTAACAGAATAATAGAGTTGGAAGGGACCTTGAAGGTCTTCTAGTCCAACCTCTTGCTCAAGCAGGAGACCCTATACCTTTTCAGACAAGGGGCTGTCCAGTCTCCTCTTAAAAACCTCACTGATGAAGCACCTACAACTTCTGAAGGCAAGCTGTTCCGCTGGTTGATTGTTCTCACCGTTAGGAAGTTTCTCCTTAATTCCAGCTTGCTTTTCTCCTGGATTAGTTTCCATCCATTGTTTCTTGTCCTGCCTTCTGGTGCTTTGGAAAATAAGTTGACCCCCTTTTCTTTGGGGCAGCCCCTCAAATACTGGAATATTGCTATCATGTCATCCCTAGTCCTTCTTTTCTCTAGACTAGCCAAACCCAAATCCTGTAACCATTCTTCATATGTTTCAGTCTCCAGGCCTTTAATCATCTTAGTTGCTCTTCTCTACAAAGAGACACATAAGTGTACTCATCTGCAATACCCAGGAGTCTTAACCTTAACAGAGATAAGAATCTTCACTGAAAATGTTTCTTTTCAATTTTGGCAGCATGTGTGCTGAGTTAAGAGTTTAATGCAGACTGATGTTTCCTGGCAAGGTTTTATATACCTTGAAAATGATGTAGAAAAAGGACTGTAAAATCACACTGCTTTAATCAATAACAGAGACAGGTGAAATCCAGCAGGTTTTAACAGGTTCTGGAGAACCGGTAGTGGAAATTTTGAGCAGTTTGGAGAACCGGTAGTGTAAATTTTGAATAGTTCAGGGAACCAGCAAATACCACTTCTGGCTGGCCCCAGAGTGGAGTGGGAATGGAGATTTTGCCATATCCTTCCCCCAGGAGTGGGGAGGAAATGGAGATTTTGCATTCTTGCCCTACCATGCCCACCAAGCCATGTCCACCAAGCTACACAATGCCCACTAAGCCACGCCCACAGAACCTGTAGCAAAAAAATTTGGATTTCACCACTGAACAGAGATGTTCTGTTTTTACATCATAGCCTCATCATTTTTGAAAAAGTATGTACAGAACTACTTTCTAGATATAAGAATACAACTCCTAGGTTTCCTAGAATTTAGGAGGACATTGTTTCATTTAAATAGGGTGCCATGACATACAAGCAACACTGATGGGTAACTGGAGACATGAGTTTTGGAAAAGTCTAGGTAGATTTTGAAAGAGGATATTGTGATATCATAACTAAGTTTGATTGGCTTTAATTGCTGGCATGATCTTTCTGGAAACCTAGATTCCACTGTGGTTTAAGATGTTATAGCTTAACTGTGACAATATGAGTAATTTAGCAATTCTTAGCCAGTGCAGATAATTAATGCTGAACTCTGAGAAAAAGATTATGATTACTAACAGGACAGTCTGTCCAACTGTGACTTTACCCTCTTACATAGTAATTATTCCTTAAAGCTTCAGGGACATTTTTATTTTTATGTTTTTTATTTTTTTTATTTGTATCCTGCCTTATTATTTTTTGCAAATAATTCAAGGCAATGAACATATCCAACATACCTTCCTCCTCTTATTTTCCCCACAACAATAACTGTGAAATAGGTTGGACTGAGAGAGAATGACTGGCCTAAGGTCACCCAGTTGGCTTTCATGGCTAAGGCAGGACTTGAACTCATGATCTCCTACCTTCTAGCCTGCTGCTTTAACCACTAGAGCAAACTAGCTCTGCAGGTATAGCATGGATGCATGCTTTCTCCACTTTTAGATGCAGAATGACAATTCAAGTTCTGAATTTCTACATTAATGCCCTGAAAGTAAATGATGTTTTGCTCTAAGGTGGTACACATAGTCCTCAACTTACAACAATTCATTTAGTGACCATTCAAAATTACAACGGCACTGAAAAAAAGTGACTTATGATGGTTTTTCATACTTATGAGCACTGCAGCATCCCATGGTCACATGATCAGAATTCAGATGCATGACAACTGCTTCATAATTATGATGGTTGCAGTGTCCCAGGGTCATGTGATCACCTTTTGTGATCTTCTGAGTCAATGGGGAAGCCAGATTCACTTAACAACCATATTACTAACTTAACAACTGCAATGATTCACTTAACAAGTATGTCAAGTAAGGTTGTAAAATGGGGCAAAACTCACTTAGCAAGTGTCTCACTTAGCAAACTTGGGCTCAGTTGTGGTTGTAAGTCGAGTTGTCGGTTGTAAGTGTACATTGCCAGATGTCTTCCATATCCGTAATATATAAACTCAAAGATGTAGAAATAGAAGCAGAAATTGACATAGTTCTACTAATTCTTTGATATATCAACTTGCTGTCACACGGGCTGGTCTGCTATTCACCTTGCAACAGGTAATATGCATTTATTAAATGGAATAATGGAGCTTTTCTTTTAAATCAAATTCATAACCCTGCAAATGTGATGATAAGGCAGTTAGTAGAAGAAAACTAAGTAAACCCCAGAAAATTATTTACTGTGGATGCATAAAACTTTGGTTTAGAGTTTCCAGTGGAAAGAGCACTTCTGAAGCAAGTGGGTGGCTAGTCTATTGACATGGATTTATTTTGGGCATGTTTCAGAATATGAAAGGAATAAGAGACAAGATAATTAGAAAATAATACTGTGAAACTATGACACATCGTGCCAAACAATCTGGGCCAGAATTATGTGATTAAAATAGATTATTAGGAGTAAGAAGGTCACACGAATTAGGAAGGACCTTGTCACAACTGTGTACTTTACTTTAAAATACTCCATTTTCTTTCCTTGTATTTTACTTCAACAGGGAGAAAATTCAGGCAACACTTTCAACCAACCAACCAACCAACCAACCGACCAACCAACCAACCAACCAATCAAATTTATTATGACCACTGACTAGTGATTAATACAATTCCATAACAAGAAAAATTAAGAATCAAGAAAAGAAGATTCAATAGATGTGTCGATGAAAAACAAGGTTTTAGTACAATCCTTAAGGGAATGACAGAATTTAATTTATACTGAAATTTACTATCAAATTTGATAAAAGTGTTTAAAAACATTTTAAAAATTAAAAAGCTTAACTTTAAACTTAACTAATGTAAAGTTAAAAGACTTAAACATTCAAAAAGAGCCGAGGTGGTACAGTGGTTAGGGTGCAGTACTGCAACTACTTCAGCTGACTGCTAGTTCAGCACATCAGCGGATCAAATCTCATCGGCTCAAGGTTGACTCAGCCTTCCATCCTTCTGAGGTGAGTAAAATGAGGACCCAGATTGTTGGGGGCAATATGCTATTTAGTATACTGTCTTTCGTGTAAGCCACCCAGAGTCCTCGGAGAGTGGGCAGCATAGAAATATGAATAAAAAAATAAAAATAAAAATAAATAATAAAACTAAATTAATTAAAATATGCCATCATCATGGTTAACACTTAGTGACCAGATAAATTAAGGGCCTAATAAAATATTAATGTTAATAACAAAACTATAAATTAATAACTACCCAGTCAAATTAAAGAAAAACAATTTCCATTAGAACAAGACGATGCATTTGGTTAGTAAAAAGAAACAAGCAATAAGTTGAAAGGGTTGACTTCAGTTTGAGAGACTATCTGTAACTGATAGTGATTGAAAATTCAGTGTATTTCCACCCATGCCCTGCTTCCCAAATGGTGGCAATTCCCCTCCCAATGATTCATCATTACCTAATAGTTCCCTCCTTTCCCATTTGGCGCAGCAGGGCTATTATACACCTAAACAAAAACTCAATACTGAAGTTTCTATGGAATCAAATGCAATCATTCTATCACCATCTCATTCTCCTTAATTTATGCTATCTCAAATGACTTTAATTTCAGATCTATTATTCCATCCCAGTAGATTGTCCCTATTATTTAAAAAGAGATCCAAATGTTTTAAAGAGGTCTTATAGTTAAACAATGCATACAATACTGGAGAGAGAGAGAAAGAGAGTGAGTGAGGAACAGAAGTAAAGAGAGGTTTTCTTTAAACCCATTTAATTCCTCCCCCTGATATTTTAAACTTTAGATGAGGTTTATTTACTCAGGATTACTTGCTAACTTTACACCAAAGTCACAAAATGTCATGGTGTGCAAGGTTGCCCGTTGCTGAAGGGCAGATTGTGCTTCATCCCATTTTTACGTAGCTGGGCTCACTAACATACAATGCCATTACAAGCAATAACTCAGAATAATTTCACCAGCTGTAGAGCAATATCTAAACTGGAATGAAGGTTACTTCAGAATAATGGAATATTTTTTTAAGACTGGCACATTATGCTATGCTTTTTCACCTCCACTAGTTTCATTTGAATTGAATTCAACTCCCATGGATTTTGACTCCTTGAGAAATGAACTTTCAAATATCTGGAAGGCATCTGGCTGCCCTTTTGGCTAGACACTAGCTTGGCTTGAAAGGTGTGTGACATGCATACATACAAATCCAGACCTTATTTTTTTCTCAGGAATCCTCCCCTGAATGCCCCTGATAGAGAAGGACTGGGGTATCTATTAGGGACAGAGCCTTTTAAGAGGTGGAAACTCCATGATGGAAAGACTCATTTGTAAGTTAGGAAGGTATTTTGGTAAATGCTCTAATGGACAAGGGATTTAGCTCATCAACTGTAATGGCACAGAAAGAAACAAATGTCATGGGTTATTTATAGAAGTTAAATTAATGCCTTTTTATAAAGCATCTTATAAAGAAAAGTAACCCAAATGAATCTAAGAAGTATGTGTATTTTGGAGTAGATGAAATTATTTTTAAAAAGTCCTCAAGAACATTAAAACTATAATTCCAAATTCACTGACAGAAAAAATCCTATTGAAATTAACAGGATTTGCTCCTGTGTAAACATACATAGTACCGTCTTCATAAAAGCACTATGTAGTTCTGACATAATAGACATCAAGTGGCAGCACCAAGGGTTGAATAGTAAATCTGTTCCTTTTCATTCACTAGCAAAGATTTATGATATAAAAATAACTACACCTTTAGTGGAAGTTTAAGCCCGAGGATTGCTCTTGGCAGAATGTTTCAAAAAGAATAAAGTCACATCTACTAACTTAGCAGTATTAAGTTAATAGCAACCATCCTAGAACTGAACCTGGAAGCAAACTGCAAGCCAGTGGAAACAAGCCAAGATTAAGGAAGTATGTTTTCTGAAACCTGGTCTCAACATCAGTGTATTTAAATCATCTGAGCCTCATTAAGTTATCTATAATTTATGAGTGCTTTTTAAGATTTCTTGAGCAAGGCCAAATAAAATTAACCATGCAGGGGTTCCTAAATGTTTCTTATTCAAGGCCTGACTGAGGTGTGAACCCAAACTTCCATCCCAAGTTCTCCTAAATTGTGAGATTTCACTTCTTTTCTGTGATTTTTAACATCAGTAGGCATCAATCACAACAATACATAAGACAGCATGTCTGCAGGAACAAAATATTTCTTTTGGAATTTATGACATTGTTTGGCCTCTTAATAATTAAAAAAGTCATGTTACTAAGCAAGGACAGCTTTCCTATTTACCTGAAAAAAGTGGCATTGGCAAATTGCCGCAATAGAGCAGCATTTTCAAAACCAAAAAAAGATGGATGAGATACAAAGAACTGTAGGTAATTGGTGCTCTTTCTCTGCCTCATAATACCTGAATTAATTTAAGATGGCATTAATCCATCCCTTTCAAAAATATAGAACTGGATACCATGTTCACCTCTATCATGCACAAATATTTCTTTGTTGCAGGCCCCCATTGGATTTTTATTATAATTAAAGAAGTTTCAGAACTACAAGAGTGCTGTGATTGCAGATGGTGCCCTGTGTAAATGAGTACAGTTTTAGGTGCCTTTTGGAAATTACAGCACATATCTGGAAACAGTACATTTAGGTTTGCCAGGGAAAACTGACATGTTCTGCTTAGCATCTTTAGGCAAATGTTTGGGTATTAATATGAGATGCAGTGATTAAATGAGTCTAGTCAAGTTCAAAACCGATATCCACTCATCTTCTTACCCAGAATTAAGAATGCAGGAAGTGCAGTAATCAGCAGATGATCCAAAGTTCATGCTCAAGTATGAGTAGAAGTGAATAATCCTAGGCAAAGTCATGCCTCAAAAGTAGAGTTCAAGTTCAGGCCAAGAAGAGCTTCAATGGCATCTTTAGCAAACTCTGAGAATGCCAAAATGACAACATACAAACAGTGATGCTATCACTTCAATGCTATGATTACAGTGTCTAATGAAAAGGTACATGTGAATCTTGACTTATGAAGATGTGGCTGATATAATGTCCTAGGGTCTAGACTCAAGCTGGACTGATAAAAGTGAATGTTAATCTTTCTGCGCCAACTCAGAAAGCTCAAACTGCCCAAGGAGTTGCTGATACAGTTCTACAGAGGAATTATTGAGTCTGTCATCTGCACCTCTATAACTGTCTGGTTTGGTTCTGCAACCCAACAAGACAGACACAGACTTCAGAGGATAATTAGAACTGCAGAAAAAACAATTACTACCAACCTGCCTTCCACTGAGGACCTGTATTCTGCACGAGTCAAAAAGACTCAGAAAAGAGTCTCGCATCCTGGACATAAACTGTTTCAACTCCTACCCTCAAAACAACACTATAGAGCACTGCACACCAGAACAACTAGACACAAGAACAGTTTTTTTCTGGAACTCCATCTCTGCTAAATAAATAATTCCCTCAACACTGTGAAACTATTTACTAAGTCTGCACTACTATTAATCTTCTCATCATTCCTATCACCCATCTCTTCCCATTTATGACTGTATGACTGTAACCTTGTTGCTGGTATCCTAAAGATTTCTAATGACTGTTTCCCTATGACTATCATTAAGTATTGTACCTTATGATTCTTGATGAACGTATCTTTTCTTTTATGTATACCGAGAGCCTATGCACCTAGACAAATTCCTTGTGTGTCCAATCACACTTGGCCAATAAAGAATTCTATTCTATTCTATTCTATTCTATTCTATTCTATTCTATTCTATTCTATTCTATTCTATTCTATTCTATTCTATTCTATTCTATTCTATTCTAATGATCAAAAACAAACATTATGATTTTCTTTAACAACACTTTAGCATTACTGGTATACTGGTATAGCAACTAGTTGAACAAATTAGATATTTCAACTATTCTAGAAAGTTTTTCAATCCTTAGCATGAACAGAACCCACTTAAATTTAATTTTCTTCTTTCCTAAAAGAGTGCAGCAATTATTTTAAAATTGCATCCTGCTGCAAGTAACCTATTTCCTCAGCTCCTATACGGTGTGCAATTAGACTCCTTTTACAACTTTCCTGACTTTCCATGTTTTCTGCTGCTATTTCTGAAATAAATAGGGTAACAGGCACTTCCACAAATTCACTCTGAACTATTAATGTATATTTCTTGTAAATCTTAACTTTAGTGCAATGATGCAGAAATTACTGTCAGGCCTGCATAGTATAACCTCAGGTTAGATATGGAGCCCTTAATTGTAAGTGCAATTGGAAAGATGTTCCTTTGGATAAATTTCAGAATTTATCAGAAGTGCATACTGTTTAGCCTTTGATGGTTCTGAGAAGGCAAACTGACTATTAATATCCTCAAGGGTAAATATGATTTATTGCTATATTAGTCAGAAAATCCCAAAAAGAGGGAAAAATGTTTCCTGAGCTCAGTTTACTACTTTTAAAATGTTTGTTGTTGTTGGTATTTATATTTTCTCCAGGAGTTCAAGGCAACTTAGATGTGAGGTAAATGACGTTGAGGGAGAATGAAAGTCAACTAGTAAATATCCATGAAAGTGAACTAGGACCTTGGTTTTTCTAGTCCTAGTGCAGCGTCTTAATCACTAAACATGTAGGCATCACTGTTATATTAAAATAAAGATTTACATATAGTTATATTCAACATTGTTATGTGCTGTTTTATATGTAAAACCCTCATTGTTATGACCTTTACCTGGGCAAAAAAGTGTATTGTAGGCAGTGGTGGGTTTCAAAATTTTTGACTACCAGTTCTGTGGGCGTGGCTTGGTAGGCGTGGCAGGGGAAGGATACTGTAAAGTGTCCATTCCCACCCCAATCCAGGGGAAGGTTACTGCAAAATCCCGATCAGCTGGGACTTGGGAGGCAGAGAATAGATGGGGGCAGGGCCAGTCAGAATTTTTACCACCAGTTCTCTGAACTACTCAAAATTTCTGTTACCAGTTCTCCAGAACTGGTCAGAACCTGCTGAAACCCACCTCTGATTGTAGGGCAACAACTTTTGAACCAGGGTACCTCAAATGGCCTAATTTACAGAATGTGTCCAAGTCCAGGGCCTACAACTTCTGAGGGAATGAAATTTGAGGAAGTTGTTGCTGCTTCAGTTGCTGGGCTGCTGCTGTGGTCACGTTATCTTCATATTCAATGTCCTGGCCAGTCTCACAATCCCTCACCCATCCCACACCCAGTAGCAAGGAACAGATTCCTCATATGACTCTTTAAAAAGCCACAACTTTAAGATGTGTGAAAGAGGGCCTGAATGTTTTTATTGCTTTATGTGCTCCTTTTCTCGCACATAAACATGCTCATTTGTCTACATCTCATCTTGGTTCAGTAACTCAAGGCACATGCTTAGTATTCTATCCTACTATAGTTCTTCACTTCAACCCTGTGAGGAAGGCTGATGTCAGGGTTCCAAGTAACATCCCCAACGAAAGAAGATGTTGTGGTCCACCAGCAGCCTGCAGAGCTGGCAGCAGAGTTGGACAGTGAGGAGGCTGGGGAGGAACATGAGCCAATCCTGGAGTCTGGGGAAGGCTTGGATGAGGGCTCTGTGTCGGAGGTAGAGATGGGGCCAGGGCCATCTGGGAGTTATGTGCAGACTCCGGAGCCTCCAGAGTTGGACATCAGCGAGGCAGAGGAACAGGGAGAGCCTGTTCCCAGAGCTGCCAGAAGGCAAGAACAGTTGAAACAAAAGAGTAGATTCGGGAGTAGGGCTTGGAGATGATTGGCCCCTCCCATAACACATAAAGGAGGAGCAAAGGCATGTGGGCCTTTGCAAGAAGCAACTGTTGTTTGTGCTGGCTGGTTTCAATACTGCAGCTCCGTTTTGAATCTGTGTTCCGTGTGGCCTTGCAAAGTTAATTGCCAATTAAGTCTTATCAGAAGAACTGTTGCAGACTTCTGTCAGACTCTTTACAACTATTTGGGACTCATCTGTGAATGAACAGATTGAGAATGAACAGGCTCTGAATGAGCAGAATTCACAGCCATTGAAATAAAAAGAGGATTTTTGGGATTCATTTGTGTGCTTCCTGTATCAGGAAGCCTAGGTCAGAACAGAAGATTCCAAGGCTTGAATTTCCTCAAAGTTCCATTTTATTGAAGATGTCATATTGGCACATCTGGGAAAACCCGAATCTGAAAGCTTCCAGATTTTTCCCGCCCAAGAGAAAGTTCAAGTCCCTGCCCAGCACCCACATTTCCATCACATGATCCAATCAGGCACTATCCAAAACTGAAGATACCTCCCAGTCCCCTCATGGCAGTTGCAGGGCACCGTGGCCTTGACTCTCTGAGAAAAGAATGTTATTTTGACTACATATCACCCATACTCTATACAATCCCCCCTCCCATTTTCCCACAGTAGAAAATGTGGCAGGTCTGAAGGCCCAACTGTAAAAGATGGCTTCCAGGTCTGACAGCTGGACTGAAAGTCATCAAGTAAGCTGCTGTAGCTGCAGATAGAGTACAAATTAGATAACTCTGATGTCAGTCAAATATATTAGTCAATATACCTTAGTCCTTGCTTATCCTGTTTCATTTCCTTCTCTGAAACTGAGTGTAGACTGGACCTTCTTTTGGCCACCAGGTATCAGGTAGAGCAGTCCTGGTCCAGCCCTCAGGAGGTCACGTGATTCTACTTTTAATCAGGTTCTGATAGTTTCCTACTATTCAATTATTTATATTCAATATTGTCAGCATAAATATGTTACATGGAATGAGAGGGAGGATGTCATAGTCAAGATATGACACCAAATATCATTGGAATATGGGAATAAAGAGGAGAAATGAAGAAATGAAGGATGAAAGGGCTGTACATCTCCAGAATCAAAAGGAAAGATACAGAATAGGAGACAAGAAGAGATGGAGGAGGAAAAGAAAGATCAGCTTGAGAATATGTGGCAAACACTAATTATAATGAGAATTTCTCAACACTTCAATACCTGCCTTCAAAAGCAAGACCTCAACAGAGAAAGAAATGCATGATTTTCACAATGTAATATTTATGCTTAATATTAATATTAAGATCTTAATATTTAAATAGGGATGCGATGGCTCAGTGGCTAAAATGCTGAGCTTGTTGATTGAAAGGTCAGCAGTTCAGCGGTTCGAATCCCTAGTGCCACGTAACGGGGTGAGCTCCTGTTATTTGTCCCAGCTTCTGCCAACCTAGCAGTTTGAAAGCACGTAAAAAATGCAAGTAGAAAAACAGGGGCCACCTTTGGTGGGAAGGTATCGGCGTTCCGTGCGCCTTTGACTATTAGTCATGCCAGCCACATGACCACGGAGACGTCTTCGGACACTGCTGGCACTTCAGTTTTGAAATGGAGATGAGCACCGCCTCCTAGAGTCGGGAATGACTAGCGCATATGTGCAAGGGGAACCTTTACCTTTACCTTTACTAATATTTATGGTGATGTTGGAGTGATGGCCAAAGTCTGCTCTTACTGTTGTGAATTCCTATTCCAAAGGATGTGCAATCAGCATACAAGGTATGGTGATGATTCATATCTCCTCTATAGATGTTCTTCAGAAAAGGGAGGATTTGACAAGCAGAATGGTAGAGTATCTATATTTAGATAAGGAAATACAATATTGCTGAAAGGATGATCCAACAGGTCATGGATAGTCTAATTAAAAATAATCATGAAATTTCTCCCCAAAGATGTTATTTCTGAAATACCAGGGAACATTATTTTAGAACTTCATTCCACTGAAATCCATTTGATTTTTGTCTAGATTTATTAGCAGTACAATTGATGACAATTCTCAATGTTTATTTCACTTCAAAGTAATTTTTTTTAAATGATTACAGTGATTGGATTGGAGGAATAATGGAATAAAATTTCATAGAGCTTTTCTTTTCTTTGTACAGCTAATTTTTCGAACAAAGCACATTTTTTTTTCTTCCAGAGAGCCTGCAGTGCAAACCATTTTGACTATCATAACCACTTCCCATTACATGAGTGACGCGTCTGTTTTCTTGTCACACGGGGCTTTAAAGCTTTAAATCTATACAAGGTTCACTGATATGGCAAAAGATACAGAAGTATCAGATTAAGTTTTTTTAAAAATGGAAGGAAAAGACTTCTTCAACATAAAATGCACAAGAAACCCAAGGAAATCTATGAAATAATATGGTTAAAATTATTGTATAATTTGCTGGCGAGTCATGAAAAGAATTGCTTGAAATTTCAGAGATTTCTCATCATTTGAAAATAATTTACTTGTCTGTTTTTCTTCCTTTTTCCCAATTTCCTTTACAACTTACTTCACCAAGAAAATGATTTGTGTTTTGTCCCTACCATCTGTTGCCTGTTTTTCATAAGTTCTTAATTCATCAAGAGACAATATTCCTTTTGCATCAGCTGCTTGAAAACATATGATGAAGGTGGTAGAAGTGGCCTCATCAAATCTTGTTCCTATGTGGGTTGACTTAACTACTCTTGAGAATTCTGAAGAGGTTTGTCACTCAGACCATTACAGTAAAGACAAATAATTTATTAATAATTATTTAGATGGAAGAATAGAACCAAGAGCTTGTCAAGGATTGTTATGGTCTTAGTAACTTCAGTATGGAAGATAAGAATTGGATCAACATCTTAACATTGTTCTATTGAACAATTGGATCAATAGAATGGATTTTTTTTTCAAGGGATTATACTTGACAATAAACAATAAGGGGAAAGTTATGATTCTCCATGTATGAAGCCCATGAATTTGTTGGACTTGGCGGGGAAATATAGTATGACTATACTATCTTCAGGAGCCATCTTCAGGAGCCAAGGAATCAGTACTCTAATTACTTATTTTAGTTTCTGGTTTTACAATTGGAAAATAGGAACATGCAAGTATATGCATATATAATAATATGCAAGTGCATAGATCTAGCTGAAAACATTAATGATACAAATAAATCATTTTCTCAAAGTAGACATCCATGTACCGCAATCCATTTGGAAGACATATTACATAGGATAATCCCAGTTTCTCTACAATCAGCAGCTTTCCTAAAACCAAACAGTGAATTCACTTTTACATAGAACCAACTGTTAATATCACAGTAAAATTCATATTCAGAGTTTGTCAACTCTTTATTTGAACAGAACAAGCAAGACCACAAGAAGTGAAAGAGGTTACAAATAGTTCTGATTAACTGAGCATCCCTTTTAAAATATGGTCTCACACATTTAGGGGAAAAAATACAGCACTTTGACAATGGATTATGATTACCATCCTGTTGCCCAGCAGACCACACTGCCAGGCTGCCAAAAATAATCTATGAATACACCTATTTCTGCATATTGGTATACTCATTGTCATCCGTAACGTGCTGGAGAGTTTAGAAGAGAACAAAATATAATAAAAAGTAACAATGAAATAGTGTTTTGTCAAGCTGCCTTGCTCTAAATGAAAGTCTTGAAGGAAAAGATATGCATATTTCTTTGTACTGTGCAATTTTAGATGTTGCTTTCTATAGCGAAGCAAATTGTTTAATGTTGAACGGGAGATAGAATATATCGAATGTTGACGTGCCATAGTAGAGGTAAAACAAACTGAGATTATATGTGCAAGTTGCAGCAAAGACAAGCACCTGTTACTCTGGGAACTGTGCCAAAACATTTTTGGATGGAAATTGTGCCGAAGTATTAAACATAGTGATCTGAAAATCTTTTGTGGTTTTCTTCAGTACAAGTGATCATTACTACCCAAAAAGAGCTTATTTCTAGCAGTGCTATTTAGAAATCTGTTGATTTCCAATAAATCAGACAAAAGTGTCTTTTGTCTGATTTTTCAGAAAGATCTTTCTTTCAGAAAGATCAAAACAATATTCATTTGGTAAAGATTTGACTTCCTCTTTATTCTTGCTAGCTGAACAGTCAAGAGATTTAAAAAATGATTTATTTATGCTGAACCCTCCTTGTCATGCTTTTCTGGTACAGTTGCAGTACTTTGAAATCACAAAATAAAATAAAATGCTTTAAAATTATAACAAAAGCCAATAAAGGGTTATTGGTAACCATAAAATGGCTATGTTTATATGAGAAGAGTAGATATTGAGTAGACAAAAGTGAAGACATGAAAAAAGAATCAGATATCTCTGCTTCATTATACTAATGTTTCTAGAATACTGATGCAACCAGTAAGAGGGCCTTATTTCTTGTAGCTTCCAACTACTTTACAATCTCTGCATTGTAGGGAGCAGGCAAGATGACATGGGAAGAAGTGATCACTTGAAGATCACTTAGGTCTTAAATAGAACTATCAATGTTTGGCATTGTGTCCAGAAGCAAGAATAGAGACAGAATGGTGCATTGATCAAGATGTCAGACAGACTATGGAGATCAAAGGTTCAAGCCTCTTACTAAATCATGAAGTTTACTAGGCATATTTAGACCAGCCCTTCTTTCTCAGTCTGAACTACCACACAGAGAAGTAAGGAACTTCCTCTAGAAGCTATCTTGTGCTCTCTGAGAAAAGGGGGACATACATACAAGAGGGCAGAGTTGACTCCTACTTTGAGATCTGAAGATACTATGCAGCAAAGTAACTCTACATTTTATCACTTTATTGAAGATAATGTAGTTAGAAATCAATGAGAGCACTGCCACAAGAAAGGCTTATGATATTTGATTTCATTTGCCTAACTGGTGCAGCATAGGACAGCCTGAATATCATTCGCCATCTTAAAATATGGAAACTTACAGTATATAGCTAAACATTACTAAAGATTTTGAATTAAAAGGTCCGAATAATTTCTATAGGCTGTGAAGAAGCACAGAAATATAGAAATATACAATTTTTTCTACAAAGATGTTTTGGGATGGATACGTGGTTCCAACAATTGCATCCAAATCATGATCTAGGCTAGTGATGGCGAACATTTTTGGCACCAAATGCCCAAACGAGAATGCACACATGCACATGCGTGTATGTGCACCAAAGCGCTGGAAATCTGAAGACCAGCTGGCGA
Organism: Pantherophis guttatus; assembly: GCF_059756535.1. Lineage (NCBI taxonomy): Eukaryota > Metazoa > Chordata > Lepidosauria > Squamata > Colubridae > Pantherophis > Pantherophis guttatus. The sequence goes on along the minus strand of NC_142063.1, from coordinate 283,388,529 downwards.
TGCCCGTGCCCACAGAGAGGGCTCTGTGTGCCACCTTTGGCACGCATGCCATAAGCTCGCCATCACGGATCTAGGCTAAAACCAAGACTACACAATGATTTGTATGAATCCGGCCAAACTTGATTATAGCCACAGTGACATTGAAAGGCATAGAACCTTTAAATCACAATTAATTTGGCTTGTTACACAGAAAGATCTAAAGCATGGCTAATCTAGTCTAGATCAAACCGCTTATTGACTGCACATATGTATTCCCCTATTCTGCAGGATCAAGAAGGGCTTATCCTAAACTTCTTAAAGTTGAGACATTGGAACGTTTGGTGGAGTAGAATCTCAATTTTGATTGTGGCTGCATGTTTAAGGATTAAGGCTTGATCCTATTTGTGGACTAGTATCTGGCAATTGGATGCTAGGAATTTGTATTCTCTAGGTAAAACAGGCCAGGGGTGGTGGATTATTGTTTATTTAGCAACGTCGGTCTGCTGAGAATGCTTCTTTCAACATCCAGTTGTGATTTTGCAGAACTTTTTGTAGTGCCAGTGTTTGTTGTTTCTGACATGAAGAAAAGTCCCTTATATTGTTGATTCCCAGTCCAAATGTATTGAGATTACAACAATCAGTATTCCCAAATGGTTTGTTAAATAAAATCTGAGGAATTGTCATCCAAAGCATCTGGACAACACTACTGGGGAAGGCTGCTGTTGGTTAGTTGGTATTGATACTGTGTGGGTAACAAAAGGCAAATTCATTTAGGGTGATATAATTCAGAGTTTATCAGCCTTAGCAACTTTATAAATTGTAGCTTTCAATTTACTCTCTCTTGTTCCTGGTGGCTTGTATTTAATAATGGCTGTTTTATATTTTTAAATAATTATTGTTTTTATATACTTATTGGTTAACTTAATTTTGTATGTCACCCAGAGTGATTTCTTGTGAGATGGATGCCCATATAAATTCGATAAAATAAATAAATAAAACAAACTCCCAGAATGCACACTGGCTAGGGATTTCTGGGAGTTGACGTTCACATGTCTTTAAATTGCCAAGATTGGAAAACAGTGGTGTAAATGATTGTATGGGTGGGGATATTAATGTGTCTGTTAACATCACTCTTCACATTCCTAAGTGAGATCAGATTTTATTATGCTATTTAGGCAAATGGCAGAGTTGGCAGACATAGGTTGCAGACATCCAAACCTTTACTAAAAAGAATTAAGGGCTTTCTGTTTTCTAATTGTTGACTAGAAGTTTCCAGCCCAGATTTGAATGTTTCGCCAAGTTTGGCATTTGCCTAAATGGCATAATCTGTTACTCTCCAAGTAAGTTGGATGAAAAATCCTATTATTTTCCACTATCATGATTGCCTTCATCTGTACATCTGTGGAAAGTGGAAGAGTTTGTCTGACTTTCTGTTCATGAATATTCTGTAGGTAATTTCCTTGTACATTTATGGAGAGTCTGTTGAATGTTCTTGTCCTGTACCAGTTTGCTCTTTGTTAATGGTTTTCACAAAGAGCTACTTTTATATAGATGATGCTTTGCTACAATTATTACACCATCATACAATATTGCTCCAAAACGTTAGTATAAGAGAGCCCTCTAGTGATGACAATGTTATGGTAGTTGAAGATAACAATAATAGACAATAACACAACATGGCTACTTCCTGAATGTAAAATGGGCTGAAATTGAAAAGTAGGATGGGGGCTCACATCATTTATGATTGTTCATGATTTGATACACAGTTGATTTCTAAATCCCTTCCCACCCCCAAAGACGATGGGGAAAAAACCTAGAGCTTCAAGTTAACTTGTAGTGAGTGCTTATTTTATTTTATTTTTTATTTTATTTTATTTATAATTATGTTTAAAAATGGTCAAACCTTATTTTATTCAAAATTGGAAAGTGCAACAGCCAAATAAAGAAGTGTTTTAAGTTTCTCACACTTTGTGTTTATGGTATTTCTTAGTATACCAACATTCAATGAAAAAAAAAATCTTTTTTAATGTAAAATGGTCCAAACATGGCCACATCTTTATTTAGGCAATAAAAAGTTAATTTGCTTTTTAGTTTATTTTAAAGTTTGGCACCATTTCTACAGAACACTTGTAGCAGGGGTGAAATCCAGCAGGTTCTGACAGGTTCTACAGAACCAGTAGTGGAAATTTTGAGTAGTTCAGAGAACTGGCAAATATCACCTCTGGCTTGCCCCAGATTGGGGTGGGAATGGGTATTTTGCAATATCCTTTTCCCAGGAGTGGGGAGGGAATGGGGATTTTGCAGTATCCTTCCCCTGAAGTGGGGTGGGAATGGAGATTTTGCAATATCCTTCCCCCAGGAGTGGGGAGGGAATAGAGATTTTGCAGTATCCTTCCCCTGCCATGCCCACCAAGCCATGCCCACCACGCCACGCCACGCCCACCACACCACACCCACAGAACCGGTAGTAAAAAAGTTTGGATTTAACCACTGACTTGTAGTATCCTACCAGTGATCTCTGGGCAAAAAGTTTGGAACTTTTGTTCTTTGCTGTAGATTGGGACTATGCTTGTTTGTTTGCACATTTTTATTCCTTCATATATCAAGGCCAGGTTTGCAGCCTTGATTTACTTCATACGGATATGATGACTTTTTTCATTTTTAATGTGTCAGACATTCCATATGGTTTTGGGTTGGATGGGCTGCTCAGTGGAACGTGGCTATTTGTGGGAAAATAAACTTTCCAATCTTGGAAGGAAAGCTTTGGATCTAAGCATTTTGTTTCATTATAGCTTGCATTAGAGCTGTAATGAGCTGCTCTAAAGTTGGATAATAAAAAGAGATTCTATGAGCAATTGCAACCATAACGGTATGGAGTAGACAAATAATGCCATCTATTGATTTTGTATTATATGTTCATCAAACTCTGCTGACTATTGCTGACAGGAACCAAAAGATCTCAGAGCACCAAAGTGCCTTTCCTTGCGACAGGACACAATGTTCAGAAAGGTCAAGGCTAAATAAAGCTGCAGAGTTTCATTGAATGCAAAGGAATGTTGATCGTATTTAATTTAATTTCAGAAGAACTTAGATATGATTAACTTTTTTTCTGAACTAGGGAAACTTGACAGATGGACATTTTCATGTGGACTGTCTTAAAACTGGTGCTTATGCTGGTATCTGATTATGTTGTCCCATGAAAACAAAGTTTCATTGGAAGGAAACCCAGGAAGAGTATTTTCTCTACTACTTTAATTAACATGAGTGATGAAAGATATTGTCTGAAGAGCAGCCAAAATCTATTGTACCTTCTATTGCCAAATTGCCAATTGCCACTGAATGCCATTCTTGCAGTCCCTGTTCCTATCATTTGATAGCTGTTCTCAGCCTTCTTGGTTACACAGACTAGTTATGATTTGAAGCCAGCCATACCATCCTAGTAGAAGTAGTTCTCTCTTACTGGCTACGTGATCGGTGATTATTCAAAGTTCCAACAGTGCTGAAAAAGGAGTTTTCTGACTGGTCCTCAAACTTGTGGCTGTTGCAGCATCTCTGTAGTCATAAGATCATGATTTGAGTGCTTGCCATCAGGCATAATTGAAAGTGTTTTAACAAACTGCATCACTGTTTGGTTTGGTGGTAGTAGTGCCTCAGATAGAAGGTCCATACAGAAGGTGGTAAGGATAGTTGAGAAGATTATAGGAAGCTCGCTTCCCATGATTCAGGATATTGCTCATAAGCGCTATGGGCTTAGAGCTTGAAGCATTGTTACAGATCCACACACCCACTTCACGGTCTGTTTCTGTTGCGCCCCTCTGGGAAGAGATTTTGAAGTATCTATAGCAGGACTACTAGATTCTGTAACAGCTTTGTTCCTTATGCCATCTGTCTTGTAAACTCGCAGGATTTTTTTCCCGCCTTGTATATGTTTACATTCAAATTTTGAGTGTGATGTTACTCTGTGTCATATATATGTGTGTATATGGGTATATGCATAATGGTTATCTTTTGAGAGCTGAATGCAACAAAATTTCATAAAGATTCTATTCTATTCTATTCTACTCTACTCTACTCTACTCTACTCTACTCTACTCTACTCTACTCCATTACATTACATTACATTACATTACATTCATGCATTTATGATGGTTACAGTGTCCCATGACCATATGAGCACAATTTCTGATATTCCTTGTGGGCTTTCCACATGCAGAGTCAATGGGGAGGCTGATAAGAAGTCATACATTGGCCACATGATGTTGTGCTTTAATGATTTGTGGTGATTTCCTTAACAACCACAGATAGAACTGATGAACTGATATTGTATGTAGAGTTGGTGACATGCCTTTTGACTTTATGACCATGTTGCTTAGCGATGGAGTTGCTGGTTCCAACTGTGATCAGTATGGGAGGATTACCTGTAAATAACTGTCCTTAAGGAGGTTGTATTTTAGATGTGCTTAGCAAGTAGCAATACTTAGCTGATGGTGGCTGATAGTGCTTGATTATTGATTTGATTTGGTTTGGTTTGAATTATGAAGCCATCTTGACTCAAAACTGATCCTGAGTGGTACACATCTAAATCCAAAATGAAACCTAAAATAGACAAAATAAGCAAGACAAAGATAACTCTCATAACATGAGAAAGATAAATCACAACTAAAATCAACAATGTATATTAAATAGGCATACTATTGAATTGTCCCTGATCTTAGAGGGAAACCCCACCACCACATTGTTCAAAGCCTGCTGAAGTCAAAGCATCCAATTACTGATGGTTTGATACTGTACTATGTGTTCTTTTTGGATCTGTAAAGCAATTGGAGCATCATCTCCCTCATTTACAAAATTGTCAAAGTTTCTAAAAGTATAGTTCCAATGTTAGTTTATCCCAAGTGGGCATCCTTCACATCCATAGCCCAATGTCTCTGCAGGTGCCAGGTTGGAGAATAGCAATAGCGAGAGCATTTTGACTTTTATATACCACCCCATAGTACTTTCCAGTACTCTCTGTGCAGTTTACAATGTCAGCATATCGCCTCCAACAATCTGGAACCTTATTTTACTGACCTCAGAAGGAGAGAAGGCTGAGTCAACCTTGAGCCAGTCAGGATTGAACTCCTGGCTGTGGGCAGAATTTGCCTGCATTCTAACCAGAGGTGGGTTTCAGCAGGTTCTGACCAGTTCTGGAGAACCGATAGCGGAAATTTTGATTAGTTCGGAGAACCAGTAAATACCACATCTGACTGGCCCCATCCCCATCTATTCTCTGCCTCCCGAGCCCCAGCTGATCAGGAGGAAATGGGAATTTTGCAATATCCTTCCCCTGGGAGTAGGGAGGGAATGGAGATTTTACACTATCTTTCCTCTGCCACGCCCACCAAACCACACCCACCAAGCCATGCCACACCCACCAAGCCACACCCACAGAACTGGTAGTAAAATTTTTTGAAACCCACCACTGATTCTAACTACTGCACCACCTTGATCTTTATATACTAGAAGGCTTTTCTCTAGCTCACAGTGCCTGGCTGTATTTGTAAGGTAAGGAATTATTCTCTAGCTTTGGAAATTGGCATTCAACAGCCTGTCCATTCAGGAGGAGCTTTGTTGCTGGTGCATCGTTAAATTCCATGAACAGCTTCCTGTTTTCTAGATGCAAAGCACAGAAGTCTTTTAACAGTATTGTAAATCAAGTACTCTAAAACATTCAATTTCCTGTTTCCTGAGCAGAGTTCAGTACCATTCCAAAGGGTTCTCCAAAGACAATTTACTAATAACAAAGACATGGCTTAGGCCCGGGGTACTTGCAGGACCATCTTCTGCCATCCTCCCATCGTCCTGTGTGCTTTCACAGAGCGGGCCTCCTCAGGGTGCCATCAGTCAGACAATGTCGGCTGGTGGCCCCCAGGGGGAGGGCGTTCTCTGTGGGAGTGCCGACCCTCTGGAACGGTTTGCCCACCGGGCTTAGGATAGCCCCCGACCTCCTCTCCTTCCGCTGCGAACTGAAGACGTGGCTTTTTCATCAAATGGACTGACCCGTTGAGGGGGGTTTTTGCATTGTAATAATTTTAATTAATTTTAATTGGATTTTAATTTATATTTAATTCATATTGTTGAATTTTTATCTTGTAAGCCGCCCTGAGTCCTTCGGGAGAAGGGCGGCATATAAATTGCAATAAAATAATAAATAAATAAATATAGGAAAGGTATGAACGGTTACCACATGGAAGAGAACATACAAAAATATCCTCTTGTTTGCATTTCTGAGGTACCAAGTCGAGAGGACAAAACCTACCCATCTTTTTTATTTGGCGACTATTCTTTTTGTTGGTGTCAGCAAATTGTGTGGCTCCTTTTAAAGAGTCCATTACGTCCCCCATTAGATTTAGAAGTCTTTCTTCTTCCCAAGAACATCTATTTTGTTTAGGAATTCACATCTAAATTTCCAGAGTGTGATTTATCAAGGGTAAGAAAATAAGCAATTCTTTTAAAACAATTATTTTGTTCTTCTTGGAATGTCATAATGTTGGCCACCCCAATAAGTCCACTGCCTTGCTGGACTCTTGTCAGCTAAAGCATCATAGAGAAAAAACAATGTGATTTGGATGCAAAACAAACTGTGTGTCAGGTTGAAGTGCTGACACTGTGCAAAATTTAGGGCTCTTTTTCCACACTTTGTTCATCACATCTATATGAGGACTAATGGAATCCATAATAAAACCCAATTTCATTTTGTTGTCATTTGCCACCAGTTCCCTTCCATCCCATGGACATCCATGACAAATATGTATTTATACATCTCCAGTATCCTGACAATTTTGGAACTTTGACTCTGCGCTCTATTGCCATATTTAATTCTTCAGACGGCAGAAAGCACAGAGACACATTCTGTAATCTGATGAAGTCTGCCTGATCCATAAACTCACTTGTTATTTTTTTCAGTGGGGCCTAATTTAACACTGACACAAAAGTTTGTTTGCATCTCCTGATTCTTAAAGACAGGAGCAATATCACACTGGGAAATTATTTGAGATCAAGGTACTCTCCAGGGAAATGCGATTGCTTACTCCCCTTTCTGAGAAGCTATGGGAATTCAGTATATGATACCAAAACCTTTTATTAAAGTTCAAAAATAGATAACATAATGAATAGGAATGTCAGTTTTTCATTTAAATCAGATGACAGACTAAATGAATCTGGAAAACATTGCAGTATATATTTGTAATATATTTTCACGGGGAACATGTGACTTACATGACACATTTGTGTAGGTTGCATATAAAAATAGATTGCTTGCCATGAGCTGCACTCGCTTATGCAAAAGAGCAGGCAGTTGAGATCAGACAAATTGCTCACTTCATCTGATATTTCTGGAACTGCAACAAATCCTCAAGCCATCAATGACTTTTAGATTAGCTACTAGATCCCAATCTAATCAAAGGTCTAAATCCTACTCAAAGCATGTATAAAACAAAAGTTACTTTTATGGAGGTTAAAGGACACCGATTCTAAACAGTGTTGTGGAATCTTACTCTTTGATTTTTCCTATGATTGGAAAGAGTAGAATTTTGTTAAGTGATTGTATTCTATTCTACATCTCTAGTTAGTTGCCCAGTATATGTCTGCATCAGGGATGGGTTCTACTTACCTTTACTACCAGTTCACAAGGAGATCATGCATGCATGTGCAGATTGCCGATGATGACATCTGGGGTGGTGGGCGGGGCCTCCCGTCGGTTTTACTACCGGTTCTTATGAACCGGTCCGAACTGGGGGCAACCCACCACTGGTCTGCATTCCCTTTTTATATTACCAATGGGCAAAGTAAGAGTCAGCCACATTCTCCAGGTCCAAGAGGACTCATGGATGTCACTGAATTGGAAGAGCAAAGTTTCTGATCCTAGCCTAAGCTGAAACTGCAGCATTAATATTTAGGGCAGAAGCCCTTATACAAAATGATTGCGTCCATTAAAGGCTTATTGAGGATGGGGTGAACTCTGGCTTCTTCATGACATGTTTACCATTTCTTTTCTCAACAAAATAGATACTATTGCATAAACCCAGCAATACACTATTCTTCAAGTAGCCAGGAAGAGCATGGATCTAATAAACTGATTTAGATAACCACATAAGATCTTGCTTCTGTCATTTGGAAAGGGTCAGCCCAGTTTAAGTTCATCTCCAAGTGAGACCAAACATCTTTATCTGCCAGATGCCTAGAACATTCTTCACCAGCAAGGAAGGAATCACTTTAAAGAGGATTACTGGATGGGCATCTGCAAATGTGTTAAAAGTGGAAAACATTTAAGTTTTGCCACCCTTATGCTATGATATAACCCTAACGTGGGCTCTTACTCATACTTGATCAGATTTACCCTTTGTCTACCTCCAATTGTGTTCTAGGTGTTTCTTTTGAGTTTCATCTCCCAATATTCCTCAGAGAACCAGTATATACCTCATGATTGACACACAGGGAGGGACACTTAGGAAGAGTCTGATCAAGGTCCTTAATACATGCTTGTTCTAGGCAACAACCAATGCTTGGTTGAACCACCCTTTAGATCCTCAAGAAAAATCTCAAGTTTCTCTGTAACTTTGTAAATCCATTAGTCACCTGGAGCAGATTAATTTAACAAGTCTATCTTCCTATGACAGGGAGGGCAGCACTAATAAAATGAATCTGAAAGGTGATCAGGGATTATCTTTATTATAGTTACTGGTCATAATAAAGTGATTTGACCACAAAAAAGACTGATGGCGATATGCTTCATTTCACATTACAACAGGCCCAAAGCAAAAAACCCAAACCCCAAACCCCAAAACAAACAAACAAGCAAGCAAGCGAACAAAAAAACCCAGCCCCAATGTGTGATTTCTGGTGGTGTTGTGCTCTTGATAACTGGTAATGTTTTATAGGTAGCATCTACCACCAGTGAGATTAGCAAAAATGTATGAAAATTTATCAGCTAAATGTTGAAAGTGCAATCAGATACCAGATTCATACTATCATATGTGGTGGACATGTTCAAAGGCGAAAAAATATTGGACTAAAATACATACTTGGCTAGAAAAAATGATAAAACAACATATAGATTTGAAACCAGAGATATTTCATTGCCTCATCTCAATCATTTCGTTGAACACAATAGTGAAGCCTTGTGGTACTTTTTTCTCTATATCGCATACATTTTCTTTACTGATTTGCTTATAACATACAATAAATGTCAAGGTGTTTTATATATCTAATTAAGTTTTGTCTCAGCACTGAAGTAATAAATACAGATCTGTAATTCCTTGGATGACCCATGCTGACATTTAAGAAAGAAAATTTTTTTTTATTAGTTTTAGTTCTTTAATATAGGTCTGAAGCTTCTTTTTCCACAGACATTTTTTAATCTTCTATGATGTACATTACTTCAACGAATAGCCCAAGAACTATTTAATTTACTAATGGATTTACATGTTAATGCATCCTCTTTTAATATTTTACTTTCTGATTGTTTTGTTAGTGTAACTACCTGAAAGAATGTAGATAGAATATTTATCTACTATTTTCCTGTGGTGAAGACGAATACTTGAAAGCTTAATTTGTTAACAGTTCGTTCTTCTTCTTTCTTCTGATTGAATAAACAGTACTTTATATTAATTCCTTTTAGTCATTCATATTTGTAGGTTTTAGGACATTGTAAATATTCTCTTGATTTGTTTTGCACTTCAAGCTTTTGATGAGCCATCTTGCCTAGGAACATTATTATTGTGTGTATATAGAACATAAAACATTCAAATCATTTCATAATGTTCATCATTATAACAACTTTGTGAGATAGAGACAATGTGCAGATGGACAGTTAAATTGGAGAAAGCATGATGTTTGTAATAATTACTAGGTAGAAAGTGAAGATTAAAACACTTGTTTTTATCTTCATCGAAACCTGATGGATTACATCCCAGAGAACTGAAGGAACTGGCAAATGTGATCTCAGACTCATCGAACCAAATATTTCAAAGATTCTGGAGTACCAGGGAATTTCTAGAGGACTGAAGAGTTGATATGGTTCCCATCTTCAAAATAGGAGAAAAAAAAACATATCTAGGAAACTACAGACCAATCAGAATGACATCAATACCTTCGAAGATCCTGGAAAAGATAATCAAGTAGCAGATCTGCATTAGAATAGATTAGAATAGAATAGAATAGAATAGAAAATAGAATAGAATTTTTTATTGGCCAAGTGTGATTGGACACACAAGGAATTTGTCTTGGTGCATATGCGCTGAGTGTACATAAAAGAAAAGATATGTTCATCAAGAATCATAAGGTACAACACTTAATGATAGTCATAGGGTACAAATAAGCAATCAAATCATATTAGAAAACAGTCAATAAATCGTAAGGATACAAGCAACAAAGTTATAGTCATACAGTCATAAGTGGAAGGAGATGTGTGATAGGAACGATGAGAAGATTAATAGTAGTGCAGACCTAGTAAATAGTTTGACAGTGTTGAGGGAATTACTTGTTTAGCAGAGTGATGGCGTTCCGGAAAAAACTGTTCTTGTGTCTAGTTGCGCTGGTGTGCAGTGCTCTATAGCATTGTTTTAAAGGTAGGAGTTGAAACAGTTTATGTCCAGGATGCGAGGGGTCTGTAAATATTTTCACAGCCCTCTTTTTGACTCGTGCAGTATAGGTCCTCAATGGAAAGCAGGTTAATGGCAATTGTTTTGTCTGCAGTTTTAATTATCCTCTGAAGTCTGTGTCTGTCTTGTTGGGTTGCAGAACTAAACCAGACTGTTATAGAGGTGCAAATGACAGACTCAATAATTCCTCTTTAGAACTGTACCAGCACCTCCTTGGGCAGTTTGAGCTTACTGAGTTGGCGCAGAAAGAACATTCTTTGTTGGTGACGTTTTTGATGTTAGATGTCCATTTTAGATCTTGCGATATGGTAGAATACCCAGAAGCAAGCAAATTTATAACCAGAAGCCAACATGGGTTTCTCAAAAACAGATCATGCCAAACAAATTTTATTTCATTCTTTCACAAACTGACTAAATTAGTGGACCAGCAAAATGCAATGGATATAGTATACTTGGATTTCAGCAAGGCGTTTGACAAAGTAGATTATAATATACTTCTAGGTAAGCTAAAAAAAATGTGAGATAAACAGCATACCCACCAGATGGACTTGTAACTCGTTGACAAATCACACTCAAGGTGGCGTGTGGAACTAAGGAAGGAAGCAGTGGGATATCCCAAGGTTCCATTTTTGGCCCAGTACTTTTCAACATCTTCATAAATGATTTAGATGAGTAAATAGAAGGAGAACTCATCAGATTTTCAGAAAACACTAAACTGGTAGGAATAGCCAACACTCCAAAAGACAAGCTCAAGATCTAGATAGATCCCAACAGACTTGAACACTGGGCCCTATCTAGCAAAATGAAATGCAATGGAGAGAAAAGATTTTACACTCAAGAAAAATCGAATGCACAGGTACAGATTAAGGGAAACCTGGCTCAAAAGCTGTAACAGTGGGCAGGATCTTGGAGTCCTAGTAGACAATCACCTAAATATGAACCAGCAGTGTGTGACAGCAGCCAAAAAAGCTAAATCAATATAGGTTGCATTAATAGAAGGATAGAATCAAGATCATGTGAAGTATTAGTAGTACTTTATAAGGCCTTAGTAAAGACCACACTTGGAATACTACATCCAGTTTTGGCCACCATATTATAAAAAAGATGTAGAGCCTCTGAAAAGAATATAGAAGAGAACAACAAAGTTGATTATGGATCTGAAGGGTGAAACACATATTTATAAAGAATGGTTGCAGGAATTGGGATTGTCTAGTCTCAAGAAAGACTAGGTTGACATGATAGCAATGTTCCAAAATTTGAGGAGCTGCCACAAAGAAGAGAAGGTCAACCTATTTTCCAAGGCACCAGAAGGCAAGGCAAGAAACAATGGATGGAAACTAATCAAGGAGAAGAGCAACCTAGAACTAGGGAGAAATTTCCTAACAGTGTGAACAATCAACCAGTGGGATGGTTTGCCTTCAGAAGTTGTGGATGCCCCATCACTGGAGGCTTTTAAGAAGAGACTGGACAGCCACTTGTCTGGAATGATATAGGGTCTTCTACTTGAGTGGGAGGTTGCACTAGATGACTCCAAGGTCCCTTCCAAGTCTGTTATTCTGTTAAAACTCTCCTGTTTTTCTTGTTACCAATGTGATAATACCTCTTCAATTGTTAGGTTCCCCTTTGATGGGCTTGTGACAAAGCAAAGAAATACTGGGGTAAGATTTGTATTTTAATACAGAAGATTCTTAAAGTGAATATGAAAATTAAGCCAGAGACTTTTCTTTTAGACTGGATAGACAAAGAATTTGAAAAAAACTGGAACCTTGCTGTTTTATATGTTGACAGCAGCAAAAATGCTTTATTACAAAAATAGAAAGGTACTTTAATTCCCATAATTGATGGATGCTAGAAAAACTGACGGAACTCAGAGAGATGGTTAAATTAATTGCTCTAATCAAAGAAAATATAAGCTTTGTTTCCAACTTTGTTTCTACTTGGAAACCGCTTCTGGATTATATGTCAGAGATGGAGAAAAATGAAACGTTGACTTTGGGTTTTGCTGATTAGGTAAGTTTGCTGTTATAGAAATAGCTAGTACACGTTAAGTATATACAAATAAAAAGTTGAAGCTGTAATGTTATTTTATTTTAAAGTTGGGGTTGGAAGTCAATGCTTTTCTTTCTTTTTCCCCTTTTCCTCTACACATCTTTCTCTCCCCATTTCCTCCATCTTCACAATATTTTCATTTTCATTTGTAGTTTATGCTTTGATAAACTTGAGAAAATTATTTTAAAAACCCATGCGGGTCCTAGAACTAGAAGATATATAAATTGCATTGGATGTATGTAATCCTATTTTGGGTTGCAACATTTTATGAAGGAGATTGACAACCTATGGCATATCCAGAGAAGGGAGCCAGAAATACAAAGGTTTAAAATTGTGATGGTGAACCTATGGCACACATGCCGGAAGTGGCACGCAGAGCCATCTCTCTGGGCATGCGAGCCATTGCCCGTTGCTCTTCCCTGCTCCGGCATGCTGGCCAGCTGGACTTCACATGCACGGGAGTCAGTGGTGGGTTCTAACCGGCTTTACTACCAGTTCTCTTCGAGCACACGCTTTGCACGTGATTGCTGCACGCATGCTCTCTTTGCTCGCATGCGCGCCTAACTTGCACTCCGTGCAAGCGTGTTACAAATCTGCCCAGCTGAGGTGCAGCAATCCACTCTGCTGCACCTATCAGCTGGGCTAAAAAAGAAGAAATAAAAGGTAGGAATAACGCGGAGGCGGGACCAGCTCCTGGACAAAGAGAACCAGTTCAGTGACGTTATATCGTCACTGCTACCGGCTCGGCCGAACCGGGAGGAACCCACCACTGACGGGAGCACCACAAACTGGAAGACCAAGTGACCGGTGCATGTGTGTGCACTGAAAACTGGAAAATCATCTTCCCGGCACGCACATGCGCATCGGGCAGCTGCTTTTCCAGTTTCTGATGCATGCATGTGCACTGGCCAGCTGCATGTATGCCAGAAACCGGAAGACCAGGTGTCTGGTGTGCATGTGTGCCCCAGAAACTGGAAGATCATCTTCCCGGTGCAGGCATGTGCACTTAGTGGCTGCTCTTCTGGTTTCTGGCACATGTGCATTGCCGAAAAGGTTTGCCAACACTGGCTTAAAATGAAATTATAAAGAAAGGATTGGTTATATTGGAAAAATTAGGGACAATGTTATCAGTCTTCAGATATTTCAGTGCAAACACTGCAGCTACGGCTTTTTGTCATTATGCCACTTCCTGTATCTGTAAACTTGGAGGGGATTGAAGGAAGAAAGGACACTTCTAACTCGGCCATTGCACTAATGGTGATCCTGAGAAGCCACTAGATATCAGCAACAACACACAAAGATCAACACTCTTTACTTTAGTTGTCTGGATTATTGGCCTATTTATGGGCTATCATCTTCCAGCTTTCTACAAGTCAACAAAAACATCAGTGAAATGCAATTGAGTCAGTCGGGGGAAAAAGGAAACACATAAAAACATCTGCCAAGATCAGAGGCTGGTTGGCAATCCTAAAGGGATGGAGCTTCCAGCTCTTATATCTACCTTTAGTCTAAGTTGAATTACTGTTGATGCAACAGCCTTGTTATAGCTCCTAGCAGTAAATTGAAACCTTCCCCAATCTGCCAGTTAGCTATTCAGCTTCTACTTATATACTTCAGTGTGAGATGTGCTACTGTCAAATGCGTAAGTGCCAATATATAAAAAAAGCCATAGACTCATTTCTTCTAATGCTTAGGTAAAATTTGCTTCCTTACAATTTCTACACTATTCACCCCTGAAATCAATAATCTTTTTTCACAATGGATGCCAACATATAATCTTGCCTAATAAAAACATATTATTCTCCCCCCCCCTGAAATTCTACATCTATTGACATGGATGAATCAGTAGCTCTCCAGGTATTTGGATGGTGTTCTACTATCCAGGGTTTCTATAGCCTTCAGAACAGGTCAGGAACTTAAACAGCCTAAGTTTTGGTCTTAAGGTGTTTTCGGAATACAGTTTGCTGATTGAGATTACTGCCAGAGCAGATGCTTACTTGGAGATGATCCTTTGTGTCTTGATTCTCCAGCATAATATAGGCAGAGCTGCCTATTGATAGGTGAAGCAGCTATTGAATCCTATAAAGCACCGAATGGATGGAGGAAAGAGTTAAAGCACTGAATTAGATAACATTTTCATAATTTACAATTGATATCCTCCATCAAAGTAAACTTTTAATATAGAACTACCAGCACTAAAAGGAAAAGAGTCTTTTTCTTTAATGGAACCTGCTGTTCCATTGCAAAAATAATGGACGCAGGCTTGAATACTCAGCAATTTAGCTAGTAACAAAATGTGCAGTACCCAGTAGCCATTTTTCCTGTTACAGATTTATTTCCTTAATTCAAGTATTGTCTGCTATTAGAAAGAATTTTGCTTCTTATTTAATATACCAACAATAACAAAAGCCAATGCATTTTTTCTTTAGTAGTAATGGGTTCATTCTCTGCAAAAACTTCAGTTGAAAAAGTAAGTTTTTATTGTTCATAAAAAGTTGTCTGGCTAAGTACCTTGGAAGAGAAAGTGCAAAGAAGCATAAGAAACTGCTTAATAAAGAGCTAAAATCCTGAAAACTTTGTAACATCTTGTAGGGATCAGTCTTCATTGCACTGATCCATGCTATTAAAACTGTATACTATTTAGTTTTTTTAATGTGATTGCTAGCAGCAATTTATGCATCATTAGCCAAACTGCCGGTTGATTTATTACGTATGAAGATACACATTCACCAGTTCCCATCACTCTGCTCAGCAGCAAGATCAGAGCCAGCTGACAAGAATCCTGAATCTTAGTATTGAGTGAATGAACTTCCTTATTAACATCACAGCAGGTATTGGACAGAGATTTGTGTGGAATTATTGAATGAAAGGGGTCCCCCATTATGATGCACTTATCTATTGGGAGGAGTACTGAGAGTTTATGACAATAATGTGATTGCTCAATCCTTAATGGGCCTTTGCCTGGGCCAATAATTTTAGTGACTATTGTTGCTGTTGTTAGGGTGGTGATTGCACAGTTAGCCAGATGTTTAGATTGGATTTGGCATTTTTGTCACGTATCAAGTCCTTCTGAAGACCTGAGATAGGTTGTTATTTCATGGTTTTAAAAGTATTGTGACAGGATATAAGCTATTTCAAGTACAGCTGCCTTTTGCAATTGACTGATGGTGATTTTGTCAATGCCATTACTACTTCCGTGTCAGAAGCACCAAGGCACTTCCGTGGTGAAAGGAGGTGCCCAGTTGGGTGCTCTTTTCATATCCCTCTTAATGAGCCCACAAAAGTGGTACCTATTTGCATTTGCATGCTTTTGAACTGGTAGGTTAGCGGGGACTGTAGCAAATGACAGCAGCACTCAGGCTTCGAATGCGGGCTTTCAACTTTCTAACCATGTGTGCCATTGCATTCCTTTGTCAATGCTGATGGAGTTCAAGTGGTATTTCAGATATTTTGGAATTGGAGCAAAATTGCCTATTACTATTGGTACTATTTTTGCTTCCTTTTACCACAGTCATTCTACCTCTATTTGCAGGTCTTTGTATTCTGTGATTTTCTCCAGTTCTTTCTCGTTTATTCTGCCATCTCCAGGTATTGCAGTGTCCACTATCTAGACTTTTTTGTCTTTCTTATCAATGATTGTTAAGTCTGGGGCATTATACTTGTCTATTTGAATTCTAGAGATCCAGAACACTTTCACATCTTTATTTTTTGTTACTTTGTTTTGTGGTCCCATCAGCTCTTGCATGCAGGCAAGTATTTCTTGCGGATATTCCAATGCATCATTGTTGCTCTTTTGTCATGCCATTATTTGTAATCAGTCTGTGTAATCTTCTTGCAATTATTAGCATTATGTCAGGAGTAGAAATGTTACAGTACTTTATGTTGCACAGAAAAGTCTCAGTAGACATTGAATGGGATGCTCAACTTGCCCTGCCTCCTAACTCTCAATTCTTGCCACCTGGTACCTGAACAGATAGAAGAAATCAAATACAGCAGCTTACATAGCATGGCACATTGTTATCATCTTGAGTGTGCCAAATCCCTGTTTTGATGTGAAACAGGAAAGTGGAATGAAGCATTTCTTTACTGGCCAGCAGGTGAGACCTGACCAGTGGAGAACGTTCTGGGTTAAATTTATTGGTTAGGAACAGCAAGTTCTGATTGGCTGTCAATTTTCTACAAGCCTTATAGATTTGAAAACAAATAATTCTATTCCAATGTATTATGATGGTTATGTGATTGTGGAATAACAGGAGATGTATGTTGATAGTTTCTTAAAGGTGTCCATATAGAAATATCTAAGTGTTACGAGGTGGGTGGGTGCTTTCCACTTTGAGAGCAGATCGACTTTTATGGAACTTGACATTAAGAAGCAAACATTTTCAGCTTTTGACAGCTCTCAACTTTCTAACAACTGAAGAAGTGCGAGTAAAGAAAATTGTCAAGGAATACTCTTATTTGATTAAAAAAAGAACTAGGAGAACAAGTAGATATAATGATGATGACAAAGCATAGGAAAATTGGGGGGCCAGAGAGTTCTTAAAAATGTTTATTTCAGTCATGACATCCTTTGACTTCAAGTTGTGCCCTGAAGCCTTTCATGTCTTTAAAGCAGAATGCATTTGCCATGAATCTTTCATTGCTTCCTTTCCAAAACAAACAAGTCAAGGCTTTCACACTGAGACAATTAGACAGAAAACCTTGCAGATTCTTTCCTCTGTCTCAAGGGTCTTTTCTCTGAGACCAGCAGGGGTAAGACAGGGGTGTTGTCATTTCTTAAGCATGCCTATGATCCAGTACTGTTGCTCAGTTAACCTTGGGCTGCCTGTATATGCTGCAGTTCTTGTAAACTCAGTGAAGTTAGTTCCTCTAGAAGTGTAAATAAGCAAACAGTGGGAAGACTACTCTCAGAAAAGGTACAACAGCAGGGATGGACAAATATTTTTGCCCTCTTTTATCTGGCATAGCTCAGAAGGAAGGATCTTTGGTGCTCTGATGATGTTATCTAGTTTGGTAATGAAACATCTTCAAGAAAGCAAGCCAGCTTTCTCTTCTATTGATATTTTAGATTGTTTATCATCCACTTTTTAATGCCTTCGCAAGGCGAATTATCCTAACAGAAAACAAGCTACTGATTTTCAAAAGGAACTTCCTTGCATTTATTTTTATCCTAGAATATCTCACAGGAAACATTTGATCTTCAAAGTCATATCATGTTCAGCATTATTTGAAGGGGGGAGGAAGGAAAAAAAAAGTCAAGGTGGACATTATGGAAGTTTGATTGAAGCCCAACTCCTTTGGCGCATTTGTTGATGTTGCTTGTACACCCAGAATGGAACGTTCATTCTGCTATTAGGCCACCATGTTGCTTCTCTCCCCCCTCCCTCTCCTCCCACCAGTGGTAGGTTGCTCCCAGTTCTATAGAACGGTAGTTAAACCGGCGGGAGGCTCCGCCCACCCACCCTGACATCATCACGGGTGATCTGCACATGTGCAGAAGCTCCTGTTGCAAACTGGTATTAAAGGTAAGTGGAACCCACCCCTGTCTCTCGCTGCCCAAACTGCTATGCTGGAATGCCTGTTTGTTGAAGTTGCCATTTCATGATACATTTTTAACATCGCTTGGAAAGATATTAGATCATATTACTCTTTTAACTTCAACTGCCATAGCTTTCAGTCAATATCATGTATTGAAAAGTAGTATTCGAAGTAGTATTGAAAAAAAATACCATTGGAAAAGGGTACACAAGTTCTGCTTCTTAAAAAGCATACAAAAACCATCTGTATCCATGTTGTATTTTATTCAAAAGTACTTAGGGGTCAATGCATGAATGCAGAAATACTTTATACAGCACTTTAAAATATTCAAAGCACTTTGATACAGTGGCAATGGTGACACGATATGTGACTGTAATATTATTGATAATGTATGGAATCGTACCTCTTCTGTTATGTTAATGATCAAAAGTATATTTTAGATATTATATCTATTGACAATTATTTGTCAGACCAAGAAAGCAAAAGCTATAGTAACCAAAATATGCATGTCTGAATGTGCTTCCTCTATCTGTCGCTCTATGTTCTTGTGAATAAGGGAAAGGTTCATCTGCCACAGTGGTGCAGTGGTTAGAGTGCAGTCCTGCAGGCTATTTCTGCTGCCTGCCGTCTGCCAGAAGTTTGGCAGTTTGAATCTCACCAGACTCAAGGCTGACTCAGACTTCCATCCTTCTGAGGTTGGTAAAATGAGGACCCAGATTGTTGGGAGCAATAGGCTGATTCTGTAAACCTCTTAGAGAGGGCTATAAAAGCACTGTGAAGCAATATATATGTCTAAGTGTTATTGCTATTGCTATCTGAGGGTTTTTTTGCTCAAATAAGTTTCTTGTAATGGACTCAAGCAGGGGTGAAATCCAGGAGGTTCTGACAGGTTCTGGAGAACCGGTAGCGGAAATTTTGAGTAGTCCGGAGAACTTGCAAAAAGACCTCTGGCTGGCCCCAGAGTGGGGTGGGAATGGAGATTTTGCAATATCCTTCCCCCAGGAGTGGAGAAGGAATGGGGATTTTGCAATATCCTTCTCCTGGGGTGGGGTGGGAATGGAGATTTTGCAATATCCTTCCCCTGGAGTGGGGTGGGAATGGAGATTTTGCAGTATCCTTACCCAGCCATGTCCATCAAGCTACAGCCACCAAGCCATACCATGCCCACCATGCCACACTCACAGAACTGGTAGTAAAAAAATTCAGATTTCACCACTGGACTCAAGTCCCGCTTGTTTGATTCTGGCTCTTCTCCTATCTTTCAAAGGTGTTTCTTATGTTGAGTCCATAATGGTTATGGAATAACCATCAACTAAATAAGCATGTGCTTAGTGCTTACATCATCAAGGCTAATGGAACCCACAGAGTTTCCCCCCTAGCAATCATGTCCTAAACACTTTACTGTCACACTTGACCTTAGCCAAAACTTTTGTAATGGTCCTTATCTGCCACAAACAACTTTAATTTGCATTCCTAAAACATTGTTTTCTTTGGCGAGTGACTAAATTTGGAGTCTTAATGTCTTGTCAGTTAAGCAGTAGAAATTGGCCTCCTTTTGGTTCTACCTATGCCCTCTATATTATCAATATTTTCTTTTTTTAAGGTTTTTACCGCTGTCTTCCAAATTAAGTTCAAAACATTCTGCAATAATGCAGGATTTAGAGCATGCTGGAAAATCCAGATTCATAATATTCCTTCTCCTTTCTTTATAAACATCCAAGTTTCTGTTCCTGAAATGATTTGGGGTGGGAAATCAAATGCAAAAATTTGCTAAACCTCCAGTAGGTTTTACTCATTTAAAAACATGAAAACCAGCCTCTGAAATTATCACTCTACTGCCTCAGGTGATGTCACTGCACTGCAGAGGTCCTTTGGGGACTTCTTAGCCTCAAAAATTTGCTTGCCTTTGATTTAAAGCCTGTGATAACTAATAAACTTCACTATAATGGTTGAATTCCAATTATTTTAAAAACTATCAGAAGCTATAAATTAACTGAGGCCGTTAGCATAGAAATAAAAGAAACAGTAGTTTACAAATATCTTATCCAAAACTTTGGTTATCTCAGCATCCAACAATACTTCTACTTTCTGTTAAAAAAATAGGTGCCCTTTTGACAATGTCTATTACAATCATTTTCTATGAATCGTATTATTATCTTTGGTAATAATAGAGATTTTGTCCTCTTATCTTTACAGACCTTAAAGCTTAGTTTCCTGTTTGCAAGTTGCTTCCTAATTTATTTACAGCCTGATCTCTATCATGTTTTCTGGGAAGTGTCTTACTGAATTCGTTGATCACAAACATGTTTACTCAGAAAAAAGTTCTGAGTACAATAGGGCTAGCTAAAAGAAGCTGGTTGCAAGAATCCAGATGCCAACTAGATGGCAGCAAAGGGAAACAGAAAATCCAAATACATACACGCACGCACACACTAGTTTATCCTTCTCCAAGTTGCAGAGCTGTGTGGATCAGAATGATAGTAGATACCAGAACAGTTTTGGGAATATAGAAAATGCACCTGTGTATTCTTGACCTCTGTATTTTTAAATTAGTTTTTCAGCATACAATGCCTGACGTTCATGATATGCTCTACACTATCTTCATGTTGCCATCCAGATTTAAGCAGTGCTGCCATTGGAATTGGTTTCCTTGGAATTTTCTTTTTTTATAAACATGATCGTTTTAGGAGGTAGTACTGATTTTTCGAATTTTTAAAGTAAGTTTCTAATAGGGATTTGATTTACTTAAATTTGAAACCTATTGTGTAACCTACCTGGAGTCAATTTGATGGAAGCAGAGGCAGCATACAATCATTGAACAACTAAACTAAATAAACTACAACAAGAGACATTTTCTCCAGTATAAATGATTATCTATTTCATATTTGCAGCTGCATAAAATTTGTATCAGAGAATTTGTGCTTGCTTTCTTCCCCCTACATCTCCAAATCATATAATATTAAGGACTCCCTAAAGCTAAGGTATTGAACTGGATGGCTTATGTTTGCTGTTTACTTAAAAAAAAAAAAAGAGGGACAATGCAATGACTCAGATATCATATGGAGTTTCATCCCACTGTAATTTATCTGAAGGCCTGAAAAAATAAATAAAACAAATAACTTCACTATGCTCAGTTCTAACTGACAAAATTTACCAGTACCAACTTCCATTTATAGGTTGTTCAAAGGTGTCAGTGGATATAGGCTTGTCAAAAAGTTCAAACTAGAGGTAACTCAATGACAGGTGTAAGTTGACCAATTTTACCTGGGAGAATTGCTTGACTTCCACCTGAGGGTAAGTGAAACAAAATGTCTTGGCAGCACAGCGCAATCCAAACTCTGACAAGGATTCCAACATTTTTGGATGAAAATCAAGTGACAGTGAATACTTGTTTGTCAGATATCTTATTTAGACAACCTCATTCATCCTGATTAATCTGATCACTCTGAACTTGGCCTTTATTCTATTGATCTTCATACTGAGGCTTCTCAAGGAGACAATCAGTTCATGTAAGTAGACTTTTATGATATTATAATGAATGTCCTCATCCTGACTCTCCAAGGTGCTGAGTGCCAATGCTCGAAGAGGAGGCATATGGCATTTTTTCAAGGTGATATTTTAGTACATCAGACAATACTGCCAGATGTTGCAAATTATGTCAATGTCCTGCTTTTTCTTCTCTTTATGAACAACCACTTCCTTAGAATAATAGCCTCCGTCTTATACCAGCTGCTTGTGTGTATGTGTGTGTGTGTGTGAGAGAGAGAGAGAGAGAGAGGGAGAGGGAGGGAGGGAGGGAGGGAGAAGGAGAGAGAGAGGGAGAGGGAGAGCACCACAATTAAGTAAATTCTTTTGCATTGTAGGGATTTCAGTTGGTTGCCACAGAGGGTAGTGGTAGTATGCTTTCTTTTTTTAAAATGTTTTGATACTACTAGTTGACAATATTCTGCTCATGGAAACTAGGATGTTTTTAATGTTATATTTAAACAAAAGCACTTGCTTGATTTAAAACTCTACAGGTGTAAAATAGAGGTAATAAGAGCAAGCAATACAATCGTTCCAAACCAATCTGCATTCAAAAGTGTCAGGCCATTTATTTTTAATGTGACCAGTTTATACCAGGTACAAAATCTGATTTCGATTAACTGTCTGTATTTTTCAGAACAGCGTTGAGAAAACTTGTGAGAATCAAATCTAATCTGATTTAAAATGGAAATCTGAGCTTCAAACAGGTCATGATTCAATTTCAAGAGCAATCCAATTTGATTCAACCCATTTCAAGAATATAATGCTTCAATCACGTGGAATTTAAAGGGAAGGCTTGATCCAAGCAATGAGAGTTGAATTTGAACTCTAATTCATGTTGGACCTACCAGCCCAAAATTGTTTCATGTTATTATCATAAGAGAGAGCAACATCAGAACTTGTAGCCATTAAAGCTATTGAAAGCTAAGAAAGGAAATGAAGACCAGAATTCTATTAGTCCTATTATCTCAAAAGAACTCTGATACGTGGAAAATTTAATCAGATTATTAAATATTGACCAGTAACATATGAATCTAGCATATTTTTCAATATCCCAAGTATTCCCCATGTATGAAGATGTTCAACCATTATAGACTGTATTGTTATTAACAATTCTAATAATTGTAGCACAAACATAATAACGTGGCTTGATTTAGCATTGGCCACAATTCACGAAACAGGAAGGTCATCACATCTACAAAGTGCTTTAAAAGACTACAGAGAATTTCTACACCCTCCATTTTAAAAGCACGAGGTTCCTGTTTTGATTTGAGACACCTTCTATGGGATGCTCTGTTTGGAAAGCTTCAAAGCACTGCCCAACATTTATGAATAGAGAATAGGCCAATGTCAGGGGAGCTCCTGGTAAGTTCACAAAGCCTCAAGATCCAAGTTAGGAACTACCTAGAGAAGACACAGCCATCAATTTTCATCTCCTCTGATGCCACCTTTGAGTCATCCATCCCCCCAAGAAAGTTTTGGGAGAGAAATTCATCTCGCTCTTTTCCTTCAGAAAAAGATATCCTAATCAAGATTTAAGGGATGTGGTGGCTCAGTGGCTAAGATGCTGAGCTTGTCAATAGAAAGGTCTGCACTTCAGCGGTTCGAATCAGGAGTGAAATGCTACCAGTTCGGGGCAGATCTCCTGAACTGGTAGTGAAAATGCTACTTATTCGCCTGAACCAGTAGTAAAAAAATGCTTTAAAAAGTAAAAAAAAAGTTCCAATGATCGCACAATAGGTAATAAAAAAATGCTTTAAAAAGTTTTAAAAAAGGTTCCAACAATTAGCTGTGACAATCAGCTGTGCCATGCGATTGTGGGAACTTTTTTTTTACTTTTTAAAGCATTTTTTTTTTACTACCTATTGCCCAAACCAGTATTTTTGTGTAAAGTGTGATAATTTGTTTTTGAGCTCTCTGTGACTCTGTTAGGTTCCTGCTTGTTGCAGGGGCCATTTTGTGTGAAGTCCAGCTGCTTTTGCATTGTGTGTGAGTCAGTTTTGTAGCTTTGTGTTATTTTTGTGTAAAGTGTGATAGTTGGTTTTCCCGGCCACATGATCACCAAGCCACGCCCACCCAGTCACATGCCCACCAAGCCACGCCCACCAAGCCACGCTCACAGAACTGGTGGGGAAAATTTTTGAATTTCACCACTGGTTTGAATCCTTAGTGCCGTGTAATGGGGTGAGCTCCCATTACTTGTCCCAGCTTCTGCCAACCTAGCAGTTTAAAAGCACATAAAAAATGCAAGTAGAAAAATAGGGACCACCTTTGGTGGGAAGGTAACAGTGTTCTGTGCGCCTTTGACATTTAGTCATGCTGGCCACATGACCACGGAGATGTCTTTGGACAGCGCTGGGTCTTCGGCTTTGAAACAGAGATGTGCACTGCCCCCTAGAGTCAGGAAGATATATGCTTTTGGAGGCAGGATTTGCCTCCAAAAGACTGTCCCTTTCAGACTGTTGCAACAGGGCACTGCTGTTGTGACACAGGCTTGGTTGTTCTTCCTGTTGTTCTCCAAGCACTAGACCTGAGCATTGTTGTGTTATAGTTGCAATGTGGTTTTTCTTCTGTTCTATGTAGGATTTAAAGCTGGAGATTTTGTGCAGAGAGGGACCAAAAAGACTTCTAAAAAATGCAATAACCTCTTAATATAAGAAGTGAGAATTTCCCCATTAAATGTTCTTTAGTTCACCAGCACCGTCGTACTGTGGTTTTCTTAACAACTCCACAAGTGATGATCTGGAGTCAACTTGGGTGGGCTTCCCTGCTGAGCCAAGGAAAGCAACAGCTGATTATTGTGCCAATTTCAACTCAGCAGTGATGAGGAGCAACAATTATGCAGAACTGAAATGCCCTTGTTTGTGCTGTCCCAAGTGCATCCCTAACTATGCCGGTTTGCAAGCTCTCTCTTCCATATGCCAATCATTTCCTTTCTCTAGTGAGGCTTCATATAATCATTTCTTCCCCAAATTAAAAAGCTCCTGCCTTCAAAATCTTTCTTTATATGGGCCCATTTTCTGTTATCTATAATCCATCCCCTGGTGTATCTTTGGGCCCCTTCTATTTCCATGATAGTGTATTCATAATTAAGTTCAGCCTTCCATGTATAACAATGATTAATATAATAAGCTATAATGTTGTCAGTCTTATCCCATGAGTGATTACTGCTAATTTAAATCTCCAGTTTTAGAAAGTACAGCATTGTACAGATGGGTATAGAAATTAAAACACACAAGCATGCATGCTCACACACGCACACAGACATACACTCAAAACTTAACGACTATCATAACATTTCTGAAATCAAGAATTTCTCTATTGGTTTCAATTAATTTTGGATGGTAATCAAGGAGAAAGAGGAAGGAAGGGAGGGAGGGTAGTTGTGCACTAATTGCTTGGAAAAGAACAACACAAATGTCTTCAAAAATAAGAAGCTCATTCTTAATACACATTTACACCCTCCTCCCCAAATGCTGAGGAAATAATTCAATATATTTCATTAGCAGAAAAGCTGTGGAATTTTAAATACTGGTTTTGTTTGAACATTACCCTAAAGGAGAGGTCCATAACTTCTTCAATAAATATGGACCAGACTCACACAAAATATATTCATTTTACTTTACATATAATTAAAATGGAGTCTTGGATGGATGGATGGATGGATGGATGATGTACCTAAACCGTGATGCATTTTAATAGAATGATACTCAGTTTAGGAGAGTTTTCTATGAACCCCTATTTGATCCCAATCTAGCTGTAGCAATGTGGCGGTACAGTAGCGGAAACTTTTATTTTTGTGTTTAATTAATTAATTGCTGTAATTTACTGGTATATCTGAACCTGGATGAACTGTGGTTGGTTCTCTTGTTTAAAATTTAGTAAACCAATCTAAGTTCAAAGAATAGTTCCTTCAGTTGGCTTGTTTCTATAAAGCACAGATAAACGTATATGCAGTTCACAGTGCTAACAGTAGTTTTAGTAGTTTAAGCTAAAATACATTGAACTGAAACCAGAAGTGGAAGCTTTTGGTCTGCTCTCTGCAGTTATGATGGACTTGGAAGCACAGTCTTCCTCATTTGGGAATTGCAATCTGGAAAGGAATGGACAAGGGAGGTTGTCTTAGCACAATGTCCATATGGAATCCACGATTCTTTGCAATGAAACTCCCACAAGATCCATCAGGAATTGGTTACTTTCATCAATACTAAATGTCAAAGTTAAGAGGGAGAAATGCACGTTATTTTTTCCCTCAAAAATGAGAATCATGGGACTTGTCCTGGGCACCTTGTCCAGTCCTGTCAACAAACCTCTTTGAAATAGTGCAGTATCAGGATTCTCCCTCTGTGGAGCAGCTATAATATGAACAGGATGTCCATGGTGAGGGGTCAAAAAAGTCAAGAAATTGGCCATGGCTGCATGATACATGATGCACACAACAAGCCACGGTCCTTGATTTGTTTATCGTATATAAAAAGGGACTGGTTGCATTTGCAATCTTGATTTTTTTTTTGACACCTCCCTTCCTACTGTGGATGCCTGTTGTCTGTACATTGAGAATGGATGGCAATAAGCTGACTGGGTATGATTTGGAAGTGGGACAAGTTTGTGGCATTTTGTTCTGAATAGTTTATCTTATTTTTATCCTCCCCACCCGCATATAACCAGAACAAAAAGAGAATATTCCTTCCATCCAGGAGGTGAAACTACTGCAAAAATATAGCAAAAGTCGTTCATTTGGCTCAGCCTTATTAAAAAGCCACAAAGGATTCCTTTAGAAATGTGTGCCTGTTAATGCTCTTTTCTATTTTTTAAATAATCCCTATGGACGCTTTGGCCTGCTTAGAAAGGAAGCATCTCTCCATTAGGAAATGGAGTTTTACAACAGAGATGTCCTGATATTTACTATTAAGCTCTGTCATATCTTTTGTGTGGTGATGAACAGGTGTTAATCTGCTTTGAGAAAGAGGCCGAGAGTTTGGCTTTGTTCCTAATCAGAGCCATTGGCAGTCATGCAGCAATTCTAGCCTCTTCTTTCATAAATTGGCTATGAATATTTAAGAGGAACTGTTCTTTTTTGCCGCACTTCAGACTAATGTGCATCTCCACAACTATTTCATAATAAAGGCACCACATCATAAAAGGAAGGTGGGTTTTTTTCCATGTCAGTGCTGAAAATCACACTGAATGCTGAATGAGCTAAGAATGAATGCAGAGAGGGAAAACACCATGTGGCACTCTCTTATATCATAGTCACCCTTTCAGATCGTGATGCTCTTCACAGTCTTGGGTTTAACTCCTGCCATTCCTTGCCACCGTGGCTTGCCCATCCCACTAGGGATGTTGGAGGGGATGCAAATCAGCACATCTTCCAGGTTGAGAAATCTGATCCAAAGGATCCCACAGTGAGGAGAATACTAAGGACAATTCAAGCTTCCCGTATGAAGCTAGAATGGATTTGCTGCCCACATTTTCAGAATGCAGAGAGGGAGGAATGGAGCTTTGCATAACAATTGAAGCCTCAGGACTCCTGCTGACTGCATCCCAGATCATCATGCACTGAACACAAAATATAAAGGGGAATGTTGGCATATCTAGTTGAACAGGTTTAAAATTCCCTATGGCACTATTGGCTTAGCTGCATGTGGAAAGGAAGCAAGAAAACAGTGAAGAGAGCTCCATACAAGCACAGGGTCCACTTCTGGGCAAGTGAGCAGGGTATTTGCTCACCAATCAATCAATCTGGATTAGGCATTGGCTAAACTGCTATCAGGACATGCATACTGTATGTAGCACTCATTTACATGGGAATATCATCAGTCACTTTGGGCTATACACTGGCAAGATTTTTTTTGGAATGCTCATTTTTTTTGCTTCCGTCCATTAGACATACTGTGCTTTTAAAAATAGGGGACATGTTATTTTAGGGCTGGAAGCCATAAATAAAGTTTTATTTTAAAGAAGTGTTCTTGAATAGACTGAAATGTCAGAATAAAAGGAACCATGGGCTTACAGTAAACTAGAAGAGGTTAAAAATGGAAAGTGGTGACTGCCATTAGGGAAGAAAATAGAACAGGCTAGGGTAAACATCTTAGCAGCAGAAGCACATATGAATTGACAACTGTTGAAAATCACAAAGAAAAAGAAATGAATGGATAGTAAAAAGAAACACCTGGCCTTATCTGAAATCTGTTGGCTCCAGTTACCAAATGTAAAGTTGACAGTACATCTATAATATTTAAAAAAAACTGCATGTTCAACCAAATTACAAAAAATATTAAAATGGCTTTGAAGCTTTTGGGGGTAAAACATTAATTGGTCTAAATCTTTCTGAACTGATGTCAAAATGAAAATTCAAGATCTACTGGATATGTAACTTGAAATCAAGACCAGTTCATAATCCTTAGCAACTTGTATCAAACCATGAATCATACTAAGGATAGATATTAAGGATTCAAGATAATAATCCAACAATAAAAAAGACCACTTTGCTGTATGCCAGTGATGGCTAACCTTTTCTGGACCTAGTGCCCAAATCGCGTGGGCGCAAATCCGCACATGTGTGCCCGAACCCCCAAAATGAATGAGCGTGTGGCCCGCTGCATGTGCCCTGTCCCCCACATGCATGTGAGGCCCACCCACATATGCCCCGCTCCGGTGCATGCGCACATGGCGCCCCCCACACACCCCACCCCCAGTGCATGCATGACAAAGACCCAAAGATCAGCTGGTTGGTGGGAGGCATGCACGCATGTGCGGCGGAGCTGAACTGGGGCAACGGCTTGCGTGCCCACAGAGAGGGTGCTGTGTGCCACCTCTGGCACGCGTGCCATAGGTTCGCCATCATGGCTGTATGCTTTTTTTCCCCCCAAGAAAAGAGGTGATATAAAATATCATTAGTACTAATTTGTGTTTTTGGAGAAGAATTATCAAATGGCATGAATTTCTGAGGAAAAGGAAGTCTTGACAAACAATGTTTATGAAGGGTCATCTCTGCTTTCAGTGAAATAATTTGAACATATATACTTGATCAAGATATATTCCACTTGTTGCTACTTCTGGAGTTCATTAACAAATATTCCAAATAACATTTTAACCAGATTCAAACATTATCCTTATCCAAATTTAAGAACTAAGATATGTGTATATACTCTATTGCATTCTATAGGAAAAGTATTTGACCCTGGCATTTTAACATTCTTCATAGTTTTTGTATTTTGATTTTTGTCACCTAAATAAGCTAAGAAACTAGCTAATTTTGTGGATTGTTCAAATACAGAAGATTCAGAATTAATTGGAAGAAACTTATGATTAATAGAACCATGCAGTATTGCAGGCTAATTCTGCTGACTGCCAGCAGTTTGATTCTCACCGGCTCAAGGATGACTCAGCCTTCCATCCTTCCAAGGTCAGAAAAATGAAGACCCAGATTGTTCGGGGCAATATGCTGATTTTGTAAACCGCTTAGAGAGCACATAAGTCTAAATGCTATTGCTATTGCTAATTCGTTTAAACATTTATCTCTGAGGAAATTTTTCTTCTGTGCAATTGGATCTTCATGCATAAGTCTAATTAAATTTGCATCATGCAGATGAAATCATGCATCTTTGCTTAGGGCATAAAATATTTTTTCCTTGCTGCTCCTTGTAATCAGGTTAGGCTGGCCCTTGGTTTTGATTAGAACAGGAAATTTATTTATTTATTTATTGGTTCGATTTATATGCCGCCCTTCTCCGGAGACTCAGGGCGGTTTACAATGCGTTAAGCAATAGCCTTCATACTTTTGTATATACCTGCTTAGTAGGGCTTTCGGCCCCCCCTAAGCGGTGTTCTTTTTTATACAAAGTCAGCTTATTGCCCCCACAATCTGGGTCCTCATTTTATCTACCTCGAAAGGATGGAAGGCTGAGTCAACTTTGAGCCTGGTGAGAATTGAACTCGCAGTAATTGCAGGCAGCTGGTGTTACTTAACAGCACTTTAGTCTGCTGCACCACCAAGCTCTGTAACCATTAAGTTTTAGTTTCTTGAAAAGTTAGCACTGTGATGGCTAACCACTTGTGTCTCAAGTAAGGTGAAAGCAATGGGTTATGAATTTTTAAAGCAAATACAAAAATAAAGAACATTTAAAAGCTTTGCTGGGCTGGGCCACACTTTTCCCAAAGCAACAGAGTAAGTATGTAAATGTGACATGCGGTGCTCTCTAAAATGTAAAATCCAAAGAAGTTCATTCTGTCTCAGTAGTCAGACATGGGATGTATCTAAAAACATATAATGGGAAGCCATAGGGAGTCTGTAATGAAAACGTGAAACTGTGATATTTTGCTGGACCAAAGAACAACGAAGTTGGTTTTCTGACTTTCCCCAGACAATGAGTTCATTAGAAGCACCAGGTTTATTGATTGATATCACACTGGCTTACTGTCATCGTTAATATTATGTGAAGCAACTAAAATACAGTCAGTGCTGCAGGCTGTGAAAGATCATGAAATCTGATGCTTACAACTGGTTCACTCAGCCTTTCCACTTTTGATTGCTTAAAAATATTTAGCAGCAAATACATAATTGGACTTTGCTAGAAATCACAGGATCTAAAATGACAAAATGAGAGGGCTCTGAAACATGTTTCGGTAACATTTGATTTTTGGTTGTTGATCTGTTCCTGAATTTTCCTCAAAACCCATGAATGATTTGTTAGCCTTTTGGAGCAAAAACATCAGCTCTAGAGACTGTAAGAATGGAATGGAATCTGAGAAAGTTTATGTACAGAACCTAAGCCTTGTGGGAGAGTAAGTTAGTCTTTCAGGTGCCAAAATACTCTCTGTTATTCATACATGTGAATCAGTGGCTAACAGTGGTGGGTTTCAAATTTTTTTACTACTGGTTCTGTGGGTGTGGCTTGATGGGTGTAGCATGGCTTGGTGGGCGTGGCAGTGGAAGGATACTGTAAAATCTCCATTCCCTCCCCACTCCAGGGGAAGGATACTGCAAAATCCCCATTTCCTCCCAATCAGCTGGGACTCGGGAGGCAGAGAATAGATGGAGGTAGGATCAGTCAGAGGTGGTATTTACCGGTTCTCCGAACTACTCAAAATTTCTCCGGTTCTCCAGAACTGGTCAGAACCTGTTGAAACCCACCTCTGGTGACTAACATATCTTCTAGTTCTTTGCTTTGTGTACTGAAATGGGATTCACCGCATTATGTATTTCTCCAGAAAAGTATTTTTTCCCCAGATGCAATTAGACTTTCCTTCTTTCCAGAGCTGGCATAGTTGTGTTCCTAAGTAGCTTGCAGGTTCCTCAGGTTGAATAACTTGCAAAGTTTGCCTTTGAGAAAGAAATAAGAAAATTCTTCTCTAGAGTGCATTTTGCATTTGTGGTGTTATAGAAGGGTGTAGATTAACATTATCTTATAGCCAAACTATATAGTGCTTGAGATCCTTAAAACAAACAAACAAACAAACCAGGAAGGTGGTCAGTTACAGCACTTAAGTTCCATTTGGTCAGTTTTGGCCCAAGTAATCTGGGTAGTTGGGTCCATTCCCTTCTTATTTGCTTGGCCATTATCCCTGATCCCTTTCCAAAAGCTGAAAATGCTGCTTGTTGCTAAAAGAATATTTCCGGGTAGAAAGGAAGAACTAAAATTAATCTCAGTATAATGGGAAGAACCCTCTAAACAAAAGAATACTAAACTATGTCTTATCTATTACCTGGTGTTTGGAAGTGTGCATTAGTGCTGTTACCATTATTGTAGCTATGCATTCAAGCATGTCGCTAGACTCACCAGGATGCTGTTTCATTAATATTAATCCTGGATCTCTTTTATACTGGCATATTTTCCTCTGCCAAAGAGTGTTTTTAATAATGGGGTAAATTATATCCAGAGCACATATTTTCTCACTATTGGTCCAATATCTACAATGTGTGCTCTAAAGTGCACAGCTTGTTTCCTAGCAAGGGCTGGGATTTGCAGACATTTGTAAAGAAAGCCGCTGGTCTCTGCTCCTCGTTACAGAACAACACGTCTCTCTTCCCCAGGAAGTTCACTTGGAGAGATCATAATTTGATGAATTTTTAAAACTGCTTTCCTGCTGATTGCCACTGCAACTCTTCTGGGGCAGTGAACTTTGCATGCGTGGGTTTGCTGGGCCAGCCTTCCCTTAGAACTTGGCTTTGGGTGAAGGCTGTTTTGGTATCGAAGACTTAGTTAGTCATCCACTTTGAATCATGCCTCTTGTGCCCTCTGGCAGCAGAAAAGTACCTATGTGGCGAGAAGATGAAAAGGTTTTGGTGCTTCAGCTTGCAGAGACTAAACTCTTGAGCAGACAACTGCAGTAGCCCCTGAAGCTTCAACTGCAACTTACTGATATTCCATTCGTTTATTTAATAGCAAGTTACTTGATCTGGTTGCAGGTCCCAGGGTGACATAGAAAACACAAAGCACAGTCCAGCCAAAGCCATTTATTTCTACATTTTATCAAAGCGTATGGCCATTTAACTCACCTGTTGTGACTTTGGGCACTGGGTAGGATTAAGACATAAGGTAACAAATAACTGCCACCACCAAGAAGGCAACAAAAGCTGTAATACAACCAGTGCTAATCTCTCATAGTATCAGAACTTTATAAACTTTTATGGCAACTCTGATTGTACATGTTGGGTACAAACTACAGAAGACAGACAGGCCTTCACATATGTGATCTTACGCCATGAAGGATTTTATGGCGATCAGTACTTTGGGTATTGTGCCTGAAGACCCACTGGTAACCAGTGGTGCTCATGTTGCATGGCCATGACATGGCATGCTCGTAATAGCAGTAGCACTTAGACTTATATACCATTTCAAAGTGCTTTACAGCCCTCTCTAAGCAATTTACAGAGTCAGCATATTGCACCCAACAATCTGGGTCCTCATTTGATCAACCTCAAAAGGATGGAAGGCTACATCAACCTTGAGCTGGTCAAAATCAAATTCCTGGAGTGAACAGTGAGTTAGCCTGCAGTACTGCATTCCACCTGCATTCTACTGCACCACCATGGGTCAATGGTCTGTGCCACTGCATTTTGGACCAGTTATAGCTTCCAGGTGTTTTTTTAAGGCAGCACAATATAGACCACATGTGAAATGGACAAAGCTTGAGTCAATGTTTGAAGCACACTGATGGTATTTAACCACATGCTGATGGATGATCTCACCTATCAGTTTAACATATATGTTGAATAGGAGTGGAGAGAAGAGGGAGATCTGAGAAAATTTACTAACACTTAATGGAACCAACTTTAGAAGAAAGAGAATTACCATAATACCATGTATTCTGCTCCCAACCCACTTAAGATGGAAACTGCAGAGAAATAAAAAATGGTTAAGTGAAATGGTGGGTGAACCAGCCTCACCTTAGTCCTGCCACACAAATGTAATCAATGCTATCTCTATACTTAGGACCTGGTTATTTACGGGACTGCCTGCTACCACCAATAGCCTCCCACCGGCCAGTACGCTCCCATAGAGAGGGGCTCCTCCGGGTGCCGTCGGCCAAACAATGTCGGCTGTCGGCCCCTAGGGGGAGAGCCTTCTCTGTGGGGGCACCTACGATTTGGAACGAGCTCCGCCCGGAGATACGTAGGATCCCGGATCTGCGCACCTTCCGCCGCGCGCTTAAGACCTTTCTATTTTATCAAGCTGGCCTGGCCTAAATCTTCCCCCTTTTTAAATGTGGAAATTTTAAATTTTTAAATTTTAAACTCGTCTTTTTATAGGGGTATGGGTAAGGCATTTTAAATTGGGGAGCCATTTTAGATTTAATTCTGTTTTAAACGTATTTTAATTGTTTATATTGTATGTTTTTAACTTTGGCTGTTCACCGCCCCGAGTCCTTCGGGAGAGGGGGCGGTATAAAAATCTAATAAATAAATAAATAAATAAATAAATAAATAAATAAATATACCCATGCTGAAATTGAAATGAAAAGAGGCCAAATAATCAATTTCCTCTAGGGCTCTCTGAAGTTGCAAACTGATCGCCCTCCTAATAACTTTCCCTAGGAAGGAACGGTTGGGAACCTGACAAAAATTATCCAGCCATGCTGGATATGGGCATGGTTTATTTAGAAAGAGATGGACCACTGCCTATTTAGGAGCTAGCAGAATCAACTACTTCCCCTTCAAGGATGCATTCACCATCACTTGGATACAGCTACACATGGTCTGCCCAGAGGCCTTGACCAACCAGGAAAGACATGATTTTAATACACAAATGGTCTCATTTATAGTTCTAAGGATCCTGTCTACTTCCTCAAAACCAACAGACACAAACTCTTCTCAGATGACTATGCCAGACAGTGCATCAGTCAGTTCCAAAGGACCTATTCAGCCACAATTCAACTCGCAATGGGTCCAAATGATTGCATCTGACATATGCTTTGCAGAGCCCCCACAGATGTTTCACTGGCTCCTCCCTATAGAGAAAAGATTGGGTACCTGAAACAGAGTTTATTGGCTAGATATCTGTAGATGCAGTGAGTGTGAAATACAGTTAGTGTTTCTGCTATTGTCACAGGGATGAAATGCTCCCAGTTCCATAACTGCTGGATGAACTCAGAGCCCAAAGAGATTCTGAAGACTCTTTGGGTCTTAAAAGTTCCACCGACTAGCAATAATATACTTACATCAATAAGACCTATGGTCTATATTACCCAGTGCTGAAAAATTAGCAAACTGTTAGAGGGTTCCAGAGACAAGGTCATCATCTATGTGGCCAACTGGAGAATCTTTTTGACTAAATTCACAGAATGCACTAAAGCTGCGGTACAAGTGCAGCCCATGAGTTGGCACCGTCCCTTGTACAGTCTATATGGTCCTCAGATTGAATGGGAAATTCTGTTGGGAGAGCAGTTAAGAAGCAAACGGGCACATTAAGCCTTGAAGTCACTTCAGGGATTCATTTTCTTTTATAAAACTACCAAGGTGGGTAGGTCTTGACATGCTACATAAAGCTTGCTGCTGCCCTCAAACTGCAGAAGCATCATTAGTTAGGCCATAATGCAGATTGCTTGGTTTTGGCTTAGTGAGTCCGAAACCAATTGCTGTGTTGATTCGATAAGTCTATGCAAAGCATTGAAGGGAAATTTTGCTTCTGTGCTTCGAGCAGCTGTGTTTGAATAGACCTCCGGAAATCCTGGACATCCTATTGAAAGCACCAGAAAAACTTTCTCTGCAAGGGTATCTTTGAGAACTGTAGAATGCCTTGAAGAAGGGAATTGGTTGCCTCAAATTCTCACTAGGAAGAACTGTATGTGGCACAAGCTGACTTTGCATAGTAAAGTGAAGTGATTTTACTCTGGCCTATTATTTTGAGCAACAAAGTTAAGCCAAATATGTCATACCATAACAAAGCATGGCTGGTAAAGGAACAGAATGCTAGAAGAATTTTTTTTAAAAAAACCCAGAAAGATACCTCTCAAATGGATTTCTATAGTAAATGTAAATGCTGCCCAATCTCCAGAATGCAATCAGATATTGTTCTGATAGAATCCATACAGGAAGTAAAATTCTAAAGGCTGAAATTCTGCTACATATTAAAACTGACGCAACCAAAGAGTCATAAAAGTGCTACTCACTGCAGTGCTGGGAGCATTTGCCCTGCCAAATTTCTTCTCCCATCATATTAAGCTAGGGGTGTCAAACTCACGTTGTCACGTTGTTGTCACGTGACGTATCATAACTCCCCCCCCTTTGCTAAAATAGGGATGGGCATGGCCAGCATGTGACCTGCGGGTCACGAATTTGACACTGCAGTATTAAGTAATGTGAAACATATGGGCTGACATGAAAAGGTAGCAGTTTTTAACATCTTATTATTATATTTGATTTGGGAGGTGATACAGTGAGGATGCTGTTTGTTCCCAATGGAACATTTTCATTGGCTCTTTCATGTCCAAATACTGTTCTAGAACATAAACCAGGAAGCTACTGACAATTTTTTGTGTGTTTTACTTCTATCATGAGAATAGCAGAGATCTTACTGATGGGGTGAAGGGAAAAAATCAAATAGAAATAATGTGGGTTTTTTTTGTATAAACTATGAACATATTGGTAAAGCAGTCCTTGTATTTACCTTGAACAAACTTAACATCCTCAGCAAATGAATAGAAATGTTCCTGAAGTGTTATTCATATTGTGGGGCCCTTTGAAATGCACCACAGTCCTTGAAAAGACTTCTTGTTTCCACTTACATTTCCTGAAATTGTTCTACACAATACCAGTTGTTTACAAAGGCAACTGGGCTTGAAGCAAAGTACACAGTGCTCAAAAAGCGATCAGCCAGCCAATAGCAAGAAATGATACTCGCTGAAGGAGACAAACAGGATTACAGCACATTTTGTTCCAAACAAACAAACAAAAAAAATCTTAAGGGTTACTGCTTAGATTGTTAAGTGGAATGTTGCAAAATATGCATAATTTAAGAGTTAGGCAATCAGGTCCTTATTTCTGTAACCTTTTTATTTTTCGGTGTGCTTTGTGCACATGACTGTTCTTTCCTTCCAAAAGTCTCTATAAACTGATAAAAAGCAATCACAGTTTTGTTAGTCCATTAAAAAAATGCAATCAATTATACTACGAAACTATATTTATTTATGTAATATGGGATAATATACTTTGAGGTAGTTTGGTCTAGTGGTTAAGGCACCAAGCTAGAGACCAGTTCTAATCCCACCTTAGTCATGAAAGCTGGCTGGATGACTTTGGGCCAATCACTCTGTCTAATCTACTATGTCAAACTCTGGTGACAACCCAATTAGTCAATTCCTATCACAACAACTGATCAACAATCAGTTGGTTTTCTCTTCCCCCCATAAAAGCAGATCTTCCACTTCTGGAAAACATCAGAAAGAAAATTAAGATAAAAAATAAAAATATGAACATGCAATGATATAAGAATATCTCCAAAATAAGCAGCTAATTCCACCATAAAGTCTCCAGGAAAGATTATGGATTGAATGCTTTGATCAATGGTGGAGTTTCAGATTACTTTTGGAGAATGAAAACATTGCTTCCTTTAGCTTCTAAAATCAAAATCTCCCTTCTATTTCTTCATCATGGGTAAAACTCACAAACTCCCAGCCTGGCTGAGAAGAGTACTCAAGAAACATAGGTAGCACTCACACAACATGCTTAATTAGGCTAATTCCCAATCTAGGGGATGCTATTGTTGTTATTTCCTTGTGGTTTAGCATGTCATAGACCTCTTATGATTCAATGTCTTTCACAATTCCGGAAAATGGATTTATTTATTTATTTATTTATTAAATTTTTATACTGCCCTTCTCCTGAAGGACTCAGGGCAGTGAACAGCCAAGATTAAAATACATACAATATGAAAATTAAAATAATTTAAAACATAATTAAATCAATTTGGCTTCCTCAATTTAAAACCCCTTACCCATAAAATTAACCAGTTAAAAATTTTAAGCCAGCCCGGCTTGCTGAAGTAGAAAAGTCTTCAGGTAATTACACTTTGCCGCTTTTATCGCCATTAAGTAGGTCTTAATATGAGACCTCACCAGTGTTCGGTCGGATTCGGAATGACTAGCCCTCCAACCACTCTCTAGGCATCTTTTCTGGCGCTTCATCTCCCTCAGCTCCTCGGAGAACCAAGGAGCTGGGCAGGTTCGGCGCCGGGTCAGAGGCTGCAAAGGCATGACCCGGTCCAAAGCACCAGTGGCCGTCCTATCCCAGGTGGCCACCAGGTCTTCAGTCGAGTCATGAGCCAGAGTCTCAGGAAATGGCCCAAGCTCCATCTGGAACCTATCAGGATCCATCAGGCACCTGGGGCGGAACCACCTAATCGGTTCCGCCTCCCTTCGGTGGGGTGATTGAATTAATAGCCAAGGTAATTGTGTTGTGAGAATTCTGTTATCCAGTAGTAGCTCTATACTTTTGGAATTAGCAGCACACCAACATGCCAATGAGGTCAAAGGTCACAATTTGGGAAAATATATTGTTTTCATATCACTTATATTCATTCAAGTGGTGGAAAGTCAATTAGCAATGGCAGAGAAGGAAAAGTCAGGAGTGGAATGGAGACTGAGCTGGTATACCCAACTTTTAATTATTGTCCCCATAGAATCCTATACTTAGACTGTCAGAAACTCTGAAATTGTTTGAATTTTGAGACTAACTGAATATATGGGTATACATGGTTCTCCTTCTGTAGGCACTAGAACATACTGGCAGGGGATTCTCACAGACTAGAGCATGGGTCCACAATTCCTGGCCCATGGCCCACTACTGAGCCTTGAGCCTTTCGGAACTGGACTATAGAAGTGGCAGGCAAGCGTATGCACATGCATTCCATTTTTGTGAATAGAGGACACACGTGTCTGCCCATAGTGTCGCACGTGTTTGCATACATGAGCCCACCGCTCACATGGAACTATCCCTCTTCCCTACCCTGCCCAGCCACAAAACCAGAAAGGTTGGGGAACTCTAGACTACAGCATGCTGGCTGGGGGATTCTGGGAGATGAGGTCCACCCTTCTTGTAGTAGCCAAAGCTGAGAGACCCTGGACTAGAGAGCTATAGGACCTTCCTACAGTAGAAATCTTAAGAACTGGTCCATTTTATGGTTTCATGGATACTATACTAAAGGGGTGTCAAACTCAAGGCCCGGGGTCTGGATCTGGCCCATGGGGTGCTTAGATCTGGCCCATGGGGCCACCCTGGAAACAGCAAAGGACTGGCCCGCAGTGCCTCTGCCATCAAAAATGGAGTTTGGGCGGGCTGTATGAGCTCTGTTTTTGCTGGCAGAGGGTTGTAGGAGGCCGTTGCAGCCAAAAACAGAGCTCGGGACCCTATTTTCTGTGGCAGAGCGCTCGGGCCACCACAGGCACCCCTGACATGAGTGACATTGAGCTGGCCACGCCCACCCTGGCCACGCCCACTATGCTCCCCCGAGGTCAGACATAACCCTGATGTGGCCTTCAATGAAATCGAGTTATAACACCCTGCTATAATTATTACTCACCAATAAGAGGCTCATGTTTCTGGTTTCATTCTTATTGGAACTTGTTAAGCACACAAGAAACTTCCTAGTAAGGAGTCCTAGCTAATGGAGACTTCCATCAAGGATGAAACCAGTCCCACAGTGCCTCTTATTGGATCATTAGCATTATATTGAGAGAAGGATGAAAAAAGTGAATGAGAAAGACTTTTAAAAGGTAGGAAAGGCAAGAAAAAGAGAGAATGGGAAAAACGTAAGAGATTTTTAAAACCAGGAAGGGGAAGAAGAACAGATGCCACTCTATCAAGTGGAATGTAGGCTCTGATTATTGCGCCAGACTGAGATTAATGCAATTCAGACTTTAATGTTAATATATCCAATTTGCATTTCCCAAACCTATGTCTTAACCGGAATACAATTATCTTGTTCATTTTTCTGTTTTCCTGCTTCTGGATATGTAATTTGTACATAGTAGGTATGTGGGTAAACTCATAGGATTTTATCATAGGATTTTATTTGGGGACCAGATCTGACTTTATTTGGCCTGAACTGAGACACATACACTTTTCCTGTTTAGTCTGGATCTCAAACCAATATTAAAATAAAAATATATTAATTAAAATAAGATGAAACTTCTTTTATCTCATTGTATGACATATATAACAGGCAAACAAGTGTTTAATTTTCAGCAAAATGGAATGAAGGTAACACATTTCTTAGGAAGATAGACAAAATTTCATAGAAATTAGCGCAGGTTTTTCAAAAATTATGTTTCTTTGAAAATTGATGCTTTGTGGGCAGGAAAAAGATATAGAATGATAGAAATGGCTGTTTAGGGCACTGAGTCCAACCCAGTGGTGAAATGTAAAATTTGTTACTACCGGTTCTGTGGGCGTGGCTTGGTGGTGATGGGGTAATATGACTGAGTGGGCGTGGCCACCTTTTTTTTTAAACTTTTAAAAACATTTTTCCTATAACCTCTTAGACCGAAGAGGTTGTAGAAAAAATGCTTTTAAAAATAAAAAAAAGCCTCTGATGATTGCGCGGCTCAACTGGGCAATGGGGGTGGGTGGGGCGGGGATTTTTGCTACCAGTTCTTCAAAGCACCCGCCTCCATTGCTACCGGATCAGGTGATCCGGTCCCAACCGGGAGCATTTCACCCCTGGTCCAACCCCCCTGTTCATTGCAAGAATCCACATTAAGGCCCCACACAAAATCACTGGCTAACTTCCAGATGAACGCTTTCAGTGAAAGGAAGCTCTTATGATGATATGATATGTGGGAATGAATGACTGAGGGAGACAAGGGGAAGAGCTACAGCCAGGGGAACAGCAGCTTAGTCTGCAAAAGGAATGTGGACAGGGCATGTTGTGGCCTGCCGGCAGTGAGGAGGTTGGGCCAGTCCTGAGGGCTGGGGAAAGCTCGGATGAGGGCTCTGCATCAGAGGCAGAGAGGGAGCTAGACAGCAGTGAAGCAGAGGAACAGCTGGAGCCTGTTCCCAGTGTGCGCATGCGTAGAGCTGCTAGAAGACAAGAACAACTAAGAAAGCAGGGTCGACTTGGGAGTAAAGCCACACCTTGGAGGTGATTGGCCCCTCCCATAGGAAACAAAAGAGCGAATGGGGAGTGGGCTTTTGCAGGAAACAATTTGTTTGTTCGGTCATTTCAAGAGTGGGAAGATCTGTCTGTGAATCCCAGAGACTCTGTGCCAAGTTTTGTCTTGCACTGTGTTTGGAAACTATTGACATGGCAGCTTTCCAAGCGAGATAAGGTCTGTGTTGATAAATATTCCTCTGAAAGACTGTTTGCCAGGCCTTGCTGACTGTGAATGAAAGGAATTCACAGTCGTGTAAATAAAAGGACCAAGACTCTGCTTCATGCTTTTTAGGGAAGCCTAGGTCAGAACAAGACAAATATCTCAGAAGGGACCCTCTCTAGTTTCTTAGGCTGCAAAGGCGATGAGGGAGGAATGTACTTCGAGTCTGGCAAGGTTCTGTTGCTAAGCTTACATTATAAAGCAGGCTTGTCAAACTGGTGGCCCATGGGCCAGATGCATCAAGCATAGGCCATGCCCACCCCAGCTCCGCAAAAGCAAAAAACATTGCGATACATCACAATACATCATGTGACATGATCAAGTTTGCCACCCATATTATAAAGGTTACATGAATAAAGTACAACTAGTTCATTTGGTCAAGCTTCCCATCTGGACTACCTTGTTAGGCTGACATCTCAATGTGTGTTACTTCCTCCTTGGAACTCTAGCTTTAATATCTTTTTCAGAAATTCCTACCCACACTGAGTAGCTTTTCCTTTCTTTTTCTTTTTTTTTAAATTTGATTTATATGCTGCCCTTCTCCGGAGACTCAGGGCGGCTTACAATGCGCTAAGCAATAGCCTTCATTCTTTTGTATATTTATACAAAGTCAGCTTATTGCCCCCACAACTGGGTCCTCAATTTACCTACCTTAGAAAGGATGGAAGGCTGAGTCAACCTTGAGCCTTGGTGAGATTTGAACTTGCAGTAATTGCAGGCAGCTGGTCGTAATAACCGGCTTAATAACAGGGTGCCTTAGACCACTGTACTACCAAGGCTCTTATTTCAATTTCTTTTGTTATGGATTCTTACTTATCATGGCCCTGAGTTTATTAAAATTGTACATTTTGAAAGTCCAAAATAAGGTTCAGCTACATTTAACTTCACTTTCCCAACATTCCTGCTCCTTGCACTTTGTCGACTAAGTTTTTCCTGTTAACCTATTGGTTAATGACAAGTCATTGTGTCCTTCCCTCCCCCCTTGAAGGAGAAAGTTTTCAGCAAGACAAGCCAGAAATTTCCTGAAGGGATCATGTTTGGCAGAATTTGCTTCCCAACAGATGCTGAGGTAATTAAAGTCTTCATCACTTATTCATGCCTTTGTGAAGGATCTGCAATTTGCTTTAGAAAGCATCTTCTGCATCTTTTCCTTAATTTGAGGGGGGAGGGGCTAATACACAGCAATCACAGTATTGCTTTTATTTGTTTCTTCACAGATTTTGTCCCTGAAGCCTCATAAATTATTGCCAAATTTATTCACTTGGATTTCTAAGCAAATGTAAATATTTTTAACATAAAACGCAACCCCTCCTTCCTTCCTTTCTATTGCTTTTGCTTTTTTTTTTTTTTTTTTGGAGAAACTGTATCCTTGAATGAAGACATTCAAGCTCTGGAAAAAGTACTGAGAAGAGCAACAAAGATGATTAGGGGGCTGGAAGCTAAAAGATATGAAGAATGATTGCAGGAATTGGTATGTCTAGTCTTGTGAAAAGAAGCAGTGTTCCAATATTTGAGGGGCTGCCACAAAGAAGAGAGGGTCAACTTATTTTCCAAAGCACCAGAAGAAACAATGGATGGAAACTAATCAAGGAGAGAAGCAACCTGGAATTAAGGAAAAAAATTCCTAATGGTGAGAACAATCAACCAGTGGAACAGCTTTCCTTCAGACATTGTGGGTGCTTCATCAGTGAGGTTTTTAAGAAGAGACTGGATAGCCACCTGTCTGAAAAGGTATAGGGCCTCCTGCTTGAGCTAGTTGAACTAGATGACCTCCAAGATCCCTTCCAACTCTGTTATTCTGTTATTATGGGAATCATGCCATCACTAGTATACCAACTAAATCATACTTTCCCTCTATGCATAATCTTGTTCGTTTCCCATACCCTGGCCATCAATGTGTAGACAAAGAAGGAGATGAACTTTATGAAGCAATATTCTTCGTGATTTTTCATTGATTGGTTTAATAGGCCCCATTACCATTTCCACTTCCATATATAGATTTAACCCTAGGTAGATATTTCAGCTTTGATTCTCATTCTCTCTCTCTCTCTCTCTCTCTCTCTTCTCTCTCTCCCACTCCCTCCCCCCTCTCTCTTCCCTCTAGATTCAGTTTAAACCCTTTGCAGTCAAGCATGATCCAGGAAACCAGATCTCCCTCTCTCTCTCTCAGATATCATTTGTGAAATCAGTCATTTATTTTTCAAGATGTTCTGGTCCAATTTCCTGGATTTTAAAGATGGATGAGAGCATAACATGTGTTCTTAAGGATCCTTAATTTTTTTTTCATAGTTCTTCAGAGTACATAGTGATATAGTTGTAGCTATTTCTGCAGTATTGTTTCCCCTGCATGCTTGAATGGAAACGGTTAACTGTCAGTTTATAAACCTTATAAACTCTATCACATCCTTGCTCCTTGCTCCTAGCAAGCAACCACACAGCAAAGGGTTTACAAGCTGATGGGCTTAATTGCAACACATTTGTTTTGGTTCTCATTGTGGATCACCAACTCCCACAACTTTTCTCTCTGCTTTTGAAGAACCTTCTGTCTGATCTCCTGTCCCCCAATGCTGTCTTTCATCCTCTTCAGGCTTCAGAGCCTAATTCTTTACCAAGCACCTGAAATCTGATTCTGAATTTTAATAGGGCTAAATGTCATCAACAACTCTTCTTTACTATTCTTGTTCATTGTGCTTTTTCATATTATTTGATTCCCTTCTTTACAGATAATTCCTTCCTCTGTTGACATTCAATATAGTATAGCAGTGATTCTCAATCTGTGACCCCTGAGGGCCCCACAATGTCATCACAGGGGGTCCATGAAAGCTTGAAGAAATATTATGATCTAAATCTTGAGTAAAATCTTGGAGGACCATGGTCTGTGGCCATAAAAAATATTTAAAGGAGGTCCATGGTTCATTGTGAAGAAACCACCATGGTATAGCCTTTCTTTGACTTAATAAAATCTTGCATTAATTGAAGTGTCACCTCCAATATATAAAGGTTAAAACAGGTAAGGCAAGAATTCCAAACTAGAGATGATTGTTGATGAAAACATGCAATAATTATTGCTATTCAAGGCTATCATAGATGACCTAGGTATCTGTTAATTAAGAAGTTGGGAAAAAGAAGGTTAGAGTTTAAACTTTGAGACTATAAAAATCTTTTATATCTTGGCACCAGTAGTAGACAATCAATGTATGGCTTCATTTTTGTCTACAATCATGCCTAATCTAGAAATTCTGTAAATATTCAGCAGGTGCCTCATGGCTGGGGAAAAAACAGTCAAAAGTTTTTGGATTTGAATGAACAGGAAGAAACGACTTAAAACGTAAATGCTGGGACTGACATACATACATATACACACACACACATACATACTTAATTTCTATGGTAGAAAGATCTTCTGCATATATGTGACTCCTTCCTTGTGCTACATAAAGCAAGTAATCTAGCAATATTAAGTCTATGAAACTTCTGATGTAATCTATTTCCAGATCATGGGGCTGAATTTCTGGAAAAGCAGAAATTACCTGGACCTGAATTCTGATGCCACCAGTAGAAAGCATTTATTTCCTCTTGTTCTCTCCTCAAGCTCTCATGTTATACAACTACGCATTGCAGCCTTAGAGAGAGAAAAAAATTAATCCTCTTAAATTCTGCTGAACTTTTGTTTGCTATCCTTGTTTTCTATTTTGACATCAAATTTGCATTAACTATTATCCCTTTTGTGCGGTACCATAATGCCAAGGATAGGAAACGGGGATGGGGAAAGGGTAAGTTATCAAATACAGTTTCCTGACATCGTGGGTTTTATAATTTGTTAAACAGAAGGACTCAAATAGCTATGCAATAGAACAAAGTTAATACTGGGAAATGAGAAATTGAATGGCATTGAACTTGTCAGATTCATTCATCTCTCTGAACAGATAGATTCACAGTGTGCTATATAGCTGATGTCTCTGCATTAAAAAAACAAAAACACAAAGATAAACAATCCAAAATAATGGACAGGAATGCACACTGCTCTGTTCTTGAGCATAATTCTGCTGTTCTATTGCCATGGAGAACCAACACAGTGATTGAGTTTTAATGTAGATGACATTTAAAGGGTTTTTTTTTTTAAAAAAAACATCCTCTCAGAGTTTTTCTAAAATTCTGAAATGTGTTGACTCACAGAGAACAGCAAAACAGATGGTAGTTCTCAGAG
Organism: Pantherophis guttatus; assembly: GCF_059756535.1. Taxonomy (NCBI): domain Eukaryota; kingdom Metazoa; phylum Chordata; class Lepidosauria; order Squamata; family Colubridae; genus Pantherophis; species Pantherophis guttatus. The sequence goes on along the minus strand of NC_142063.1, from coordinate 283,343,778 downwards.
TTAGAGAACCCCTAACAGCTTTCTTGATAATCTCATAAGTCTTTTATCTTTATTATTATTTGTATCTCAGATACTTTGGATTGCTGAAGGTCAAAGAAGAGTAAAATATACAATGTAGATTTAGTAGAGGAAAAGCTGCTTTTTATATTTCACCTGATTTATAAATATGCCTTTCAAATCATATGACATGCTGATTTGTATCTGTTTTAATCTAGTATCTGTTCATCAGGACAAAATAGTTTAATATATATTTTTTAATTTACATGATTTCCCACATAAAATGAAGTGGTGTTGGGAGACACACATATCTTTTTCAAGGTGGAGAGGTGGTCAAGGCTTACAAGCACCATACCCTTTTGAACATCTCTTTCAATGAGATTGTCAGTATTTAAGATAAGAACTGTTTGATCTGCTGCTATACAGAAGGAGAATTCTTTGTTCTTTTATATGCAGATGAAGTACTTTTCCCCTGTGAACATCAATATTACTATACCACATTTTATCTTACTTCGGTTTTTATGATCCGGAAAACATTCATGATGGAAAAGAATTTATGAATGCTACTGGCAAGAATCTCTCCAGTATCAAGTTGATTTCGAATAAGGAGACAGAAACACAAACGACTGCTTGAGGGCTCCTGGATTGGAGCTGAAAGGCGAAAGGGATGCAGTATGCTCCCTCCCACATGCTGGGGTAGACCAGGTGCCTCAATAGAAAAACGCACACACACACACACACACACATGATATAATGCTGAAAAATCTAGAAATCAACACATATCATAAGCAAGGTATTATAAGCAAAATATCAATGCTGTCAAGTTGTATGGCATCGAAGTGTAGCTAAGTTGTTCAGATGGATTAATGAATTATAATAATCAGAGCCTCTTCCTCTTGCCCAAACCATGCTGGGGGCTGATCTAAAAGCAGAAATGGAAAAGAATTTAATTAAATTAGAATCCGGGATGAATCTGATTGTTGTGACCTTTATGACAAATATTGGTGTCAAAGTGAGGTTTTCCACAGCAAATATCTAGGAGATACCATATAGACCTGTTGACATCTACTAAAATGATTTGACACTGTCAAAGTTCACATACACATGTCTGAACAAACCTAATGTATATTGTAAAATAATGTAGCATAATGGAAAGGTAAAAAACAGGTAACATAACACAACACAACATAACACAACAAACCTAACACAATACGATATATATTATGTCTAAGCGCTAGAAAAATGAGTAAAAATGGTATAAAAGAGACATTATTACCTCTCTGAAGAATGCATGGTAGCTGTGCTCTAAGTAGTTTGCTGAAATTCTGCTGTATGCTTCTAAATTATTTTTCTTATCTATGTCTAATAGAAGAAGCCAAATGTTTGAGAGCTATCTAATAGCCAGTTGGGTGAAAAATGCTTACTGTATAGAGAATTGCAGTACTTTTTATTTTGCCAGCGTCAACATTTTAAAAGTATAATAGTCTCATAAACAAAGTTTCTGCCACAGGACATGGCCACAATGTTCTCCTTTAAATTGTATCTCTCTGGGACAAAAATCTCTTTAGTTAAGGTTGTATTTGAAGCCAGCTCTATTTCTTAATTGCTTTAACAGAATGACAGAATAGCAAAACACATGAAACAAAACAAGGTACAATAAGTCAAATACCATAAACTAACATTAAAAAAAATCAAAAGCATCTAAATCAAATACAATATAAATATGTAATAATTATGTCTATATAAAAGATGTTCCAACTCAATTTTTTAAAAAACAAATGCCCAGAATCCTATTGTTCAATCTTTGCTTTGGTCACCCTAGTAAGAAAATTCAGCCATAAAATTCTGCCAGGAGACATGATTAAACAGGAGAATAAATGTAACTTCAATTTAATTGTACCTACAGCCCAAGAAGATTAATACCAGACCTTTTAAATATCTGTTGAGAAGCCCAATAGAGCCCCTAAATATTTTTCTATGAACTAACTTTGTTTTAAAATGATAAGAACTGTATTTCTATTCAAACCTACTGATCCAGGGGCCTCCCTAGATTATGTAGATTCACTTGTGACAATTATCTCCTTGCACTGTTAGAGGCACAGCTAAATCCTTTGAATGAATATAAGACATCATAGGAAGATTTATTCTCTTTAAAAACTATCCATCTACTCAATTGCTATTTGTACTTTGAGCTTTAAAGATGCATATAAAAATGGACATATTTAGACCTACGCTTAAATCCTTATGCACTGTCTTGCTGGAGTCTTTTTATGGGTATGACGTTATGTTGTTTTAATTATTTCATTTGACAAGTTAAACATTTGTCTTCTTAACTTGTTTCCCTTTTCCACCTAATGTGCTAGGGAGATGGTAGCTCAGTGGTTAAGATGGTGAGCTTGTCAATTGAAAGGTCGGCAGTTCAGCGGTTTGAATCCCTAGTGCCGCGTAATGGGGTGAGCTCCTGTTACTTGTCCCAGCTTCTGCCAACCTAGCAATTTGAAAGCATGTAAAAAATGCAAGTAGAAAAATAGGGACCACTTTTGGTGGGAAGGTATCAGCGTTCTGTGTGCCTTTGGCATTTAGTCATGCCGGCCACATGACCACGGAGATGTCTTTGGACAGCACTGGCTCTTTGGCTTTGAAATGGAGATGAGCACCACCCCCTAGAGTCGGGAAAGAATAGCTCATATGTGCAAGGCGAACCTTTATCTTTACCTAATCTGCTATAGTCAGTATTCCATGTTCAAAACATACAATTGATACAGGGTAGATCTAAAGATGTGATACAATACCAAAGTTTACTTTCTTTCTATATATGTATTTAAATTCTTCACTACAGTAAATTTATTTCAGTTTTTTTCTTCCACAAGGCATCTACACCAAACTGACTCCACGTTATGGCCTTACAAAAGGTTTAAATACATGCCAATGAATCTTCACATTTATTAATCATATGTTTATTATTGAAAACATTGGAACATCTTTATTTTATTTTATCAAACAACAAACCGAGGGTTACTTAATAACAATAGCAATAGCACTTAGACTTATATACCACTTCACAGTGCTTTACAGCACTCTCTAAGTGGTTTACAGAGTCAGCATATTGCCCCCAACAATCTGGGTCCTCATTTTACCGACCTCGGAAGGATGGAAGGCTGAGTCAACCTTGAGTCTGGTGAGATTCAAACTGCCAAACTTCTGGCAGATGTCAGTCAGCAGAAGTACAACATTCTAACCACTCTTAATGCCTGAGCTGTGGTGGCACAGTGGGGTAAAATGCAGTATTGCAGGCTAACTGTGCCCATAGCTAGGAGTTTGATTCTGACTGGCTCAAAGTTGACAGCCTTCTATCTTTCTGAGGGCAGTAAAATAAGGATCCGGATTGTTGGGGGTAATATGTTGACATCGTAAACTACCCAGAGAGTGCTGTAAAGTACTGTGGAGTGGTATATAAGTCTAAGTGCTATTGCTATTAAAATATCATTGTCAAGGTTCCGACTAATGAACCCAATCAATTCAGTACTTTGAGACAAAATGCTTTCTCAAAGAACTGTTTTATTGAGTACATCATTTCAGCATGCATGAAAGCAAAATCAACTCTAATTCTTTCCCGCAGTTTTAGAATAATTAAAGAATAGATAACCCCCTCCCTCATTATCACAGGTCACATTGTCCAATTAGGTGTTCTGGCATCTCCTTGACAACTCCTCCCAGTCTCTGGCCAGCATCTGTTGAGATGACCTTGGTTCCCACGGGATGATCTATTGTTATTGTCTGGTCTGACATTCCATACTGTTTGGCAAGCTGAGAAACGGAATGATGGCTTCTCCAGGCCTGATCTGCTTTGAAGTTGACGATCATCTTGTACCGCTTGGACAAGTATTAGTATTTGTTACAAAATACTAGTACCATTACTTCTGGAGCATGAACAATTGTTATAACAGAATCTATAGAACATTTTTTTTAAAAAAATCAAGAACTTAATTCTTGTTCTCTTTTGAGATGCTTTGATTGCGTCTAGAGCATGGAAAGTATAATGGTTTATATTCTGTAGACAGAGAGATGCTTAAAAGGTTCTATTTTAACTGAACATTACATGCCCTAATAGGCCACTGAGGAGTTACTTTGAGTTGTCTGAAGAGCTTTGGTGTTGCATGGATAATTCTCTTGGTTGAGGCAAAGAAGCAGTGCAATCTGCTTCTTCCTTCCTTCAGGCAGCATCCTTTGACCCTTGCAGAAATTGGAAGGAACTTCTGGCTTTGCCCTGCTCTGCCTTCTCCAATATTTCTCTGACACTTCTGGTTGTCCATAAGTGTCAGAATCTACCAAATCTTATACAGTGAAACATTAAAAAATAATGCCAAGGAAGAACATGTGCCCCGAGGAGTTAAAAAGCAAGAATATTCTTATTTAGTTTAGTTGTCTCTATGTAACAACCAAATGAATGCTTGAACATATGAACAGACCACACTCCAATCCTGTAAATGATTCTTCTTGCAAACTTTATCCCAAGCCACAATTATAAATGAAAATTCTCACATTTGTATTTGCAGAACAATTATGTGAAGTATCTTGTATTTCTATGATTGGGCCATAAAATGTATTAGAGCCATCCAATTATCACCTTGCTTACAGCCAAAATTAAATAATAACCATCCAGAAGTTCGTATTCAACTATAACATTTGAAGAATTCATAATTATTATAGGTAGTCCTCCGGCTATTTCAGAATAACCACTTGTGTTACTTGATCAGCTCATTCCATGTAAGTCAATGCTTTTTGTTAGGCAAATATGAGTTTCTTGCTAAAATGTTACTTCAGGTTCAGTGTCTTCAGTTGGTAAAAAAAGTTGATCTTTTCAGACTTTCCCTTTTTAATGCAGAAAATGACATCATTATAGAAACCAAATCATTTTCTATTGTAAGGATCTAACACGATCCTGAGTCAAGGTCAGAATAACAGCAGCACAATATTTAAAAAGTTGACGCATGCTTTTATTTATGAAATACAGGTAGTCCTCAACTTATACCATTTGTTTAGTGACTTTAACAATTTAACAACTGCTTTCTTTAGCAATGGAGAATCTGGCCTCAATTGTAGTTGTAATGTCCAGGACACCTGTAACTGCCTTTAAGGAAAAAGACCATAATAAGGTAAAACAAAGCTACCATTAAAGATGAAAAAAGACTATACAAGATTCCACAGTAATATAAATAGGGGAAAACTGAAAATAATAATAATAGTAAAGCATTTAAAAGAGGGAGGGGAGGTGACAAAAGAAATATTGTAATTAAACTTATACAAAACCTATTTCCAAAGAGATTCCCATCACGTATGCACTTATATTGAAGATTTATCTATTCTTCCTTTTCCTAAACTGAAAATCTGGTTTATTTTAAAGTAAACAAAACCTTAAGTGCTGAATTTCATAATTGGTTATAATGGATAAGCAATTCTTTTGAGGATTGTTGTGTTATTCTTTTGTTGATTTCAGGCTTTACTTTTAGGTAATAGGCAGCTATATGCGAACTTTTACTTTCCACGATAGCCAGAACATTGGAGAATACAAGAAGTAAGGTTTATTTGCTACTTCTTAGTGCTTTTTTATTTCCTAGAAGACAAGTCAAGAAAGACTTTTTTGCTGGCATATTCCAAATCTTTTGCTTACTTGGAAAGCTTCAGGAAGTATCACATACAAAAAAGCACCATTACGAAAGGCTTTGGACCGTGATGATTTACATGTGGATGGAAGTGCAGCAATCAAAAATTCTCTGCCATCCTGTTTAAAACACTTTTGGCAGATATTTCTTGGTAGCAATTGAAAAGCTACTCATCTTTTTTTGCATAAGGTAAACTTCTAGGATAGTTACATTTTACCTGACAGTAAACCCTTTTTTCAATGTTGCCTCTCAAATACCGGAATCCTTTTTCAAGGGATTCTAGCCTTATTTTTTTTGCATTCTTTCAAACCCCTCTGCATTGCTTCACTTTTCTGTCATGCATTTCAACCTTCAAGTCATATTTTGAAATCCTTCTTATTGGCTGCAGCATGACAGCAATTCAAAGATCGTAAGTTGACCTGACTTAATTCTATAAGGAAATTCAGGAGAGAAACAAGGTTCTCTGGACATCACCCAACTAATATTCATTGGGGCTATCAGCCAAAGCAATTCATCTACAGAAGACATCAAGTAAAATTTATTGGTAGGGCAAATACTAGCATGAAATTCTTTACATGAAATTTTACATGAAATTCTTTCTATAAAGTTTTAGTGATGACTACTATTTTAAGTTGTTTTTTTGGAAGGTTTTGGTCAGTTAATGGAAGGGAGGTTTAGCTATTAGAATTAAACCAAATCTTAATGTCCAGCTTTCAGCTTAAAATGGGACAAGAGAAAAGTTTTCTTAAATCCCACTCAGTCCTCATTTCTCCCAAAAACATATTTTGGATGGGGCTTATATCAGCCTCTTTGAAAAAAAAAAAAACACTCACTCAGAAGTTCTCTTAAATGACTGATATATCATCAAGAAGCACCATAGAGTTTTTTTTTTTAAAGCAGCTGTCACTGGAATTGAAAAACATGACTCTATTAGTTAGGTTTGGTTTAGGTTTCCTCAATTTTGAAAATCACAGTTAAAAATGAACACATGGTGAGGAAATTAACTCAAAACTCTCACCGTTGACAGATCTGGCCTATGGCGCTTTTCAATCAGATTTCTTTCAGGAGTCTACTTCTGAGACAATTTTTCAGAGGGCACTACAAAACTCTTTATGTGGTCCGTGTGTTCAATTTGTAAGGAAGGGAGATGAGTTCAAGTTGTAAGTAATAGATATTCCTTACATTCCTTTTCCCTCCCTCCCTGTATGTGATGTATGGTGTATCTGCAGCATACTATTTATGCCTGGGCTGGAGATTGTCTTAGAAATGATACAGTGACACTTCTTCTCAATAAATGTGTGTATGAGAGTAATCAAAGGGACTTTCTGGCACATAAGGCTATTTTTGAATTTATGGGCTCTAGAAAACGTTGTTGCCAGGTGATTCCAAATTTATGAAAAAGGTATAAGGGACTCATTTGTTACAAAATGCTATGGTGATTCTGAAGAAATTACTTGAGAAAAGAAGAGGTCCTAAAATTACATGAATCTGACTTTTTGGTTTTATTTTGGTATTACAGTTTCATTCTTACAACATTTATTTATTTATTTATTGGTTCGATTTATATGCTGTCCTTCTCCGAAGATTCAGGGCAGCTTATAATGCATTAAGCAATAGCCTTCATACTTTTGTATATACCTGCTTAGTAGGGCTTTCGGCCCCCACTAAGCGGTGTTCTTTTTTATTCAAAGTCAGCTTATTGCCCCCACAATCCGGGTCTTCATTTTACCTACCTCAAAAGGATGGAAGGCTGAGTCAACCTTGAACCTGGTGAGATTTGAACTTGCAGTAATTGCAGGCAGCTGGTGCTACTTAACAGCACTTTAGTCTGCTGCGCCACCAAGGCTCTTTTAAGCATCTCTCTGTCTACAGAATATAAACCATTATACTTTCCATGCTCTAGATGCAACATCAAACTTCAGTGCTTTGAATTCAATTTGCTGACCTCTGAGTTCATTTCAATGCATTGTCTTGTATCAGGAAAGAAATTTAATGGTGGCAATATAATTTTTTTCCTGCCAAGTAAAATTTTCACATGCACACCCAGAGCAAGTAAATTCTTCATTTTAATTTCATAATTGATTAATATTCTCTCTTGTTCTCTCTCCCCCTTTAATCTCATGTACTTGCAAGATGAAAGGGCTGTTGTTGAAAGACTTCCTCCAACAGAAGAGTTTACAAGTGATTATTTGCTATGCAGGTTTTTTAAAAAGAAAATATTTTAAAATGCTTTCGATTTATTGTTCAGGGTTAAGTATACTCCCACATAAATACCCTAAGGACAGAGTGAGAGAATATTAATAAGTAAATAAGTAAGCAAGTAAATGTATTGTTGAAATTACAGGTCATAAGATATCATGTCCCATAAAATATAGTAAAATAACAGTAAAACATTGCAAAACAAAGTAATAAAAGGAGTATTGGATATAAAAAGATTACAGCAAAATAAAGTCAATGCTACAGCTAAGAACTTAAGTATTTCTTTCCGAGTTTAAATGGCAACAGAGCAAACATAGCAATTTGATTGCTGACAGTTGGAAATACATCTGCAAGAAAATAGTTCAATTTTTCAAGATTGGAGCCCCCGAGTTAGATCCAATGGCAATCCACCACTTTCTGTGGGGTTTTTTTCCCCTGCACAGCCAGAAAGTGGAGGTAATTTTGAAGCTTTTCAAGTTCTTTGTTTAATATATGAAAACTTTCAGATATATATAGACATGAATGGTTCACCATGTTCCCTACTGCAACCTTATCTGGCTTAATGGTGACACATACTTCATAGCTATTAAAACATAAAATAGGATGATTTTTGGAGGCCAATGAAAGTGGTAGCAAGAATTATATTGGTAATTTATGGCAAGAAGGAAATGTTGTCCCCAAACATCCAGAGCATGATACCATTACTAGGACCAGCAGCAGTTGGACTGAACTTTCTAGAAATCAATGACATTCTCAATTTCATAGCCTTCAAACCAGACAATGAAATTGCTAGTGTGTGTTAGCCCAGCCCAAATAATTATTCCATGCCTCACTATGGAATCCTGGCATTTTTTCCCCTGCTAGCTTAGGAATCTTTCCTTATATTTCTCAACTTGGAAGCATTTTTGAAACCAAAGGGGATTTCAGAACAACAGATTTTATGCCAGGCTAGTGAGCTGTCAAAGAAAAATAAATTCCCCCAAATTTGTACTGGGTTGGGCAAGTGTACATCTCTGAGTTTGCCAAAACAGCTCTTTGGATGCTGACCAAGGCCAGGGTTCCAGCCCCATTTTC